>NC_134483.1:539966710-540321710 GCF_040206685.1 Ascaphus truei
GTAATTAAGCGACATGTTCAAGCTGGAATTAACGACTAAACGAGTTTTCCCTTTATCCTTCACACTTTAAGTGCTTGACTAGGCTTCAATTGACAGTGACATTGTTTAATAGTTTCCAAACCAGGCAAGCGACACCATTCCAAAAATACAATCAGACAAGTGAATTATTGTTTGAATGTCTGAAAATTGTCCCTTGTTCTTTACCGTCGGGAATCTGTCAGCCCAACAGCTCACACTCTGTCCAAACCTAGCAGCTGTGAATTCTGCCGCTGAAACATCTTAATCCACAATAGGGCTAAACATCCTTGGTAAATTCAACCACTCATTGCTTTTTTTTAAAAAAACATACATTTTAACTATGTTTTTCTCAGGTTGGAGCCATTACTATTTTATGATGTTTATGGATGTCCCGGGCAGTATTATACACTATACCAGGGGTGGGAAACTGCAGTGCTCAAGGGCCACCAACAGGTCAGGTTTTCAGGATATCCCTGCTTCAGCACAGGTGGCTCAATCAGCCCCAGCTTCAGTAGAGGTGGCTCAATCAGTCCCTGCTTCAGCACAGGTGGCTCAATCAGTGGCTCAGTTGATTGAGCCACCTGTGCTGAAGCAAGATAGCCCTTGAGGACTGGAGTTGCCCATCCTTCCCCTGTACCATTTAAAAGTATATGTTATCCCTTTCTGCAGTAAGTTCTCCCTCCCCTTTCCATGCTGTCCTGTGATTTTCAAACATTGCCTTCTCATTTTCTTCAACCTGTTTTATTATGACTATTATTATTGTTGTTACTAATACTAATATTACTAGCATGACTTGTTTTCCGCAAAGTGGTACAGAGATATTTCCCAAATGTGTTGGGTATTTTGGATGTCATGAGAGGCCTCTATTATGGGACTTTTAGGACACGTTGCTCACTACAGTAATAACCATAATAGTGTCTAATAAAGAACAGTATTGTCCCAGCACAAACAATTGCAACACCATATGTTTCATTACATCAATTAAAGACAGGCAGAATTAATTAAAAAAATCCCTATATCAACTTCAGCCAGTGGCTACATAACTTAAGTTTAACTGAACTAGCACCTCAAGCTACTGTATGTATGTATGTATGCATGTATGCATGCATGGTACAGTATGTATGTATGTATGTATGCATGCATGGTACAGTATGTATGTATGTATGCATGTATGCATGTATGCATGCATGCATGGTACAGTATGTATGTAGGTATGTATGTATGGTACAGTATGCATGTATGTATGGTACAGTATGTGTGTATGTATTTATGTATGGTACAGTATGTATGTATGTATGGTACAGTATGTACATTATCCCTTCCCTGGCCACGTGTAGCTCTAGGTGCTAGTACAGTTACATTTAAGGTATGTTACCATTGGCTGAAGTTGAGCTGTGGATGGTTTCATTCATTCTGCTGTTTTTAACCTTTTTTTAACTGATACAATAAAACATATGAAGTTGTAATTGTCTGGTGTGCCTGATGGGTGGATAGTTTCCCAAGGGTAGTAAATGGAATAAGGGGGAGAGTCACAGGGTGTATTTAGACAAGTCTCCATGCTGCAAAACGGGTGCAGAAAACAGCACAATGGTTAGGAAAACCTCAAATTGCTTTCAATGGGATTCCTTTCATTTGATACATTTGGTGTTGTTTTTTTGCCCCTGTGTTGCAGCCAGGAGACATTAGTAATTACACCCAAAATGTACAGTACCTACACATGTTCCCATATCCCTAACACCCGAGAGCTTAAACATTTTCCTGCATTTAAGCAATGACAAAAATGTGTGTGCGTGTGTGTGTATACACACACAGATAGATAGATAGATAGATAGATAGATAGATAGATAGATAGATAGATAGATAGATAGATAGATAGATAGATAGATAGATAGATAGATAGATAGATAGATAGATAGATAGATAGATACTATATATATATTTATATATATATATATTTGTATCAAGTGTGGGGTGTATGCAATATTATACCCACTCATGTACAATATACTGTATGATCAGGTTTGTTCCCTACTACCATGTTCTCCTGTCGCAGATACAATGTCGCTGCAGTCTTCCAAAAATAGATACAATCAGCAGCCGGGTGGAGAGAAATCACACGCAGAGTCCCAGCACTCACCCCAATCCCACAGAATTAGAGAGATTATCCGGCTAATTATTCTCCCCTGGGATGGGATTTTTGTGCATTTTTATCTGCTAATCTTGTACAAGAGAAAGCTAATAATGCTTTGTCTTTTCTTCTTCTTCCTCCTGTAATGTTACTATTATTTCAGCACAGGTAGCAACATCTCCTGCATGGGTTATTGGCAATCCAAGTCAATTTGGGGAAATTCAATAATGATTTCTATTTAATTCATAATAATATATGTATTTTATATAGGGAGAATTGGGTCACTCATATTGTATGTATAGATCTATACAACATCAATTGTACATTTATGCTTTGGACATTATGCTACAGTAGTTCCATGAAGTTGCTGAGTGTTTGTCATTAAAATACATGTACATATTTGTGACTTCCCCAGCAGTCTGCTTCTTAATAATAAAGTCGTGTTATTACCCATCTGAAAATATACGGTATTTAATCATTTGTTAATAAACTGTTCCAGTATATATACATGTTTAAATATCAAATCCACTTTTCCTCTTAATATTCTCCTGTAGAATTGAGAAGCACCCACTGTCACATCTTGTATTAATTAGTTTGTCTGGTGGATATTTCTAGATGGATTTCTACAAATTAAATATAACCTATGTTGTCTAATTTAAACGATTAACAAAAGTATAACAACATTTATAATAGAAAGGTTCATAATCATAATAATAATAAATAAATATGTTCAGAAAGTGCACAAACTTGTATTTTATTCCTATGTTTTGTACTGGAAATGTTGGCAGAAATTATAATGCTAAGAATATTTTTCATATACATAGGTTGATATAAACATGTATTTTTTTTACACTGTTCTGAATGTTGCATGCAGTAGGGTAATTACAATGACAACTTCCAAGATGCCACATCGCATAAAATAAACCTACAATCCTTATTTCGCTCTAGCAGACTTAGTAAAATAGTGCAAACTTACCAAACGCAATGCCCCCCTTTGGCGTCTGGAGGTGGGTGGAAATGGGGGGGACTAAAATCTGTCAATTTTTCAATGCAGATAGTTTCAATGCAAAGAATCCTGCATTTTATAGAATAAAACCTGGTGTGGCACCCACCCACAATGAGCTGTCCTAATGAATATGCAGAAGCATTAACACGCTGTGATCACCGAGGAACCCCCTTAGTTTGGGCATTTCACAGTATCCATGAAACTTTGTGCTATCACTGAGTTTTTTTTCTTCTTCTTTCTCGTGGACTTTAAAAGATCTCCAATACCTTCTTCCCCCCTCTCTCCCTCCCCCCCCCCCCCCTCCCCATTCCCTTCTTGCACTAACTGCTTGAAAGGGGCTCGGAAAGCAGCGTGTTTTGCTGAAGAAGAAGAAGAAAAAGAGTTTATCAAATTACATTCTGTGTCAAAGAGCTTAAGTGCATTTTCTTGAGGGCTTTGACAATTGGAGGGGTCCATAAAGGGAACAGAAAGAGGAGAGGGGACACAGAGAGGCAGGGGGAAAGACAAGATGCTGGGCTCTGCTTCTAATCTGAGGGGGGGGGGGTACATTCTGATTCATTTTGGCAGAGAGTTGGCAAATAAGATCATGTATCCTGAATGTTGAGGCTGATTACTATTAAGATAATTTGCACTTCTTGACATTATAACTTTTACAATGATGTTGTTGTACAAAGCCATGGGAGAACCTTTTTTGGGGGGGGGGGGGTGAGGGGGGGGGGTGAGGGTGGGGGGTAGGGGGTCGTATTGAAATGAGGACCTGCCTGGCTTGATGATGTCATGTCATCCAAAACTGCTTTAAAATCCAACATTTTTTTGTTCTATTACACCCTCTAGTCCTAAATAGTTTTCACACAGTACCTCGGGCGGTTGTCTGGTATAAAGGTGATTTGTTCTTTGGGGAAACTGGTTGGGACTTCAGTCATTGTGCAGACTTTATCTTTCCGTGCAAAACACACAAGAGGTGACAGGGAGATAGGTTTTTATACCCACTCTTCCCTACTGCTTTTATCCAGGGCAACATTACAACCAGTGAACATATTTCATGAGCTCCACTGTAAAAAACAGCACATGCTATAAAGTGGCTGTGTTTTTATTATTGCAGGGAAAGTGCATCAGTGATCACACCGGCACACACAGAAGTGTACCCCCCTTATACTTTCTAGCAGGTATTTGGGGGGGTAACGTGAAGATTGTTCATAGAGGTTTAATCTTGGGTAGTTTGTGCATTAAGAGTCTTCTGCTCACCACCATAGCGACCTGTGATCTGAAACCTATAGGAACTGTGATCTTAAACCTCTGGGAACGGTGAGTTTAAACCTCTAGGAACAAGATGCAGAGTTGGTCCAAATTGTCCCTAATCCGCATAAAGTAAGTAACAAACTCTGGTGTATAATAGCATGAACCCCATTCTAAGATACTATAAATTGGCCCCAAAGGGATGGATTTAAACTAAACGTGAAGACAACACAATCACACATACACACACACACACACACACACACACACAATATGCATATTTATATTAAATTCTGTATAGCAGACTTACTTTCTGTTTGAGTCTTCACCTCTAAATTTACAGTAGTGCTAAATAACGAATACACCTAGAAATACCGATATACACACATGTACCGGTATATACAAATGCTCACACGTGGGTGTAAATAAAATGAATGCGTTTATAAAAAAATGTTCTTGGACAAGTGTTAAATCAACAATTAATTAGAGGTCCTAACCCATGGGTTTTTTTGTTGTTGTTTTTAAATACCCTACACATGATCACATTATTATTTATTTCTAGTCGAGGTTTAACCTATTAATAGGATTTCCCACATATTTCTGCAGCTATGGATTGGTTTATTTATTTATGTATTTATTTATTTATTTTCAGAGTTATTGCTAAGGAACTAGTTATTTTAGACTTTTTATTCTAGAGGATGTCTCCAACCTAGAGAGGACCGCTGTCCCTTTCAGAGGTTGCTTATAAGCAATGGATAATGCTAAACAAATATAACTCGATATCTGATACAAACTTACTTTTTTCCCGAAAATTCATATTTTAATAAAAATTGCAACAACCGCCCTGAAAATGCTTGAGTTAGCGCTTTTAAACTGATGCCCATGCACTTCTTGTGTGGTTTACAGAAATACACACGAGTTGTTGCTTTATTTCCACTTATTCTATGGTCCCTTTTATATAATCACAATTGTATTTGTAATCAGCATTTTCCCCCATTTGATTGATCCCGTTTTGTGCTCATTAAAATGATGCTAATTTGGAAAGAAAGAAAGAAAAAAAAAATACACAAATATGATTTTGAAAATGAAGTGATGTTTGTGTATCTGGTTCACCCAAATCACCCGCTGTAAATGGGTTAATCTCATCACAGTAATTCGCGTCGGATACACCTAATTTAGACCTAAATATCCCATTATACATTTAAATGTATTCTTCAGAATAATCTGCTTGGAATACATATACATTTCACACTATAATTTGCACCGGTTTGACTCCAGATTAAACATTCCTTTAACCTGAAAGGGGTTCCCCACAATCTCACTTCCCACTCTTCTAAATAAATAATATTGCGCTAATAATTCCGGTTATAACCTTCATAGCACGCTCAGTTCATACGGTATAATGTATATGAAATATTAACTTATTCACTATTTTTAGCCTATTTTTATCATTGCTATTTTAATCCAATTACTATTATTTGTATAATCGGAATACAATCATTTGTAATAAAATTGGCATTACCATAATTGTACTTAAATGATTACAATTTAAATAAATGTAGGAAAAGGCATATATAGTTTATGTGCATAACACACATTGCACATTTTTATCAGGTGATCGCACTAATTATTATTAGTAATTATTATTATTATTATATTATTATTATTATTATTATTATTATATACAGCATCTAACTAATGTTGATGAAATCGAGTTTGATGGAAATATAACTGCAATATCTTGCTGATCAGTCTTATTCAAATTAGGAAATTAGGTCAATGCTGTAGTTATTTAAATATATTTGTGTCCATTATGCTGTGAATTATATATATATATATATATATATATATATATATATATATATATATATATATATATATATATATATAATTATTATTTTTCCTGCGTTTCCCAGATTGAAACATACATTGCAGAATATTTGTGATTATGGATAGTGCTTTCAATGAAACAATGCACGTTTTCATTCTGTTTCTCTCTGGATGCTAAGTGTTCCTGTCTGCATGAAAGGCTGGTACCTGTGTAGTATTAACCACTAAGGCACTGCCAGTATGTGCACCTTTCCTGAGTTACTGTTAGAATATTGTAAGGAGTGGGGTTGTTGAAGTGAGCAGCCAGTGGCAACCTCCATCATCATGCCAGAACAATAACCTTTCAAATCAATCTTTACTCACTGGGGCAAAAACCCATGTCATTACAGGCGAGTCAAGAGGCTGCAGTATAATACTTTTTTTTAATTCATTTATGTGTATTTTATTTTGCTTAAGCATATAGTAAAGTTGGACTTGGGGATCATATTATGCTATGTTTCCCATTGTTCTGCTACAATAGTGTGTGTGTGTGTGTGTGTGTGTGTGTGTGTGTGTGTGTGTGTGTGTGTGTGTGTGTGTGTGTGTGTGTGTGTGTGTGTGTGTGTGTGTGTGTGTGTGTGTGTGTGTGTGTGTGTGTATAAATAAATAATTCACAGCATAGTATATATATATATACCTTAACACCGTTTCTAAAACCTGGGGATGGTTATCTGCATTCATTATGCTAATATTATTATTTGTAGTAATATGAATAATAATGGTTATAATAATAAAGGCATTGTTCTTTTTATTGACCTTGTCATTAGTTCATCCTTATTACTGTAGTCCGACTGATGTCACATTAAAACATAAATAGCCATATATAAATATATGAACGCCTTTTTGCTGCCTTGTCCTCTAGCAGCAAAAGGGTTAAAGTGAGCAGTTTGCAGCGTTTCCCTGTTGATTGAATCAGGAAAAGTATCTTGTGTTGGACAGGTTGTGTTGTCTGTGATTGTGTCAGCATGAAGATGGATGGGGTTTTTTTGTCCCACAACGTTCCCTCCTTCAGACTGCTAGCTGGAGCAGTAACAAGAACAGATGAGACAAGTAATGTGCAGCAATGCAGTAATATCCTGCTATGTATTGTACAGTATATCTGTAATGTACACTGTATTTATGGGATTTACGCTTTGGGTCTCAGAACATGTACTGATCTGAATCATCTCATGTGAATATAAATACCGTTTCTATTTAGTATTTTTTTCTATAATATATAAATATTCTCTAATACATTGTATGTGTGTGTGTACATAGCGCAAAGCAAACTACAGTGAATTATATGAATGACCAAAATATAAGACACATCCCTATAACTGGCCCTTTTTTTTCGCTGCATTTTTATGGTATTTATTAACAATATTTGTAGCAATAATATTATTTGACTAATAGAAATGTGAACCAATAGTATTATGTGAGGAATTACAGCTACTCACAAAGAGTACATTTTAACATTTTCAATCATTTTAATTAGAGATGTTCTCCACACACACACACACACACACACACACACACACACACACACACACACACACACACACACACACACACACACACACACACACACACTCACACTCACAGACACACACTCACAGACACACACACACACACACACACACATTCTTCAGGGAGCATTAGCTGTACACTGATGTTAACATATTCAATTCAGTATTTTTCCAAATACAGAATCCCAGGGACTATTATGGATATTAGCACACAGCAAACAGCCAACAGAGCTGATTTTTTTTGAAACTCCTATTTGACACCAAAACTTCAGTTAACTTTGGAAACTTTCTTCCCTTCATGAATATATTTTCCACATCTGCTTGTCCTACTTTAATAGATGCGGCTGTATTATTCTGCAGCTGGATAACCTGATTAGTTACAGTCACGTCTCTATGATTACAAACCAGAATACCTACATTACTGTACTTGAGGGTTTTTTTTCCCCTGCGTTTCCCAGGTTGAAACATACATTGCAGAATATGTGTGATTGTGTTTTCATTCTGTTTCTCTCTGGATGCTAAGTGTTCCTGTCTGCATGAAAGGCTGGTACCTGTGTAGTATTAACCACTAAGGCACTGCCAGTATGTGCACCTTTCCTGAGTTACTGTTAGAATATTGTAAGGAGTGGGGTTGTTGAAGTGAGCAGCCAGTGGCAACCTCCATCATCATGCCAGAACAATAACCTTTCAAATCAATCTTTACTCACTGGGGCAAAAACCCATGTCATTACAGGCGAGTTAAGAGGCTGCAGTATAATACCTTTTTTTAAATTAATTTATGTGTATTTTATTTTGCTTAAGCATATAGTAAAGTTGGACTTGGGGATCATATTATGCTATTTTTCCCATTGTTCTGCCACAATAGTGTGTGTGTGTGTGTGTGTGTGTGTGTGTGTGTGTGTGTGTGTGTGTGTGTGTGTGTGTGTGTGTGTGTGTGTGTGTGTGTGTGTGTGTGTGTGTGTGTGTGTGTGTGTGTGTGTGTGTGTGTATATGATTATCTGCATTCATTATGCTAATATTATTATTTGTTTTTATTTATATATATATATATATATATATGTATATATATATATATATATATATATATTTGTATTAATGGTGCAATAGGATCTTTTGATGTAATCCATATTGTCATACTAATTGCAAACCTTCTTTGCTGGACTATGTAAAGAAAATATTGTAATGTGTCTATATATATATATATAGTGTGTAATCAAAAAGTGTATATAAATATATATATACATACACACATATATATTAGTATGTATATGTGTGTGTATATATATATATATATATATATATATATATATATATATATATATATTAGTATGTGTATGTGTGTACATTTATATACACTTTTGGATTACACACTATATATATAGACACATTACAATATTTTCTTTACATAGTCCAGCAAAGAAGGTTTGAGATTAGTATGACTGAGCCACTGATTGAGCCACCTGTGCTGAAGCAGGGATATCCATAAAACCTGGTCTGGTGTTGGCCCTTGAGGACTGATTTTGGAGACCCCTGCTCTAGAGGATTTGTTACATGCGGGTCAGGTGTACAGCAGATCCATTGCTTTAGGGTGCCAAGCCAATGGGTTTTAGGAAAGGTGATGAATATCACACAGAGCTACCCCTAACCCAAGTGTTTCACACTGTAGATGGGTGAATGTGTCAGCCTGTGGAGAGGGAGAGAGGGAGAGGGGGAGAGAGAGAGAAGAGAGAGAAGAGAGAGAGAGAGACTGGTTTTTGCCGGAGTCCCCAGTGGCGTATACCGTATTTACCCGATTATAGGGCAGCCCTGAATATAAGGCGACCCCCTCATTTCAGTAGTAGCTGGAAAGAAAAAAGTTTATACACACACACCGTCTCTCTCTTTGTCTCTGTGTTTATCTCTCTCGGTTTGAGCTTCCTGCCACAAGCAACATGGCTGCCTCAGGCCCCCAAGGTGGAGCTTCCTCTGTTTTACCCTCCTACCTCATACATCCGACTGCTGATTGGCTCGCAAAGTGGGCAGGGCTTCATTATAAGGGGAGTATGTACTTTTCAACTTCACTTTATACACCATGTGGAGAGACAACTGTGCACAAAAAGGTGTATACCCAACATTCCTGGGAAATATGCTTATTTAAGGCATTTGAATACACTTTGCATATGCAAATTAGCCGCTCTCTCCTCCAACACCCATATTTCATGGCAAGGCCTTTTTAAGTTAGGTAACCCCCATTTCTTAGATTAGGGTGAATTCAGGAAAAAGTCGAGCTGGCGAAGAAACGCTATTTGCGCGGCCAATTCGAACTTTTGGCGAACTTCCATCTCTATTTGACACTACACCGGTTAATCCTACAACCTGCCGTGCCTCAGGGTGCAGTGTAGGGGAAAGAAGTCAGGGAGCACAATTCACCGGTAGAGAAATATGAAAAACAAAACACAAACTGATAGTGCGACCCTGTATAGAAAATAAACCTTAATACACTAATAATAATCAGCAGGTATCTAGATAATAGTGAGATCACTCGCAATGACAACCAGTGGTAGAATAGAAAAGAAGCAGCACTTAATCACTGTAGCACCAGCAGCAGTTGCACAAGCCACTCAGAAGATAATGGGAGGCAAAACACCGTTGTATGATGATGCACAGAACCACAGTAACAACTGCAGCAAAAGCAGCAGCGACAAATGACACTCAAAAGATGGTTGTAGGCAAAACAGTGATATATTTAGATGCATAAAAACCACAGCAGCGGTAGGCAATGGCAACTCACAGGAGAGCCCTAGATTAGGGCATATGGCAGACAGACAGCGTTCTGCCGTGTAGTGGCTCAGGGGCTTACAACACTTTGGCCAAAATATTAAACTAAAAGACTATTTTATTCAAAAGATATCTATACATATATATTTAGGCACTGTACCGTGTATACGTTTCACTGGATGTGCACTGAGCTCTGTCTGTGTTTCATGTTCTGTCTCTGGTTTTAAATATATATTGCCATGCTCAGTAGCACTCATCTGTGACACTTATATGCTTATATATATGTTGTGGTTATATTGGGGGTTCAATAGGAGCTTGTAGGTGTTCTGTACATATGGCAGACAGACAGCATTCGGGCAAAGGGTGAGTGTCCAATGGTGATGCTGCAAGACCGCAGGATACGCTACGCTTGGCGGTTCCTCCGGTCAGCGCGAACACAGTGCTTCCGGGTGCACTCCCCTGCAACCGGGAGCTCCATGTGACGGCTCCCAATCTCAGGCGTTGGCTGCCGCAGCCAGTTCGGGGCACTCACGGAAAGCCCAAGCGGACAAAAGCAGGGAACCCAGGAAGTGGAAAAAACGTAAAGGCTTTATTGGAACATTAAACAGTGGCAGTCTCAAAACAGCGTGCGCCCTCCCACGCAATACTTGCGCTTTCTCAAGGAGTATTGGACAAACCGGAAACAAGCATCTTTATAGGGGCTGGGTAAATAATTAAGAAAACCACATCAGACACAGCTGATTGTGGCATGGCAGTATTAAACATTTATTCAATTAGGAAATTAAGATCACATCAAATGAGTCTAGTATAAAAGAAAAAGATTAACCTCTTTAGCTTATGTGTAAACAATAGTTAATACATCCATATATGTAAATTAATGTGGATTATACTCAAATCAAATAATCTTAATCTAATGCATTACTATGCTGCGCTCGGTTAATACGTATCATAGTAATATAAATGTAAAGAAGACATATATCCAATGTATATTGTAACTGAGCACAAAGGGGCTGTTTGATATTCTAACAAATGATGCATAATTATACTTCCAATGAAATATTAAAGAAAAAGGCATGTACACATTATAACATCATATCAGTGCACCGAGAATACGAAACATAACCAAGGTTGCTGGAAAAATAGTATTATGTATACCCCGACTGGTGGGGATATGAAAAAGGGGATAAAGCAATGACATCCTGTTAAGTAATGGTCTGTATGTCAAACAGAATGAAAAATATGGATAATTATAAAACCATTAAACTATTAATATGAACCTATATTCAACTAAAGGATGTTGGATCGGTATCGTAAAGAATAGGAGGTTGTCCATCGGTTGCATTGTTAAGCCTTTGTAAAATAGATACAAGTAATCTCAAAGTATAAATATATACATATTGGTTTTGTTTGTTATATTGTAGCATGTGAAGTAAGCGCTGGCTAAGGAAAGTAACATATAAACCATCCACAAGAGAAAATGTAACTATAATGTTGATCATTTAGAGAAAGCCATTGAGGTCCCACTCTGAGTTAAGACCATGGGGTCGGAGTGCACCCAGAGTAAAAAGGCAAAATGCCTTTCTCTGATATAAAGTTTTAGTCCTGTTACCACCTCTTTTAGGGACTGGAATATGTCCCAAAGCTGTGCATTTCAATGACTGAAGAGAACCTGATCGACATTCCAAAAAATGTTCAGACACTGGCTGGTTTGTATCTTTATTAGAAATGAATCTTAAATGTTCTAAAATTCGTAATTTCAGTGACCTTGAGGCTAACCCCACATAGTGTTTGAGGCAACCACATGTAAGTAGATAAACTACATAACTCATTTGGCATGTAATAGAGGATTTGATAGTGGTTTTCTCAGTTTGATCTCTATTTTCAAAGGTTGACGTTTTTTGAACATAGGGGACACATTTTGCAATGTCCACATTCATGTGAACCTCTGAGTGATGGAAAAGAATCCCTTATTTCTATTAGATTTCTGTGCTTGAAACATGCTCGGAGAAATCATATTACCTAGTGTTTGGGATTTGGTAAATACTATTTTAGGGTCTATACATAGTGTGTATACGGGGATCAAGAGAAAGAATTTGCCAATGTATTCTAATGATGGCCGATATAGCTGCAGCTTGACTACTGTATTGTGTAATAAAGTAAGGAGGATCATGAGCAGTAATTTCTGATAGTGTATTAGTATCCATGCCTGGGTTAGTATTATCCATAGAGATAAGATCAGCCCTGTCCACTGAAAGTGCATGGGTATTGTAACCTCTTTGTAAAAAGCGATTCCTTAAATCACATGACCTAGTTTTGCAATCATCCAAAGAGGAACAATTTTGATGAAGACGTAGAAATTGTCCTCTTGGGATTCCTTTGAAGTGGGATCTTTTGAGACAACTCCTTGCGTGTAGCAGGGAGTTGCGGGAGTTTTCCTTCCGATATATGTCACTCTGAACTGTCTTGTCCAGATCTACAAATAAATAGAAATCCAAAAACTGAAAGTGATGTCGGTGAAAGCTGTGAGCGAACTGTACATTAAGTGTATTATCTCCCAGATAATCAAAGAAGAGTAATAAATCCTGAACAGAACAACTCCAAATTAGTGAGCAAGTCGCCCATGTAGCGCTTATAAAACACTACATTGTGATGGCAAGGGTTATTATCTCCAAACACGTGGGACATTTCCCACCAACCCATGAAGAGTTTGGCGTAGGATGGCTCAAAGCAAGTGCCCATCGCGGTCCCACGTGTTTGGAGATAAAACTGACCATCAAACTGAAAATAGTTGTGGTTGAGCAAGAAAAGGATACTGTCCGGTAAAAAGACAATGTGTGCTGGTGATAGTGTGGATGTGTGTTCTAAATAATGACGAATGGCTGTGAGACCGTGTTGATGTGAAAGAAGAGTGCAGAGTGAGGCCACATCTAAAGTGAACCATAAATAAGTAGAATGCCACGTGAAATTGTGAAGAATCGATAAAACGTGGTTTGTGACAAGTAAGAAAGATTGTAGTGTGCGAACCAAATGTTGTAGGAAATTATCACCATAAATGGATAAGTGCTCCGCAAGGGACCCAATACTAGAAACTATAGGTCTACCTGGGGGTGTTGTGAGTGATTTGTGTACTTTGGGTAGGTGGTGAAAAATTAGGTGTAACCGGGTGAGTGATATTGAGATAATCACATTCATGTTTGGATAGAATTTGTAATACGATACTCTCTTCAATGAGTTCCGAATGTCCTAAATGAGACATTAAAGTAGGATCGTGTTTAAGTTTGGAATATGAGGTTATAGCGCCGAGTTGTCGGAGAGCTTCGGTTTTGTAATACTCACTGCCAAGGACTACGACTGCACCCCCTTTCTCAGCATTTTTCACAGTTATAGAGTAATTCTCTGAAAGGGAATGGATTGCAGCTCTTTGTTCGATGGTCAGATTATCTGACCTATTATAACTTTCTGATGTCCCTGAGACTTGAATACCCCTAGATAATATGAATAAATCGTTTTCTACACATTAATCGCTTGACCTCTCATATGAGTAGGATAGAATGTTGACCTATTTTTAAGTCCAGACTCCTTCCTCCCAAGAAATGACTATGTATTAACCTCACCATTAGGCTGTTCATTATAAAGATCAGTGATGTCTTGAAGATGACAATAATGTTTCTAATTATATCTTGATTGTAATGATGTTTCTAAGTCAAAAATGGATATGGTAGTGTTATGGTAGTGTTATCTACAGAAGTAGTGTTGTCTGGATATCTTGATTTTGTTGTAAAAAATACTTTTTGAGTATGAGCTTACATATAAAAGTATGAAGATCCACCACAGTAGGGAATAGATTCAACTTATGATCCAAAGGAAGGTAAACCTACTCAGCTTGAAAATGGCAAAGCCAGTACAAACAACCTCACACTGATGAGACTCAAAAGGTCGAAACAGCTGTCCGTGAGTGGTTTGCCTGGCCTGGCATCTAATCCCATGCTATGCTTAAAAGCTGTGCTTAAAAGCAAGCGTTTGCTTATAAGGGTTCCATGTAAAATGGATTTCAGGCAAAAGATGACACATCGTGTGCCTATTTGCATGTCATTTCCCAGAATCCATTGCTGCAGTGGAAGCACTGTATGCTAGGTGATAATGGTGAAAGGCAGGGTTGCAGACCTGTCTAAGATATGTGAATGTGCTCACAAGTGATATTCTTTATTGGCTATAATCAAAAATAAATAGATGATACCGTTCTGTGGCTAACGAAATGCTTTTATTTGTGCGAGCTTTCGAGATACACTGATCTCTTCTTCCGGCGATGTTACAATATATATATATATATATATATATATATATATATATATATATATATATATATATATATATATATATATATATATATATATATATATATATATATATATATATATACACCAGTTTGAAAGAACCACAAGCACTCCGTCTGAATCAACAAAATACTGGGTGCAAATCCTATAAAATAATTTAGGCAATACGATACCGCATCAAGATGAAATATCAGAGGCAGCACTCCAAATGGTAATCAAAATATTGTATTGAATCAACAAGACATCATTCCAACGTTTGGATCCAACGGTCACATCACCTTGATAAAGGTCCCGTTTGTGGACCGAAACGTTGGAATGATGTCTTGTTGATTCAATACAATATTTTGATTACCATTTGGAGTGATGCCTCTGATATTTCATCTTGATGCGGTATCGTATGGCCTATGTATGTATATATATATATATATATATATATATATATATATATGTATATATATATATATATATATATATATATATAGTTTATCGTATATATGATCATCAAAATCCTCTTCTAAGTCTTCTTATAACCACTTTCCAAACCATTCACCTTCTTGCATTGATGCTAAGAGACTTTCCAAATTCCTCTCATCATTAGCTGCTCATTAATTAAGAGACCTGTGAGGTTTGCAAAGCTCTGTACACTACACTCCCACCTGTGAAGAACCCTCCCGGTAGTTCCTAAAAAGGTACTGGGCGGCTGCTGGAACTTTGAACGACATTATTTCACAACAAACACACTATATTTCAGCTTGATGCATTCACGTCACTTGTTGCTTCCTACCTTCTCCTGCCTCTAGAGCACCAGCCAGCTGCTGTGATGAGTCTGTACAGCCCATTTCCCTCAGCCGCGGCTTGCCCATCGCCGGGAGGCTGAAATGTGGCAAACCGCGGTCAAATGTTAAAGAACTCAGGCTACGAATCTTCAAAGCCAGACATCCTCCTTCTTGGTAGCACTTGTGTATTGTGAAACTTTGCTAGTAGTACTCATTGTACTTTAATGAAAGTTATTTTGTTGCTTTAATATAGATTTTTCCTATGCTTGTATAACTGTGTACATAAAGGAACTATTTAAAAATGATGCAACTCTTGAGCTAGCAAAGTTTGTCCGTGGTATACCGACGCCATCTGCTTACAACATGCATGAGAAATATGGGACATCCATAAATGTTTGGAAAATATTGCAAAAATCTAATTACATACTATACGCTTGCCAGCATCGCAGGGAATGGCATATTGCATTTTAACCTTTGTTTCAATGTTGAAAGTATTACTAGTATCATTCATTTCTGAATATTGCAATAATCAAGACATAGGCACTAGCAAAGCATTTGGATTTTAGATGACATGACACAGAACGTCCAGTGGCTTCTGAAGAGCTGGACTTGTTATTTTGAAAACAGTTGAGTTTTAAGTTAACCTCTCTAGTTTATCTATAGATGTGCAGGCATTGTAAACATATACTGTACCATGTTGTATATGACATATTCTATTCTTGTTCCTTTGATAGCTAAACCCAAGTACTCAGGAACAGGTGGTTGGAACCAGAACTAGCCCAAATTCATTCACAGATTTGTTTGATGTCCCACTGTAAACTGAAAATATCTCTGTCAAGTGATTTGCCAAAGATCCCACATAGAAGACCCCCTTACGGGAGATACCTTACCTTGTGCTTATAGGGCTGGTCCATGGAGTGGGAGACCTGCGGATGACTTTGAGCATATCCCCTGTGTCTCATGCGCTTAAGGAACTAAACGTTGATTGCAAGCTCTGCTGGCCAATCAGGCAGAGAAGAGAGTAGATTGTGCACTGTTCTTGAAGGAATGTATGATTTCCGTATTATGTGACAGTTCTCGTTTTAGGGGCTGTGCAGCACACTATGAAAACTACAGATGTACCATGATATTCACACTAAGATGGACTTATCTCACGTATTTTCACCATACTTCAATTTGGCGCCATCACCTTGGACGGCCCTTCCCTTACGGATTGGTTTTTATAGTTTACCCATGAATGGTAAGCCAGTGAATGTGCGAGTGTTTTATAGGGGGCTTGACGGAGCAAAAGAAGGACCTAGAGAGGAGTTACTCAACCTACATATTATCATAGGTTGTACATTTCCACGTCTGCATGGAGAGAACCCTCCAGGTCTGAGCTGGTGAAAAAAACAAAAGAACAAGGCGCACAACGCACATAGTGTAGTACAGTAAAAAATGTGACTTTATGGTTAAAAGTAAATATTTCTGCGTACATCAAGTAAGAAAAAACAAGCAGTTGGTATATTGGTTTACCACACCAGGAGATGACACTGTGCGACGCCCTCGGATGGATCTCGGCATGCAATGGGTCTGGAGTCGTCTCATCTGTCCCTTACAGCGTCCTCCGTTTAGGGGTAGTGTGGATATGTCCCTTATAGAGAAAGCCCCACAGCACACAGCTCACAGGATGGTAAAAGAGCTGCAGGAATCAGCGTCTGTGAATCACTGCACCGTTTGCCGCCACTCCTCGCTGGGCGCTCGGCGATGACGTCACGAGTCGCTCCTTAACTTCCGCGATGCTTCTCGTGGAACGCACAGCGTGCGTGTCAGTCCAATGATACTCAACAGGGGGAGGGATATTAGGCAGGCGGCTTGTAGACAGTGTCCAGAATCACACAAGATGGGGGGAGAAGAGCATAGACACATACATTCCCTGAAGAAGTACTAGTGTTACGAAACGCGTTGGAAGAGAGGTGTCTATGCTCTTCTCCCCCCATCTTGTGTGATTCTGGACACTGTCTACAAGCCGCCTGCCTAATATCCCTCCCCGCTGTTGAGTATCATTGGACTGACACGCACGCTGTGCGTTCCACGAGAAGCATCGTGGAAGTTGAGGAGCGACTCGTGACGTCATCGCCGAGCGCCCAGCGAGGAGTGGCGGCAAACGGTGCAGTGATTCACAGACCCTGATTCCTGCGGCTCTTTTACCATCCTGTGAGCTGTGTGCTGTGGGGCTTTCTCTATAAGGGACATATCCACACTACCCCTAAACGGAGGACGCTGTAAGGGACAGATGAGACGACTCCAGACCCATTGCATGCCGAGATCCATCCGAGGGCGTCGCACAGTGTCATCTCCTGGTGTGGTAAACCAATATACCAACTGCTTGTTTTTTCTTACTTGATGTATGCAGAAATATTTACTTTTAACCATAAAGTCAAATTTTTTACTCTACTACACTATGTGCGTTGTGCGCCTTGTTCTTTTGTTTTTTGTCTAGTTCCTGGGGTATCGAGCCACCCCCAAGAAAGGCTGCAGACCCACGATTAGTGCAAGATCTACACTTAAGGTCCACAACATTGTTTGTTTAATCACGGTGCACTGTTCACTTGATATTTGTTGTTCACTAGTTATTAGTTGCGCACGACCACTTTCTTCTTCTGAGCTGGTGAAAACCTTTCAGTCAAACATATGAAAGAGAATACAGATGTCTTTCTTGCATCGGAAAGTAGAGCAAACAGCTCATGACAAATAAGCGCTTCAGGCCCTTCTTCAATATGCAGTCACTCAGTCTTCCCCTTGTCAGGGAAAATGTTAGTTCCGTGGATTTCAACAGGGGTAAAATCTCGCCCTTCACTTGAATGAGTCGCAAGGTGTCTTACACATAGAGTTGCTTAATAAATATGGACTGATGAAAGTGGACAGCAAAGCATTGTGCTTTTCAATATGTAGCCAGCCTCTCGGCATCAAATCTGAAAATCTATTGGTTTCCTTTTGGCTATATTGTGAATAAGACCTCAGTGTGTGAAATAGCCATAAATCCAACATAAGAGGCAATATGATTCCACTGGGTTCTTTGGGGGTTTATTAGCTGAAATACAAAGGCCTTCTTTCCATACCAGGAATATTGCTTTCACAATCTGGATTCGATTTCATTAGTCAACATTTTTTTTTTTCCCTTTAATGGTTTCCACTTACTGGGTTTCTTTTTTTGGAGACTTAAATTAGGACAGGAAAATATTGCTTATGTTCTTTTTATTTATCCCTTAATATTCTTTGTTCTGTTTTTTTTTTCTCCCCTTCTGAAATTGTGTGGTTAATTTATTTCTTCCATTCTGCGGTTTCCCTCCCACTTTATGGATGTTGATTTTTTTTTTTTCCGTTTTTCTTTTAATGAACAAAAAAAAATGATTTTTTTTTTTTTTTAATAACCAAAAATATCAAAGCAGATGTGCTTTGCATTTGAAATTTGGCAGAAAAAAAAATGTGGAAATCTTAAAATTAAAGTTTATAGTGGAAAAACAAACAAACAAACAAAGAGTCGTCAAGTTAAGTCGAACCTGAGCGCTTCTGGGAGTTGTGTGCTGTACTAAGCAGACTGCAGCGAAATGAAGTGAGAGCTGTTATTCCATCATCTAACCTCTGGTGCTTTGTACAGGTATGAGCACTCAATGAGAAGTACAGCTCAACACTACTGTAAGTATACTGTGACAGTGGTCCTTGCCGTCAGCTGGTTTAGCTCACACTGCTAGAGCTGTTGCTCTGAATAACAGAGGTTGTGTGGGTTCAACTTCTGATCCTATTAGGTCTGACACAATACCCCATTCCTAAGGTAATCATCATCACCTATTATCTATAGAAAGAAAAGGTGACACTGTGTGCTCATTTGCATGTCATTACTCAGAATCCCTGGCTGCAGTGGAAGCACTGTATGCTTGGAGATAATGGGGAAGGGCAGGTTGCAGACCTGTCCGAGGCATGTAGATGTGCCCACACGTGGGGTTTCTATTTGCTGTACCCTGTACGGTGGAGGGTTGTTTTGCCACTTTTGTACTCACCATAACTTTTTTTTTTGTTTGGTTGTAGTCCCAACCAGCTTCACATTGCAAAGCCGTAACCAACCACGCTCTCTCTCTGATAAGACCCAAAAGGGTCAGACAGCTGTGAATAGGGCTATTGGCTCTGTACTTCTTTAACCCAGGCTGTGCTGGAAAAAAAAGCTGTGTAATGCGGCAGGCATATGCTTACAGGGTTCCATGTTAAAATGGGTAAGAAGCAAAAAGTGACAGACTGTGAGTGCTCGTTTGCATGTCATTACCTAGAATCCCTAAAATGATTTAATAGAGAGGTGACAAGCCAAGAGCCAACTGAATGACTTCAATGGTGTACTGGTATCAGACCCAACAGGAATAGAACCAAAAGACACAGATTTTCTAGGCCGCAGCTCTAACAGTGTGAGGAAAATCAGTTGCTTACTAGCAATATACCACTATCTACTACTAGCAGACCTCCAAGGAGTATCTATTTTGTTGATTGTAACCTTGAAAGGACTTCAAGCACAAAGTAATATTACTATGTACTGAGGGCTATTCCCTATCAGATGGATTAGCTCACACTGTTAGACCTGCTGCCAAGTAAAGTAGCATCTCCCTAATTTATTTGGAGTGAGATTTGAGGGGACCTACACCTGGAGACACTATTAAATGTGAATTAATCCGCTTGTCTTTTTTAGTACCCAATCCGAAGGTGTGGGGGGGGGGGGGAGGAGGGGGGATCTGGTTAAAACAATTTGTGGAATTCCAGGAACCGGATTCGGACTGGTTTGCCCATCTCTAGGATATTACTAAATGATAGATTGATTTCATCCATTCACATATATTGTGGGTGATTTATGGTTAAAGGTGCAGTCCCGGGTACTTATCTTTTCTGTGTGAATAAAGCCATATATCAGAGTTGCTGGTGCTTTTTCATGTAATATTTCCAATTTATTTTTATAATGTTGCAATCCGGAGATATCGGTCCTATAAAATCATAAACGTTCGGCTGAAATTAAGATGGCCGCCATTTCTCCCTTGTAGAAGTCAATGGGAGGAAGCATGAGTGATAAAGATTATTTAGCATTTCTAATGATGATTGCAGAGAAAATAAAGAACAAGGTGTTCTTTTTACTTGTCTTTTTTAAGACCTGTTATGTTGGGCTGACTCTTTAAAAGATCATTGTGAACCATGATTTACTTTTCATAATTCAGTTTACTCTACAGCGGGTTCACGTTATAGTATGGTGTTCCTTGCACTGCAGCAGTAGAATAGTGAGTTTGCTGCATGATACGATGTAATAATAGCTGGGGGATGATTTAAAACTAATATCTACATTGGTCAAACAGCCGGCATAGCTCTTCGAACAGTTTTTTTTTTTGTTTTTTTTTCAAAAGCTTTAATCAGATGTTTATGCTGCAAGAATAGGAAGGAGGAGAAGCTTTCTTTCAAAATAAAATGGAATTGTACATTTGTAAATAAAAAAAAGTATTAATACTATGAGGTTACCCACATTCCCTATTACTATCAGACTTTACCCACTGGCTGTATTTGTTACAAAATACATTGAATGAGTCCCTGTGTTGGGGAATTATCAAATGTATTTTTTTTTTTTAGAGCTGTCCTTGAATTGGTTTTCCGGCTCAGCACTTTCATAAGCCAAGCTTGGGTTGTACACACTATGAGGCTTATTCTGTTAGCTCCGTTAGCACTTTACCGTGCGTTCTGCACGGAAAGGCCCATTCAAATCAATGGGTGTTTCCGTGCAGATCACTCAATACAGCACTAACGGAGCTTACAGAATCAGCCCTGATGAATGCTGTTACACAGTTACATAGTCACTTCGTAGATGAGGTAGAAAAAATACATATGTCCATCGAGTTTAACCTATGTTAAATTTGTTCAAATACAATTGTCAGTAATGCTCATCTGCATGTCAATCAGAATATGTGCTACTCAAACACTTTATGATGTAGAGAAGATGTTCTGCTAAAAAACAAATTCTGGATGATTATACTTTCTATAAATATGAAACTTTCGGTTTGGAAATAGAGCAAGTTATCCATGCAACACCCTACTAATACACTATCACTTCCCCACCTTTAAGACAAACCTAAAAACTCACCTCTTAAATGATGCCTCCCAATAGCCTAGACTCATGGCTACTGTCCAACACTCAGTCACTCCTACCACCCATTGTGGCCAAGCGCTGCCATCTACAGCACTTATTCCCTCACCTGCTGTCTCTGTAACTCTCCCAACATACCACTTAGATTGTAAGCTCTTCGGGGCAGGAATTTCCTTTACTATTCTCTAGTTTTATTTGTTACACTTATTGTATTATACTTCCTTGTACTGTATTGCCCCTTTGTAAAACGCCGAGTCCACTGTGGGTGCTATATACATAAAAATATACAAACATACTACTACCCAGGCAAATCTAAAATATATATATATACCTGCAGAGTGGCATCACATTGCTCTGCGCTAAAGGAGTTAAAGTATGTGCCCAGTATGGCTTTTCCTTCTTTCCTATTTCCTCAGCCAGATGCAATTCATAACCTATATGAAGACTTCCATCTTGTAGCCAGCTGGGCTGTAAAACTCTGTCACCCCCTAAAAATAAAGTTCTATTTCTTTGGGAGATCAGAGCCAGGAAATCCAGCTGGCTCATTGGGAATATTGACCTGGAAGCAGCTGCTAAACATACCATGATAAACTCTGCCCTCTGCAATTGTAATGGGGATTACTTATTGACCCAACCATGTTTCGCTCCCTTGTTCTGATGGAAGAATTGTAACAAATGTTAGCTTTTCCTAAGCCAGTCACATGAACCTGATTTTAATATTTACTGTGTGTATAAAATCCCCAATGCAGCCAAGAAAAAAAAAACATGTTTGTGATGGGATTTGAGCATGGGACTGGTTGGCTGAAGATTTTGATTGTTTGTTTTCCTTGGGTATTTCCATCCTATTAAAATGACGAAGGAAAGGACACGGTGGTTTATAATGGAAAACATACAGATGATACATTTGTCGTGTGTGTTTACGTAGATGATGGATTGGTAACGATTGGGTTAAGGACGTTGGCTTTATTAACCTGCCGTAGAGCATGTAGGCCCGAGGGTAAGAGGCCCGTACCCAGAGACAGGGAGCATGAGAAGGAAAATGAGGGATTATGAGAGGGAGAATGAGGGAGTATGAGAAGGAGGAGGAAGAATGAGGAGGAAGGAGTATGAGAAGGAGGAGGTGGGAGTATGATGAAGAGGAGGAGAGAGTATAAGGAGGAGGAGGAAGTATGAGAAGGAGGACAATTTAATCTGGTAGGTCGGACAATCAGAACAACAGGTAACTAACTCACTGGTCATTAAAGGACACAGTGAGAAAAAAAAATACCAGACTAACAAAAATATAACAAACCGGTATCAAGTGCAGCAGTAAATTAAAATAATGTGCACTAAAATATGGGAGTTAATGTTAAAACATCCAAATGGGGGGATACAGAGCAGAGCACCCCGCCTGACGCCCACTGGAAGGCAAACTCTGAAACTGTCCCAGTGGACTCGGCGTACGTGTACTCCGCCCGGATACGGGAGTGCACCAGCGCCCGGAACATGGCCACGATGTTTGTTGGGACCTCCCTCTCCAAACACTGCTTCCTGTTCTTATAAATGGCTTGCTTAGCCAATGCCAGGAGCAGGTTGATGAGGAGATCCCTAGGCTTATTGTCCCGGGACACTGGGCACCCAAAAATAAAAAGGAGTAGGAGTAGGAGGGAGGAGAAGGAGGACGGGTGAATGGTAGATTCTGATTTTACTGCTAGCAATGGAGTCTTGGTAGTGTCTGATACTTACAGGACCCCTATAAGCTCATATTGAACCCCCAAAATATCCACAACATATATATATATGCGTATAAGTGTCAAAGAGGAGTGCTGCTGAGCATGGCAATATATATTTAAAACCAGAGACAGAACATGAAACACAGACAGAGCTCAGTGCTACATCCAAAGACACTAATACACGGTACAGTGCCTAAATATTATATAAATATATATATATATATATATATATATATATATATATATATATATATATATATATATATATATACAGTGTTCGACAAACCTATACATTTACACGCCCGGGGCGGGTGGATTTAACCCCCGGGCGAGTAACTATTGGCCCAAGCAGCACACGTGTTTTGTTTTTTTAAATTTTCCCTGCTCGCGCTAAATTTCCCTGCTCGCGCTGGCTGGAAAAAAAAAAAACTCCCCCTACCTGACTGCGGATTGGCGCGCGCTCCCAGGTTTTGGGGGCGCGCGGCCAGGCTCTATATGAGCCAGCCCCCAAAGAGCAGCCATTCTTTTCCCCATGGAGGATGGAGGACACAGTAAGTATTAACTGTGCCTTCCCCCACCTCCCTCTCCTCCCTGGCACTTCCCCCCCCCCCCCCCCCGCTTCCCCCCGGTCCCTTATCAGAGAACGCGGCGGGTGATGGGAGCGGGGGATGCCCCCTCATGTCCCCGCTTCCCCCCCCCCCCCGCTACCCCCCGGTCCCGTGTCAGAGAGCGCGGCGGGTGATGGGAGCGGGGGATGCCCCCTCATGTCCCTGCTTCCCCCCCCCCCCGCTTCCCCCCGGTCCCATGTCAGAGAGCGCAGCGGGTGATGGGAGCGGGGGATGCCCCCTCATGTCCCCGCTTCCCCCCCCGCTTCCCCCCGGTCCCGTGTCAGAGAGCGCGGCGGGTGATGGGAGCGGGGGATGCCCCTCATGTCCCCGCTTCCCCCGCTTCCCCCCGGTCCCGCGTCAGGGAGCGCGCCTGGTGATGGAAGCGGGGGATGCCCCCTCATGTCCCCGCTTCCCCCCGGTCCCGCGTCAGGGAGCGCGCCGGGTGATGGGAGCGGGGATGCCCCCTCATGTCCCCGCCGAGCAGGAGCTGGGGGGGGGAGCGTGGTGGTGCTGGTGCTGGTCGCGGCCTTTCCAAAAGGTGTGTAGAGAGTGAGTGTGTGTGGGCATGGGAGAATGTGTGTGTGTATATGGGAGAATGTGTGTGTGTGTGTGTGTGTGTGTGTGTGTGTGTGTGTGTGTGTGTGTGTGTGTGTGTGTGTGTGTGTGTGTGTGTGTGTGTGTGTGTGTGTGTGTGTGTGTGTGTGTGTGTGTAGGTGTGTGTGTGTGTGTGTGTATATATGGGTGGGGGGTGTATATATGTGTATGTGGGAGTGTGTGTATATATGTGGGAATGTGTGTATATATGTGGGAGTGTGTGTATATATGTGGGAGTGTGTGTATATATGTGGGAGTGTGTGTATATATGTGGGAGTGTGTGTGTGTATATGTGGGAGTGTGTGTGTGTGTATATGTGGGAGTGTGTGTGTGTGTGTGTGTGTATATGTGGGAGTGTGTGTGTGTGTATATGTGGGAGTGTGTGTGTGTATATGTGGGAGTGTGTGTGTGTATATGTGGGAGTGTGTGTGTGTATATGTCTCTCCCCCTCTTTGTATCTGGATATCTTATTTACCCTATATATCTTAACTGTCCTATACTACACCAAAATAACCTATACTGCTTTCTTCCAGATCTGACTCAAGCTTCACACAGAAGACATCGGAACCCCCCCCTAACCCAGAAGACAGGTAGGGAACACATCCCCTCCAACTTATAACATTGCGGGAATGAGGTACCTGGTCATTGAGGGACTGCGGATCAGGTAAGATCCCAGGAGGGATTGCTGCTTTAGATATTGTGAAGCGGGGACGTCCAGACACTGGTTAAGGTGTTCAGGAAACTAGTCATTCAAATGTGGCTTTTATTTCTAGATCCGACACTTACACACTTACACACTTACACACTTACACACTTACACACTTACACACTTACACACTTACACACACACGTAACAAGGACTAATTGTAGTATAATGTAATAAATACATTTGTCAAAAACGAATGTTGTTCTGACTAGGAATTTATTAAATGTATTTTATTTATATATTTTATTTTAAAGCGGGGTTGGGGGCGGGGTTGGGGGCGGGGTTAGGGGCGGGACTAGGTGGCGAGTAGATTTTTTGGTTGGGCGAGTAGATTTTTGGGTGATTTGTCGAACACTGTATATATATATATATCATTTGAATAAAATGGTCTTTTAGTTTAACTCTTTGGCCAAAGTGTTTTAAGCCCTTGAGCCCCTCCAAGGCAGACCACATCTCAAGGGTCCTAACACTAAAATAGATTCTTAATAGCCTGTACATTACCAGGAAGAATGATTTATAATAAATCTGTCAAAATTAGTTGCATAGTTCTAAGTCTGATTGAAGCTCTTATTAACCTGTATAATACCAGGAAAAGCACTCTGTATTAGATTTGTCGCAATCAAACTGGATGCAGGTTCCCAAGGGTGTGGAAGATGCAAAGGAATGAGCTTTAACCATTTAATAGTGGGAGGGGGGAGCTTCAAACTAGGGAAGGAGGAGCCACCTCCCAAATCAGCCAGGACCAGCTGAACAAGAATTGCAAAACATACAGGACAGGACTATTTGGCCAAAGAGTTAAACTAAAAGACCATTTTATTCAAATGATATCTATATATCTATATATATATATATCTATATATATATATATATATATAGATATATAGATATATAGATATATATATATATTTAGGCACTGTACCGTGTATTAGTGTCTTTGGATGTAGCACTGAGCTCTGTCTGTGTTTCATGTTCTGTCTCTGGTTTTAGATAGTGTCTGATACTTAAAGGCATAGCTCAGCTGGGATTAGTTGATCAGTCTGCTGCAGTAGGGGAGACTGAAAGCCAGGACAGGAGTTGCTTCTCTCCCATGCGTCAAATACTGGCACAACCTTCCACTTGTCATGTGTGCATGTAGATAACAGATTGATCATGATTGGTAATGAATTTGTAATGATTGGTAACAAATTATAGGGCACAAAAAATGTCTCTGGACATAGTGACCTGACTGGCTTGGGGGGCCGCAGGATTTCCCTGAGCAGGGAGACAGCAGGGCTGTAAATAAGGGGCTGGGCAGCTTCCTCCATCCTGATAACCGGCACCAGCAGGCAAATGCAGCTAATAAGGAGGAGGTATATGGAGCTGGGTGAGGCCAAAGAGAGGAGGAAACTGCATGGAGCGGAGATTGGTGAGAGGGAGGGTGTGTGTGTGCGTCCAGCACGTCGCACCTTTCAACATTGTGTCCAGTATTTTTGGCGAACCCACCTGGCAACCCTATACATATACTGTACATGATTCCTAAACAAAGTATAATTCCACTTCAACTTGTATATGATTCACATAGAACCTGTTCATGATTTCTATAGTGTTTAATGGATTTTCACAATAATTATACATGATGTGTGCATGATTTCAACACGATTCTTATCATTCTCAGAGTTTTTACATGCTTCACATAGAATGCGGTGTGTGATCACACAGAACCTGCACATTATCCCTGTAGAATGCGGTGTGTGGTCACACGGAACCTGCACATTATCCCTGTAGAATGCCGTGTGTGATCACACAGAACCTGCACATTATCCGTGTAGAATGCGGTGTGTGGTTACACAGAACCTGCACATTATCCCTGTAGAATGCGGTGTGTGATCACACAGAACCTGCACATTGTCCCTGTAGAATGCGGTGTGTGATCACACAGAACCTGCACATTATCCCTGTAGAATGCAGTGTGTGGTCACACAGAACCTGCACATTATCCCTGTAGAATGCAGTGTGTGATCACACAGAACCTGCACATTATCCCTGTAGAATGCAGTGTGTGGTCACACAGAACCTGCACATTATCCCTGTAGAATGCAGTCTGTGATCACACAGAACCTGCACATTATCCCTGTAGAATGCAGTCTGTGATCACACAGAACCTGCACATTATCCCTGTAGAATGCGGTGTGTGGTCACACAGAACCTGCACATTATCCCTGTAGAATGCAGTGTGTGATCACACAGAACCTGCACATTATCCCTGTAGAATGCAGTCTGTGATCACACAGAACCTGCACATTATCCCTGTAGAATGCGGTGTGTGATCACACAGAACCTGCACATTATCCCTGTAGAATGCGGTGTGTGATCACACAGAACCTGCACATTATCCCTGTAGAATGCAGTGTGTGATCACACAGAACCTGCACATTATCCCTGTAGAATGCGGTGTGTGGTCACACAGAACCTGCACATTATCCCTGTAGAATGCAGTGTGTGATCACACAGAACCTGCACATTATCCCTGTAGAATGCAGTCTGTGATCACACAGAACCTGCACATTATCCCTGTAGAATGCGGTGTGTGATCACACAGAACCTGCACATTATCCCTGTAGAATGCGGTGTGATCACACAGAACCTGCACATTATCCCTGTAGAATGCGGTGTGTGATCACACAGAACCTGCACATTATCCCTGTAGAATGCGGTGTGATCACACGGAACCTGCACATTATCCCTGTAGAATGCAGTGTGTGATCACACAGAACCTGCACATTATCCCTGTAGAATGCGGTGTGTGATCACACAGAACCTGCACATTATCCCTGTAGAATGCGGTGTGTGATCACACAGAACCTGCACATTATCCCTGTAGAATGCGGTGTGATCACACGGAACCTGCACATTATCCCTGTAGAATGCAGTGTGTGATCACACAGAACCTGCACATTATCCCTGTAGAATGCGGTGTGTGATCACACAGAACCTGCACATTATCCCTGTAGAATGCGGTGTGATCACACGGAACCTGCACATTATCCCTGTAGAATGCGGTGTGTGATCACACAGAACCTGCACATTATCCCTGTAGAATGCGGTGTGTGATCACACAGAACCTGCACATTATCCCTGTAGAATGCAGTGTGTGATCACACAGAACCTGCACATTATCCCTGTAGAATGCGGTGTGTGGTCACACAGAACCTGCACATTATCCCTGTAGAATGCAGTGTGTGATCACACAGAACCTGCACATTATCCCTGTAGAATGCAGTCTGTGATCACACAGAACCTGCACATTATCCCTGTAGAATGCAGTGTGTGATCACACAGAACCTGCACATTATCCCTGTAGAATGCGGTGTGTGGTTACACAGAACCTGCACATTATCCCTGTAGAATGCGGTGTGTGATCACACAGAACCTGCACATTATCCCTGTAGAATGCGGTGTGATCACACAGAACCTGCACATTATCCCTGTAGAATGCGGTGTGTGATCACACAGAACCTGCACATTATCCCTGTAGAATGCGGTGTGATCACACGGAACCTGCACATTATCCCTGTAGAATGCAGTGTGTGATCACACAGAACCTGCACATTATCCCTGTAGAATGCGGTGTGTGATCACACAGAACCTGCACATTATCCGTGTAGAATGCGGTGTGTGGTTACACAGAACCTGCACATTATCCCTGTAGAATGCCGTGTGTGATCACACAGAACCTGCACATTATCCGTGTAGAATGCGGTGTGTGGTTACACAGAACCTGCACATTATCCCTGTAGAATGCGGTGTGTGGTCACACGGAACCTGCACATTATCCCTGTAGAATGCAGTGTGTGATCACACAGAACCTGCACATTGTCCCTGTAGAATGCGGTGTGTGATCACACACAACCTGCACATTATCCCTGTAGAATGCGGTGTGTGGTCACACAGAACCTGCACATTATCCCTGTAGAATGCAGTGTGTGATCACACAGAACCTGCACATTATCCCTGTAGAATGCAGTGTGTGATCACACAGAACCTGCACATTATCCCTGTAGAATGCGGTGTGTGATCACACAGAACCTGCACATTATCCCTGTAGAATGCGGTGTGTGATCACACAGAACCTGCACATTATCCCTGTAGAATGCGGTGTGTGATCACACAGAACCTGCACATTATCCCTGTAGAATGCGGTGTGTGATCACACAGAACCTGCACATTATCCCTGTAGAATGCCGTGTGTGATCACACAGAACCTGCACATTATCCCTGTAGAATGTGGTGTGTGATCACACAGAACCTGCACATTATCCCTGTAGAATGCGGTGTGTGGTCACACAGAACCTGCACATTATCCCTGTAGAATGCAGTGTGTGATCACACAGAACCTGCACATTATCCCTGTAGAATGCGGTGTGTGGTCACACAGAACCTGCACATTATCCCTGTAGAATGCGGTGTGTGATCACACAGAACCTGCACATTATCCCTGTAGAATGCAGTCTGTGATCACACAGAACCTGCACATTATCCCTGTAGAATGCAGTCTGTGATCACACAGAACCTGCACATTATCCCTGTAGAATGCAGTCTGTGATCACACAGAACCTGCACATTATCCCTGTAGAATGCGGTGTGTGGTCACACAGAACCTGCACATTATCCCTGTAGAATGCGGTGTGTGATCACACAGAACCTGCACATTATCCCTGTAGAATGCGGTGTGTGGTCACACAGAACCTGCACATTATCCCTGTAGAATGCAGTGTGTGATCACACAGAACCTGCACATTGTCCCTGTAGAATGCGGTGTGTGGTCACACAGAACCTGCACATTATCCCTGTAGAATGCGGTGTGTGATCACACAGAACCTGCACATTATCCCTGTAGAATGCGGTGTGTGATCACACAGAACCTGCACATTATCCCTGTAGAATGCGGTGTGTGGTCACACACAACCTGCACATTATCCCTGTAGAATGCGGTGTGTGATCACACAGAACCTGCACATTATCGCTGTAGAATGCAGTGTGTGATCACACAGAACCTGCACATTATCCCTGTAGAATGCGGTGTGTGATCACACAGAACCTGCACATTATCCCTGTAGAATGCAGTGTGTGATCACACAGAACCTGCACATTATCCCTGTAGAATGCAGTGTGTGATCACACAGAACCTGCACATTATCCCTGTAGAATGCGGTGTGTGGTCACACAGAACCTGCACATTATCCCTGTAGAATGCAGTGTGTGATCACACAGAACCTGCACATTATCCCTGTAGAATGCAGTGTGTGATCGTACAGAACCTGCACATTATCCCTGTAGAATGCGGTGTGATCACACAGAACCTGCACATTATCCCTGTAGAATGTGGTGTGTGATCACACAGAACCTGCACATTATCCCTGTAGAATGCGGTGTGATCACACAGAACCTGCACATTATCCCTGTAGAATGTGGTGTGTGATCACACAGAACCTGCACATTATCCCTGTAGAATGCAGTGTGTGATCACACAGAACCTGCACATTATCCCTGTAGAATGCGGTGTGTGGTCACACAGAACCTGCACATTATCCCTGTAGAATGCAGTGTGTGGTCACACAGAACCTGCACATTATCCCTGTAGAATGTGGTGTGTGATCACACAGAACCTGCACATTATCCCTGTAGAATGCGGTGTGTGATCACACAGAACCTGCACATTATCCCTGTAGAATGCGGTGTGTGATCACACAGAACCTGCACATTATCCCTGTAGAATGCGGTGTGTGTGGTCACACAGAACCTGCACATTATCCCTGTAGAATGCGGTGTGTGATCACACAGAACCTGCACATTAACCCTGTAGAATGTGGTGTGTGATCACACAGAACCTGCACATTATCCCTGTAGAATGCGGTGTGTGATCACACAGAACCTGCACATTATCCCTGTAGAATGCAGTGTGTGATCACACAGAACCTGCACATTATCCCTGTAGAATGCAGTGTGTGATCACACAGAACCTGCACATTGTCCCTGTAGAATGCGGTGTGTGGTTACACAGAACCTGCACATTATCCCTGTAGAATGTGGTGTGTGATCACACAGAACCTGCACATTATCCCTGTAGAATGCGGTGTGTGATCACACAGAACCTGCACATTATCCCTGTAGAATGCAGTGTGTGATCACACAGAACCTGCACATTATCCCTGTAGAATGCGGTGTGTGATCAAACAGAAACTGCACATTATCCCTGTAGAATGCGGTGTGTGATCACACGGAACCTGCACATTATCCCTGTAGAATGCGTTGTGTGATCACACAGAACCTGCACATTATCCCTGTAGAATGCGGTGTGTGATCACACAGAACCTGCACATTATCCCTGTAGAATGCAGTCTGTGATCACACAGAACCTGCACATTATCCCTGTAGAATGCGGTGTGATCACACGGAACCTGCACATTATCCCTGTAGAATGCGGTGTGTGATCACACAGAACCTGCACATTATCCCTGTAGAATGCGGTGTGTGGTCACACAGAACCTGCACATTATCCCTGTAGAATGCGGTGTGATCACACGGAACCTGCACATTATCCCTGTAGAATGCGGTGTGTGATCACACAGAACCTGCACATTATCCCTGTAGAATGCGATGTGTGATCACACAGAACCTGCACATTATCCCTGTAGAATGCAGTGTGTGATCACACAGAACCTGCACATTATCCCTGTAGAATGCGGTGTGTGATCACACAGAACCTGCACATTATCCCTGTAGAATGCCGTGTGTGATCACACAGAACCTGCACATTATCCCTGTAGAATGCCGTGTGTGATCACACAGAACCTGCACATTATCCCTGTAGAATGCAGTCTGTGATCACACAGAACCTGCACATTATCCCTGTAGAATGCGGTGTGTGGTCACACAGAACCTGCACATTATCCCTGTAGAATGCAGTGTGTGATCACACAGAACCTGCACATTATCCCTGTAGAATGCGGTGTGTGGTCACACAGAACCTGCACATTATCCCTGTAGAATGCAGTGTGTGATCACACAGAACCTGCACATTATCCCTGTAGAATGCAGTGTGTGATCACACAGAACCTGCACATTATCCCTGTAGAATGCGGTGTGTGATCACACAGAACCTGCACATTATCCCTGTAGAATGCAGTGTGTGGTCACACAGAACCTGCACATTATCCCTGTAGAATGCGGTGTGTGATCACACAGAACCTGCACATTATCCCTGTAGAATGCGGTGTGTGATCACACAGAACCTGCACATTATCCCTGTAGAATGCAGTGTGCGATCACACAGAACCTGCACATTATCCCTGTAGAATGCAGTCTGTGATCACACAGAACCTGCACATTATCCCTGTAGAATGCTGTGTGTGGTCACACAGAACCTGCACATTATCCCTGTAGAATGCGGTGTGTGGTCACACAGAACCTGCACATTATCCCTGTAGAATGCAGTGTGTGATCACACAGAACCTGCACATTATCCCTGTAGAATGCCGTGTGTGATCACACAGAACCTGCACATTATCCCTGTAGAATGCGGTGTGTGATCACACAGAACCTGCACATTATCCCTGTAGAATGCAGTGTGTGATCACACAGAACCTGCACATTATCCCTGTAGAATGCAGTGTGTGGTCACACAGAACCTGCACATTATCCCTGTAGAATGCAGTGTGTGATCACACAGAACCTGCACATTATCCCTGTAGAATGCAGTGTGTGGTCACACAGAACCTGCACATTATCCCTGTAGAATGCAGTGTGTGATCACACAGAACCTGCACATTATCCCTGTAGAATGCGGTGTGTGATCACACAGAACCTGCACATTGTCCCTGTAGAATGCGGTGTGATCACACGGAACCTGCACATTATCCCTGTAGAATGCGGTGTGTGATCACACAGCACCTGCACATTATCCCTGTAGAATGCAGTGTGTGATCACACAGAACCTGCACATTATCCCTGTAGAATGCCGTGTGTGATCACACAGAACCTGCACATTGTCCCTGTAGAATGCGGTGTGTGATCACACAGAACCTGCACATTATCCCTGTAGAATGCGGTGTGTGATCACACAGAACCTGCACATTATCCCTGTAGAATGCAGTGTGTGATCACACAGAACCTGCACATTATCCCTGTAGAATGCGGTGTGTGATCACACAGAACCTGCACATTATCCCTGTAGAATGCAGTGTGTGGTCACACAGAACCTGCACATTATCCCTGTAGAATGCAGTGTGTGATCACACAGAACCTGCACATTGTCCCTGTAGAATGCGGTGTGTGATCACACAGAACCTGCACATTATCCCTGTAGAATGCGGTGTGTGATCACACAGAACCTGCACATTATCCCTGTAGAATGCAGTGTGTGATCACACAGAACCTGCACATTATCCCTGTAGAATGCGGTGTGTGGTCACACAGAACCTGCACATTATCCCTGTAGAATGCAGTGTGTGATCACACAGAACCTGCACATTATCCCTGTAGAATGCAGTGTGCGATCACACAGAACCTGCACATTATCCCTGTAGAATGCAGTGTGTGATCACACAGAACCTGCACATTATCCCTGTAGAATGCGGTGTGTGATCACACAGAACCTGCACATTATCCCTGTAGAATGCGGTGTGTGATCACACAGAACCTGCACATTATCCCTGTAGAATGCGGTGTGTGATCACACAGAACCTGCACATTATCCCTGTAGAATGTGGTGTGTGATCACACAGAACCTGCACATTATCCCTGTAGAATGCAGTGTGTGATCACACAGAACCTGCACATTATCCCTGTAGAATGCGGTGTGTGATCACACAGAACCTGCACATTATCCCTGTAGAATGCGGTGTGTGATCACACAGAACCTGCACATTATCCCTGTAGAATGCAGTGTGTGATCACACAGAACCTGCACATTATCCCTGTAGAATGCAGTGTGCGATCACACAGAACCTGCACATTATCCCTGTAGAATGCGGTGTGTGGTCGCACAGAACCTGCACATTATCCCTGTAGAATGCGGTGTGTGGTCACACAGAACCTGCGCATTATCCCTGTAGAATGCAGTGTGTGATCACACAGAACCTGCACATTAACCCTGTAGAATGCGGTGTGCGATCACACAGAACCTGCACATTATCCCTGTAGAATGCGGTGTGTGATCACACAGAACCTGCACATTATCCCTGTAGAATGCAGTGTGCGATCACACAGAACCTGCACATTATCCCTGTAGAATGCAGTGTGTGATCACACAGAACCTGCACATTAACCCTGTAGAATGCGGTGTGCGATCACACAGAACCTGCACATTATCCCTGTAGAATGCGGTGTGTGATCACACAGAACCTGCACATTATCCCTGTAGAATGCGGTGTGTGATCACACAGAACCTGCACAATATCCCTGTAGAATGCGGTGTGTGATCGTACAGAACCTGCACATTATCCCTGTAGAATGCGGTGTGTGATCACACAGAACCTGCACATTATCCCTGTAGAATGCAGTGTGTGATCACACAGAACCTGCACATTATCCCTGTAGAATGCAGTGTGCGATCACACAGAACCTGCACATTATCCCTGTAGAATGCAGTGTGTGATCACACAGAACCTGCACATTATCCCTGTAGAATGCGGTGTGTGATCACACAGAACCTGCACATTATCCCTGTAGAATGCGGTGTGTGATCGCACAGAACCTGCACATTATCCCTGTAGAATGCGGTGTGTGATCACACAGAACCTGCACATTATCCCTGTAGAATGCGGTGTGTGATCGCACAGAACCTGCACATTATCCCTGTAGAATGCAGTGTGTGGTCACACAGAACCTGCACATTATCCCTGTAGAATGCGGTGTGCGATCACACAGAACCTGCACATTATCCCTGTAGAATGCGGTGTGTGATCACACAGAACCTGCACATTATCCCTGTAGAATGCAGTGTGTGATCACACAGAACCTGCACATTATCCCTGTAGAATGCAGTGTGTGATCACACAGAACCTGCACATTATCCCTGTAGAATGCGGTGTGTGATCACACAGAACCTGCACATTATCCCTGTAGAATGCGGTGTGTGATCACACAGAACCTGCACATTATCCCTGTAGAATGCGGTGTGTGATCACACAGAACCTGCACATTATCCCTGTAGAATGTGGTGTGTGATCACACAGAACCAGCACATTATCCCTGTAGAATGCGGTGTGTGATCACACAGAACCTGCACATTATCCCTGTAGAATGCGGTGTGTGATCGTACAGAACCTGCACATTATCCCTGTAGAATGCGGTGTGTGATCACACAGAACCTGCACATTATCCCTGTAGAATGCAGTGTGTGATCACACAGAACCTGCACATTATCCCTGTAGAATGCAGTGTGTGATCACACAGAACCTGCACATTATCCCTGTAGAATGCAGTGTGTGATCACACAGAACCTGCACATTATCCCTGTAGAATGCAGTGTGTGATCACACAGAACCTGCACATTATCCCTGTAGAATGCAGTGTGTGATCACACAGAACCTGCACATTATCCCTGTAGAATGCGGTGTGTGATCACACAGAACCTGCACATTATCCCTGTAGAATGCAGTGTGTGATCACACAGAACCTGCACATTATCCCTGTAGAATGCGGTGTGTGATCACACAGAACCTGCACATTATCCCTGTAGAATGCAGTGTGTGATCACACAGAACCTGCACATTATCCCTGTAGAATGCGGTGTGTGATCACACAGAACCTGCACATTATCCCTGTAGAATGCGGTGTGTGATCGTACAGAACCTGCACATTATCCCTGTAGAATGCGGTGTGTGATCACACAGAACCTGCACATTATCCCTGTAGAATGCAGTGTGTGATCACACAGAACCTGCACATTATCCCTGTAGAATGCGGTGTGTGATCACACAGAACCTGCACATTATCCCTGTAGAATGCAGTCTGTGATCACACAGAACCTGCACATTATCCCTGTAGAATGTGGTGTGTGATCACACAGAACCTGCACATTATCCCTGTAGAATGCGGTGTGTGATCACACAGAACCTGCACATTATCCCTGTAGAATGCAGTGTGTGATCACACAGAACCTGCACATTATCCCTGTAGAATGCAGTGTGTGATCACACAGAACCTGCACATTATCCCTGTAGAATGCGGTGTGTGATCACACAGAACCTGCACATTATCCCTGTAGAATGCAGTGTGTGATCACACAGAACCTGCACATTATCCCTGTAGAATGCAGTGTGTGATCACACAGAACCTGCACATTATCCCTGTAGAATGCGGTGTGATCACACAGAACCTGCACATTATCCCTGTAGAATGTGGTGTGTGATCACACAGAACCTGCACATTATCCCTGTAGAATGCGGTGTGTGATCACACAGAACCTGCACATTATCCCTGTAGAATGCAGTGTGTGATCACACAGAACCTGCACATTATCCCTGTAGAATGCCTACATGATTGCTGTAGAAAACATACATGATTGACTAGAATCCGTACATTATCTATGAGATGTCAATAGAAAATGATGCTGTGTCTCTTTTCTCGCCTGCCCAACCGTCATAACCATTGTGAGCGCACATTCGCATAACAGAGTCATTTAGGCCAGGTCATATATAAAAAAAACAGCTTTTGGATCAAATCCATGGGATTTCCTGTTTGATATTCAATGCCATGGCCGCAGAAAAGTCTTTGAAAAAGCCACACCTTTACTGGGATCAGAAATACATTGGGTTGGAATTAGGAACACATGCTTTTGGACCTGCAATCCGCATCAGGATATGAAGCCCGCAACAGCTGCCTGGCCAAAAAAAACCACCGACATATTGACTTGTGTTTTATAGCTTTGCAAATGGGTTATGATGTCATGAGCGAAGCAGCCAACCAGGAATGCTTTTGAGACCTTCATTGAGATGCAATAGTGGTTCCATGCACACTGCAGAGGCTGAGCCGCCCGCTCAGGATGAAGCATCCATTGTGGCGCGTTAAGTTGCTAAATGGCACATGGCAATTAGCAAATTGGCGCGATTTGGCAACTCGCGACTTCATTGAATTGTTTTGCAAAGTCGCGTCGGCGGCAACGGGAAGTTGAACGGCAACGGGTGCAATAACATCCGCGGCATCGGTAGCTGGGCGCGATTGCGATCTAGCGGGGCAGAGGAACGGAAGAGGAGTATCGTGTGATCGCCAAGCGTTGGAGCACTCAAAGGGTTAAACCATTGTAATTCAATCCTTAGTGGGACCGCAGCGTTAGGAACCTAGAGAGGGAATACTGTCTCTGCTCACTTTTTTTTTACCCACCTTTTGCCAATTATGATGGTAAAAGCAAAAACAAAAAAGTAAAAGGCGAGAAGGACCCCACGGAGTTTAGATATCAAAGCAAAAGCGATACAACGCGGGGGCAAGAAAACCCGAACCAAATGTATCAAGGAAAAAAACATCGAATGTGAAAATAATGATTAAATCCTTCCCAAGTTTTACCTGAAGCAGGGAGTCACATGGAGCTTTACCATGGTGCGTATGGCTCCACGGACCCCCCAGTTCCCGGGACCTGAAGAGCCACGTTTCCCCCCAGGAGTCTCCTGCCATGGAGCGCTTTCCCAGAGCTGGAATGTATCTTGCAGCATGTTCAGGTTAATGGGTCGTAAGGTGCTTGCCAGCTCCAAAAGGTGGCTTAAGGCAGCCGGGCTCAACTCCACTCCTCAAGCCCCTGCACACAATTCAGGTATACAGGGTATCCTAGCTTCAGCACAGGTGCCTCAATCAGTCCCTGCTTTAGCACAGGTGCCTTAATCAGTCCCTGCTTCAGCACAGGTACCTCAATCAGAGCCTGGGATATCCTTAAAACCTCATGTGTTGGGGGGGGAGGGGGTGGTTGGGGCTTGAGAGTTAGTTGAGCAGCCCAGGCTTAGGGCAGAAGTCTGCCTAGTAAATGGGCGTTAGTATTTTCACCGTTGGTAATAATGGGATGTCTTCTCCTGCAATGGGTTTCCACCGGACACTTGGTGGAAGCCGGCCCCACGGTCAGAATGTTCTCTTGGATCAGTATTTCTATGCAGTGTTGTAGCGGGAACTTATTTAAAGTGCACGTGACAAGTGATTAAATAGACATAATATGCAATGTGAGCGAGTATGGGGTACACCTAAGTACAACCCGTTCATATTGCGAGGTGCTGACCTTTCCGAGGTCACTGAAGGTGACCAGACAGGGTAACTGCTGGCAGGGCCGCCAACAGAGATCATGGGGCCCGGGACAAATGAAAGGAGCAGGCCCCCCCCCTCCCCCCAAACCCATAGCGCCCCCCACCCCGAACCCATAACGCTCCTACCACGAAAAAATATTTTTTAGCGCGCAACTTTTACTTAACTGTTTTCTTATTGTGATACAGAAAAAAATATTACAATGCAACCTGTTTATTTTTATATTTTCAACAAAAGACGGGTGACTGCCTGTCTGGGTGAGTTGGTGCGAGAGTGAGTGAGTGCCAGAGTGGGTGGGTGAGAGAGTGAGTTGGTGAGAGAGTGAGTGACTGGGTGGGTGAGAGAGTGAGTGACTGGGTGGGTGAGAGAGTGAGTGACTGGGTGGGTGAGAGAGTGAGTGACTGGGTGGGTGAGAGAGTGAGTGACTGGGTGGGTGAGAGAGTGAGTGACTGGGTGGGTGAGAGAGTGAGTGACTGGGTGGGAGAGAGTGAGTGACTGGGTGGGTGGGAGAGTGAGTGACTGGGTGGGTGAGAGAGTGAGTGCCTGGGTGGGTGAGAGAGTGAGTGCCTGGGTGGGTGAGAGAGTGAGTGACTGGGTGGGTGAGAGAGTGAGTGACTGGGTGGGTGACTGAGTGAGCGACTGGGTGGGTGACTGGGTGGGTGAGAGAGTGAGCGACTGTGTGGGTGAGAGAGTGAGTGACTGGGTGGGTGACTGAGTGAGCGACTGGGTGGGTGACTGGGTGGGTGACTGGGTGGGTGACTGGGTGGGTGACTGAGTGTGAGTGGGTGGGAGAATGCATGCGTGGGTGGGAGAGTGCGTGCATGGGGGGGAGAGTGCGTGTGTGGGTGGGAGAGTGAGTGGGTGGGAGAGTGAGTGGGTGGGAGAGTGAGTGGGTGGGAGAGTGGGTGGGAGAGTGAGTGAGTGGGTGAGACAGTGACTGGGTGGTGGGTGAGACAGTGACTGGGTGGTGGGTGAGACAGTGACTGGGTGGTGGGTGAGACAGTGACTGGGTGGTGGGCGAGACAGTGACTGGATGGTGGGCGAGACAGTGACTGGGTGGTGGGCGAGACAGTGACTGGGTGGTGGGCGAGACAGTGACTGGGTGGTGAGCGAGACAGTGACTGGGTGGTGGGCGAGACAGTGACTGGGTGGTGGGCGAGACAGTGACTGGGTGGTGGGCGAGACAGTGACTGGGTAATGGGTGACAGTGACTGGGTGATGGGTGACAGTGACTGGGTGGTGGGTGACAGTGACTGGGTGATGGGTGACAGTGACTGGGTGATGGGTGACAGTGACTGGGTGGTGGGTGACAGTGACTGGGTGGTGGGTAACAGTGATTGGGTGGTGGGTGACAGTGACTGGGTGATGGGTGACAGTGACTGGGTGGTGGGTGACAGTGACTGGGTGGTGGGTGACAGTGACTGGGTGGTGGGTGACAGTGACTGGGTGGGTGACAGTGGGTGGTGGGTGACAGTGACTGGGTGGTGGGTGACAGTGACTGGGTGATGGGTGACAGTGACTGGGTGGTGGGTGACAGTGACTGGGTGGTGGGTGACAGTGACTGGGTGGTGGGTGACAGTGACTGGGTGTGTTGAGTGGGTGACTTACCCTGACCGGGTGGGTGCTGCTTCCTGTTTCCTTGCCGCTTCCCCGGGAGGTGGGCTCGGGGAATGCACAGGAGGGGGGCGCACGGGAGGTGAGCTCGGGAGCGCACGGGAGGTGGGCTTGGGGGGCGCACGGGAGGTGGGCTTGGGGGGTGCACAGGAGGTGAGCTCGGGAGCGCACGGAAGGTGGGCAGCTGGGGGGGGGTGCGAGATGCCGGGCAGCTGCAGCATCCCCCGCGGCTGCTGCTGCATGAGGCCGGAGGCGCACGCGGGGGGTGCAGGGTTGGCGCTTCCCCGCCCTCCGTCCCACGTGGGGATCGAGGAAGCGAGTGGGAACGGGCCGGGCCCACAGGCAGCAGGCAGGGCACATAGGCAGCAGACAGGGCACCCTGCGGGACCTCGGCTCTGCGCATGCGCAATCGTCGCCATTTTTAAAAAAATATATATTTTTTAAATATAACAGCCAGAGCCATTCAGGGGCCCGGCGGCAGGGCCCCCCTGACTCACTGGGCCCGGGACACCCGTGCCCTTTGTCCCCCCCTGTTGGCGGCCCTGACTGCTGAACCTGGTGAGCTCACACCACTTGCTGTCAATGTACAGCTTGTGAGTACATTGATTTTATTCTTCCCACTTATACAATGTTTGCTTTACAAGATTACGCTGGGTTGGCATCTTAGTCTTTGCATACCTAATACCCTGCAGTCCCTTCCTGACCTTCGCCTGTTCCAGCCATGATCATCGGCGCCTCCGCCACTGGTTCCTAATGCTGAAAAGATTTGGGAATGTGTGAGCGCAGCTGACGCTGGTTCACTGGTCCTGCTACGTGCTTTTGTCATGCTGCGTTGCACTATTTTGTGTTATTTTTTTCTCCACACATCTTTCGATGTTTTGCACGTATGTCTGTGTAGTATATTGAAAGGCAGCTATCTCAAGAACTGGGGCGTTGCAGCCCTGGGGCACTAACTAGCCTATTCAGGTATTGTTAAAAAATAAAAACTGCAATTACTGCTTTTTTTTTCTTCTTTCATACAGTACATTGAATGGTATGTGCAAAACCAGTGCAAAACCAGTGCAAAAGAATTGCGCAATATTTGTTAAAATAAAATATTAAGGGACCTATATACTAAACGTTGCAAACAGCTTTTTTGGTGCAAAAGTGGTGAATGACAAAATACATTTTAATTGCGCTCGTGTGCGCCAATGTACTACACTCATATTTCTCCATCTGCGCAACTTGCTTCCCAACATTTTATTTATTTATTTGTTTTAGTGCCCCGAAAATGGACGGCGCTTGGTGTACGGATGTAAATGGTGTGTACTCAAAAATTGTGTTTCTCTACGCCCCAAAATCAATTAAAAAGTGCAGCAAAAAATCTGCCAAGTTTAACACGGCGTAAACCGTAAAAAGACTTAAAAGATTAAGATTAAGTTGCTTTGAATCAACCCACAAGTGTATTTTGACACAGCAAGGATGTTCCTTTATAGATTGGCCTGCTGTTCTTTCTCAAGAGAAGTGCCACTTCACGTGAGAGAGGCCAGGAGGCCGAAACTTTGTGTCTTCTATAGCACAATAAATTCTTTATGATTGAAAAATGTGTGCCCTTGTCCATTGTATTGTATGTCTTTATTTATATAGCGCCAAAAGTGTACTCAGCGCTTCACAAAGAATACAGTACAGGGAATTAAAATACATTAAGCGCAGCAAAATCAGACAATAGGAAAAGAAATCCCTGCCCAGAAGAGCTTACAATCTAAGAGGTATGATGGGAGACTTATGGAGACAGCAGGTGAGGGAATAAGTGCTGTATATGGCAGTGCTTGGCCACAATGGGTGGTAGGAGTGACTCTGGGTGTGGCCATGAGTGCAGGCTGTTGGGATGCTTGATTTGTGGGGCAAGTTTTAAGGTAAGTCAGTATTAAATCAGAAGGTTAACACCATTTGCAGGGGAAGAGATGGCAGGGAGGCGTGGGTGAGATCAGGTGTGTATGTCTGGGTTCAGTATTAAGGGAGATCCCCAGCGGCAGGAAGTTGTAGATAGAGGGTGTGAATAGAGGATTTGTGGGGGTGCTTTTTATTGAGGGGTAAAGAAATTGTTGGGAGGGAGGTGTATAAATAATGGTGCAGTGGGGAGTGGGGAAGTTGGAGAGAACAGAGACGTTCACAAAGGAGTGAGGAAACAGTGAACAGAAAAAGCAATAGGGAGGGCATAGTGAGATGCAGGAGGAGAGACTTCCCAGGTATTGGATTGGATATATTGGATGAAATGCAGGTAGGTCTTCCCTGGGACTAAGGAGCACCGGTAAATGTATCGCAAGTTATTGTTATTTTTCTTTGGTGTGCAGCAGGCATCCTTACTTTTTCTTTATATAGCTTAACAGCATGTGTTATTTGCCCAGTATTGCTGTTATAAATAATATTACATTAGTCATTGATCTTTACCAATACAAGTTATGAAAAAAGAAAATACACATAACAGGGTTTTAATTAAAATGATATCATTTGGGTATTCAACATGAGGGATGCGTCAAAAATCATTTCAACTACACGTCATGTATGAAGACACACTTTTTCTGAAGGTACGTATTACTTTTTAGAACTGAAATGTTGATGCACAAAACTGATTAAATAAAATCTTAGTAAATAGGCTGCTAGGAGTCAATGGGGGATATTAAAGTCTTCCTGCTGCAAACAAGGGCAGAGGTGGAGCAAAGAAAAATATCTGCACCGGATTTATCATACACTTAGATTGTAAGCTCTTCGGGGCAGGGTCTCCTTTCCCAATGTTACTTTTATGATTGAAGCGCTTATACCCATTATGTGTTATATTATGATGTCACGTGTATTACTGCTGAGAAGTGCTATGAACATGGATGGGGCTATATACATAAAGGTAAAGATACACATCCAAAACTCCACTTGCTTTCAAGGGGATGACTTTTCTTTAATAATATATGTAGCATTCTCACTTTTTTCCCCACAGCCTGACACATAAGTCCTGGTAAGAGCAGGCTTCTAGGGTTAATAGTTAGCCGGTGAGATCACATCCCCTCAGTTGCTGAGTGTAGCCACTTACAGGCACAAGTCTGGGCTTATGGAGCTGCTAGAAGAGGGGGAGGGATAGTTTGGCCCCTCCTGTTGTATGTCTAAGTGGGTTCTGCAAAAGGCAGTGAGTTGATCCTTCACATAGGTAAGTGCCAGTTCATCCCTCACCTAGGGGTGAGTGAGCAGGGAAAGTGTAGACTGCCTGGGAGACTCAAACTCCTGAGATGTAAAGTCAAGGGCCAGTGAAGTTCAGGAAGAAGGAGTATTCTGGTGTGCAGGGTGTTAGGGACTAGGAAGCCAAAAGGAGACCGCTCTGGCAGAGGAGGTTGCTGGACCCATCTCCTTGTTAGGTGTGGGCTGGAGGTGGAATAGAGGCTAAAGCCTGCATGGAAGTCCTTATCTGAATGGGAAGGGTCCAGAAGGTAAATTGCCCATCAAGGTACATTAGGAAAAGCCTGTCTAATGATATGATGTGTCCTATGATATGCTGTGAGAGTGCACTGTGTATTGAGAGGGTGATCATTGATCCTGTGCAAGCCTGGAGCTGTTGTGTCTGTTAATAAAAGACCTTTGAGTTGCAAAAGATCTTGGCGTCCTATTTATCCTGTACTCACAACCACCAACTATCCTCCATTACAGCCAAGGCCTGAACCTGCCAGAGGGAACCCTGAGATCACAGGTAACACTCTTATTCCATTGGGAATGGGTAATAGACATTATCACACATGTACACCCTATCTCCTGCTGCCGGGGGGTTTATAAACAACCCTACCCTCCCTCCTCCCCCCCTCACCCCCTAACCCCCAACCCCCCGGCAGCATGAAGGATACGTTAAATCCGAAGACGGATTCGATATAAACACGTACCGCGGACCAGATTTACGTTAAATCCGAGGTCATGATTCCTGACGAAGCAACAGCGAAACGCGTGGAATCAGCTGTTGGAGACCACTGAGCTACGGAGAGACAGTGCGGGAGGTGCTGGCAAGTCACGGAGGCCGAATTACCAGGCAGCTTCTTCCGCCCTCACTAGAGCCGTCACAGGACGTGACGCATGCGGAAGCAAACCAGTGACTGAATATACCGGCGTCCTTCTCGAGCAACCAGCAGTTCTCTCCAACGAATTGTCGTAATGCCCAAATGTGAGTGCATAAACTATATATGTTTTCTATGTGCAATATACCATTATCATATTACACTATTGTGCGCTCTCTCCTTTTTCTTTACATCCCTTGGGAGATACATTGAGAATCTGAACGGTTCTACTACATACCAAGTTCATTGTTACAAAACCATCATCCATAAGGCTTCACTTAAAGGCTCCCATCAGAGAGAGATGGATCTCTGATACATCTGATACATCTGAACAAATTTGTGAGTGATACTAACACAAATATTATTTTGGATTCCAAATATTTTATACCATCTGCACTATTGTATTTTGTACTATTTTTCACATATCACCTTGAGAACCACAGCGCTCCCCTTACCTGGAAGACAACACGTTAAAGCCGAAGGCGGATTCGATATAAACACGTACCGCGGACCAGATTTACGTCAAATCTGTGGGTCGGATACTTTCAAATCCAAACCCCTATAGAGGGATTTTGAAGAATCTGTGCAAGCTCAAATTGCTCAAATCCGATTTTGGATTTCAGCGTGCGAATCAAACCACAGGAAAATCCACGGATCGGATTCTGACAGGTTCCCCCCATCTCTACTGCCAAAGTAATGCCAGTGACGGTATGTCTGATAAAATGAAAAGAAATTAAAAATAAATAACACGATTAATTCAAAGTACATTTTAACTAATCAATAAAAAATACAAATAGCATGTCACATAAATGGAGATTAAAAACGTGCGTGTCCAAGATGTGTAGACCGGACCATTCTCATAGTCCAGAGTGGACAGGAGGGACAATCTGGACTATAAGAATGGTCTTGTCTACAATTGGTCTAGACTAGGAATGGTCAACTCCAGTCCTTAAGTGTCACCAGCAGGTCAGCTTTAAAGGATATCCCTGCTTCAGCACAGGTGACTCAACCAGTGGCTCAGTCAATGACTGAAATCCCCGTTAATCCAGTTAACGTGACGATCCTAGTTTGCCGAACGGCCGTTGTTTTTGCATATCAGCAGCTTTGTGGATCCCCGTCAAACTGAGGAAAGCTAACGCATGTGACCTATTTAGGTGTCATCCCGTTAGTGGTCCAGATCAACCGGACCTCGGAGAACCCTCCCCAATGTCAGTCAACTTCCATTTCAAATCCTTGATGCAGTGGGTGCTCTGAAAAGGAGGGGGGAGGAGACAGAGAGGGGGAGGGAGGAGAATGGGGGGAGATAGGGAGAGGGGGGAGGACATATGGAGAGAGAGGGGCAAGAATTGGGAGAAGGGATAAATAGGGATAGGAGGGGGCATAGTGAGAGGGGGGAGATAGGGAGAGGAGGGGGGCGAGATTGGGAGAAAAGGGGGGATAGGGAGAGGGGGGAGATAGGAGAGGAGGGGGCGAGATTGGGGCGATAGGGAGGGCATTTTGCTCCAGAAGGAGAGCAAATGGATTTTCATGTTGGGCACGATCAGACTCAGGGGTATGAATAAAAACCTGGACTTTGGATGTTTTTTGTAGTTAAATATTCTGTTTAGAGGATGTTTGCAATATCTGCAGTTACTTGCATCATGTTTGCTGGCTCTATGGCTCTAGTTAGGGACCTTGTTATTTGATACATGCATCTACGCATTGGTGATTATGGAAACATGTTTTTCATCTCCATTTATGTAACCTGCTATTTGTATTTGTTTATTGATTTGCTCAAATGTACTTTGAATTAGTTATGCTATTTTTTCCATTCCCTTTCATTTTTTTTTTCAGACGTACATGTCTCCGACCTTACTTTTGGCGGTTTATCTGCTTAGAACTGGCTGGTGCTCTATTAGCCGTCACAACGGGATGTACCTACACGAGTGCCACGTCAGTGCCACTATGTGCCTGTTGAAACACAAACAAATAAAAAAAAGGAAAGGACCAAATGAATCCTTATCACAAGATGGCAAAGAGTCTGCAACAGGAACCCTGCTAATAAATACTATTATTAGTGCTGAAATCACAGATCACAAGGTACAGTAGCCAGGGGAGCGGCAGAACCTGAGTGAGCCAACGCTGTTAACCCCTTATTATAATTAACCCCTGATAGGAATCCAGTAGCAAACACAGAGGGGGGCTAAACACAGGACATTTCATAAATATAGATATTTTTAGACAAGAGGTCTCTGGCAGATAAACATCTGTTGTACGGATACTCATATTTCATCTCTCTGAGTGTACAGGACTTCCGGCTACCAATTCCTTCCCATTTGGGATGAACTTCCATGTATATTGGTTATGACTTTTGTATATTGATCATTGTGGGCAATATTTCTACCTCCTTCTCATTGGGGATACGTGGTTTAGCTATACACGGTGTCCATCAATTATTCACCCCATTATATGCCTTAAGGGAGAAGGAGCGGCTCAGTAAGTAAAGACACTGACTCGGGCACTGAGTGTGAAGCAGGGGAACTTGGTTCAATTCCCGGTGTCGGCTCCTTGTGACCTTGGGCAAGTCACTTTATCTCCCTGTGACTCAGGCACCAACAACATAGATTGTAAGCTCCACGGGGCAGGGACCTGTGCCTGCAAAATGTCTCTGTAAAGCGCTACGTAAAACTAGCAGCGCTATACAAGAACATGCTATTATTATTATTATTAATAAATTCATTATTATAGGAGCTATCTTAAAACGGTTTGCGGTAATTAAAAACACCGGGTTGGAGAGAAATTAGCTTCCATCACGCAAGACACGCTTCTTAATGTTTGCAGCGAAATCGACTCGATGTTCTGCGTGCTGCTAATGGGGCGCATGTGGAAGTTTACTTAATTCTGGCTTACTGAAGCATTGACGCACCTGTGGCAATCTACTTAATTAAAAACCCCAAAAATTGGAGTTGTGTTATTAATTGCCGATAACCATTTTAAAATAGCTCCTGAAAGAACAAATTTATTAATGCTTATTAATAGGGTGAATCATTTATGGACACCATGTATGGAAATAAATACAAAGTGAAGGCAGAACGCAGTGGTCAATTTGTTGATAGACAACTTTTGTCTTACTTATATAGCGTGACTGACCACAGCTCTCTTCCCTGTCATGTATTGGCAATACTTGTTGGCACATTTTGCACTTTTTCATGTTTGCTATTTTGAATGTTGTCCTGCCGCGGGGATTTAGTTTTTTGTCTTGTGTTATATTTTCTACACATCTTTTTATGGTTTCATGTGGGATTATGTTTCATGTCTTTTCTATATGTATATGTAGCCCTGGGTAGTTTGGGGGCTATTATTCTGTCCTCCTCCTGGCAGTAATACCTAGTAAGGGTAGGTTTGCCATGAGCAATCATGGGTTTTCCCCACACATGCAGTGCAGTGAGTCAGTGAAGGTAGTGTCATCAGGCCTAGTGTCCAATTAGAGACACAGGGGTGGTGCTTACTGGAGCTACTTAGTTCATTGCACTTCCTGATTTAGTCAGTCTGTCCCTACCGTGAGAGGGGCAAGGTTACCCGTACTCTGGTACCCGTACTCATGGCTCTGGCAGGCTTGAGGCTCTCCCTCCGGGGAGCGTGGGGTTAACCTATACCTCCTATCCCACCAGGGGATAGGGGAAGAACAAGAACCACTCTTGGTGCCTGTTGCAGGGTACATGCAACCACACGCAGGGTTTCTTGATAAGGCTTATTTATTGAGCCTTAAAAAAATACAGCACACAAAAACAAAATAGCTTCTTTTCAGCATCCAAAAACAAACAGCTCATCAAACATGTATCTTGAAAACAGATCTTAAATCAAGCTGTTCTCTCTCCAGAGTTTCAGGGTATCTCCCTGCTTCAGACATCATACAAAAAGACAGACCTTATAGCGGTAATCTACTTCAGCATTTCAGTCCTCTCTCTTGACCAGCTAGGCTGCATGTGTGTACAGCCTGGGGGTTTTAAAACACCTTGATTATGCAGCTGGGACCACTGTAATTGTCAGGAGCTTCCCAGCTGAAAATTAACCTCGTCACTGCTGCACTGCATCTACACATACGTCTGCCAGGCATAGACCTGGTGACGTTCATTCACCCTATCACATTCCTCCCCTGTTAGTGTGTGGCTGGGGCAACGCACGGCTGAAGCCCGACCATCCACCCCTTCTCTAGATAAGAAATCAGCATTGACATTTTCTTTTCCAGGCCTGTGCTGAATCTCAAACGAGAAGGGTTGGAGGACCATATACCACCTGGTCAACCTAGCATTGGAGTCTTTCATTGTATTTAACCATTTTAATGGAGCATGGTCTGTTACCAATGTAAAATGGACTCCCGCCAGGTAGTGCCTCACGGCCTCGATTGCCCACTTTACTGCGAGACACTCCTTCTTAATTACTGAGTAGTGTTTTTCCCTTGGGAACAATTTCCTTCTAAGATAAAGGATCGGATGTTCCACTCCCTCAAACTGTTGCGAGAGCACTGCCCCTAGCCCTATCTCTGAGGCATCGGTTTGTACAAAAAAAGGCTTATCGAAGTCTGGGCTTCTAAGGACGGGACCCTCTGATAGACACCTTTTTACCTCCTCAAAGGCTCTCTGGCACTCCCTTGACTATATCACTTTTGTAGGGGCACACTTTTTTGTGAGGTGTGTTAGTGGGGCTGCAACTTCCAAGTAGTTGGGGATGAACCTCCAATAGTACCCTGCTAAACCCAACTGGGAGCGTACCTGTGTTTTTGTTCAGGGGGTCGGAACTTCTCTCAGGGCAGCTACCTTATCGGCTAGTGGCCTTACTTTTCCACCACCCACTGCATACCCCAGGTAATTGGTTTCCACCTTACCTAAGGCACATTTTTTAGGGTTGGCTGTGAGCCCTGCCTCTCTTAGCAACTTGAGGACCGCTTTCAGCCTATTTATATGGGCCCGCCAGTGTTTACTATAAATGACATTGTCATCCAGATAGGCCGCGGCATAAGCCCTATGAGGTCTCAGTACTTTATCCATGAGCCTCTGAAATGTGGCTGGGACTCCATGCAGTCCAAATGGCATTGTCACAAACTGGTATAAACCCATGGGAGTGGTAAAGGCTGTTTTGCATTTGGACTTTTCCCCCAAAGGTATTTGCCAGTATCCTTTTGTTAAGTCCAGCGTGGATATATATTCCGCGTTACCAAGGGCGTCAATTAACTCGTCCACCCTTGGCATCGGATATGCGTCAAACTTGGATACCGCATTGACCTTTCGGAAGTCCACACAAAATCTTGCCTTCCCATCGGGTTTAGGGACCATAATTAGTGGACTACACCACTCACTGCATGATTCCTCAATCACGCCTAAATGTAACATTTCTTGTACCTCCTTCTCTACCAGGGCCTTACGGCTTTCAGGCAACCTGTAAGGACCAGAACGTACTTTTACCCCAGGTACTGTCTCTATCACATGGGAAACTTAATTAGTTTGCCCTGGTAAATCAGAAAAAACATAATTGAATTGTGTAATTATTTCTAACATGTCCCCTTTTTGTTCAGAGGACAATTGTCTACCCATTGGGATTTTATCGTCACCCAAAATGTTCTCCCGTGGGGGCTGAGGACCCAGGTTCGTTTCCTCCTCCACGGGGTGGATGAATAGACCTGCACCTTCCAGGGTTTCAGCAAGTTCACATGGTAAATTTGTTTACCCTTCCTGGACCCTGGTTGAGCGATCTCGTAATCCACATCACCCATGCGGTGGAGTACTTCGAATGGGCCCTGCCATTTGGCTAGGCGTTTACTCTCACAACTGGGTAATAATAACATCACCCAGTCTCCCGGGTGAAACACTCTCATGCGAGCATTCTGATTGTAATATCTCTCCTGACTGTCCTGGGCTGATCTAAGATTCTCCCTAACAAAATGGCCGACCACATCTAGGCGCTTTCTAAGGTCTAGTACATATTGCAGGGTATTCTTAGAAGGGGACCGCTGTTCCTCCCAGGACTCCTTTAGGAGGTCTAGGATTCCCTGGGGTTGGCGGCCATACAATAATTCAAATGAACAGAACCCCGTGGAGGCATGGGGAACTTCCCACACTATGAACAGCAGAAAAGGGAGAAGTTCATCCCAGGCTCTCTTCTCTGAACCTACAAATTTTCTCAGCATACCTTTTAGAGTTCGGTTAAATCTTTCCACCAATCCGTCAGTCTGTGGATGGTAGACCGATGTCCAAACAGATTGACCTCTAGTAATTTTAAGACATCCTGCATCTGTTTAGCCATAAAATTTGTACCTTGGTCTGTCAACTTAACCTGGGGAAGTCCAACCCGTGAGAACAGCTCCAACAATTTGTTGGCTACTTGCTTCGCCGTTGTTGTCCTCAGGATATCTTGTTGCATAGTCGACTATTACGAGAATAAACCTGTGTCCTTTCGCAGAAGGCTCCAGCGGTCCTACCAAGTCTACACCAATCTTCTCAAATGGAACGGACACCAAGGGTAGAGAAACCAAGGGGGCTGGTTTTTGTCCCTTCGGACTAGTTTGCTGGCACTCAGGACATGCCGCACATAACTTAGCAATGTCACTATGCATCTCTGGTCAATAGAAGCGGAACGAAATACGGTCCAAGGTTTTATCTCTACCCAGGTGACCACCCCAAGGGACAGTATGGGCTAGGGTGAAGACAGTTTTAACAAACGCCTTGGGAACCAATATTTGTCTAGTGACCTCCCCTGTTTGTGTCTGCTTGTTCACCCTATACAGGATATCATTCGATAATTCAAAATGAGGGAACACCATTACCCCTTGTGCATTCAATATCTGGTCATCAATCTTTACCACTTTATCATATTGTTTGGCCAGGACTGGGTCTTCCCTCTGCCTCTGGCGAAAATCAGGGAGACATTGTATTGTATTGTATGTCTTTATTTATATAGCGCCATTAATGTACATAGCGCTTCACAGCAGTAATACATGTATTAATCAAATAAATAACAGATAATATAAATAACAGATCATGGGAATAAGTGCTTTAGACATTAAGGAAGAGGAGTCCCTGCTCCGAGGAGCTTACAGTCTAATTGGTAGGTAGGGAGAACGTACAGAGACAGTAGGAGAGAGTTCTGGTAAGTGCATCTGCAGGGGGCCAAGCTTTATGTATCATGTGTTCAGAATAGCCACAGTGCTATTCATATGCTTCTTTAAGCAAGTGTGTCTTAAGGTGGGTCTTAAAGGTGGATAGAGAGGGTGCTAGTCGGGTACTGAGGGGAAGGGCATTCCAGAGGTGTGGGGCAGTCAGTGAAAAAGGTTTAAGCCGGGAGAGTGCTTTAGATACAAAGGGGGTAGAAAGAAGACATCCTTGAGAAGAACGCAAGAGTCTGGATGGTGCATAACGAGAAATTAGGGCTGAGATGTAAGGAGGGGCAGAAGAGTGTAAAGCTTTAAAAGTGAGGAGAAGAATGGAGTTTGAGATGCGGGATTTGATCGGAAGCCAGGAGAGGGATTTCATGAGGGGAGATGCTGAGACAGATCTCGGAAAGAGTAGAGTGATTCTGGCAGCAGCGTTTAGGATAGATTGTAGGGGAGACAGGTGAGAGGCAGGAAGGCCGGACAGCAGGAGGTTACAGTAATCAAGACGGGAGAGAATGAGGGCCTGAGTCAGAGTAGTCGAGCAACAGAGGAAAGGGCGTATCTTAGTTATATTGCGGAGGAAAAAGCGACAGGTTTTAGAAATGTTTTGAATGTGAGGGGCGAATGTGAGAGAGGAGTCGAGTGTGACCCCAAGGCAGCGTGCTTGGGCTACTGGGTGAATGGTCGTAGTTCCAACAGTAATGTGGAAGGAGGTAGTAGGGCCAGGTTTGGGAGGAAGTATGAGGAACTCTGTTTTAGCCATGTTGAGTTTAAGGCGGCGGCAGACATAGCTCTGGTAAATCCCCAGGGCCTATCTCTCCCTCTTTCTGGCCATCCCCAGTCATGACTTGTGACTTATGCCTATTAGTATGGCCACCATGAGTCCCAGATTTCTGCAACCAGCCCTGTTTGTCACAGCGTCTTTGCCTCCGAGTCTTTGGAACCCGGTGTCTACTGGGGAACAGGTCTGCCGAAAAGGGGTACAGTTTACCAGGTTTCTCCTGAGTCAGAGAATGAGGCTCCTCCTGAGAGACTGGAGCCATTAGGTTTGAAAAGAAAGGCCAGTCACGGCCAAGCAAAACGGGGGCAGGGAGCCAAGGAGCAATTCCTACTTCGATCCTGGCCTCCTGACCTTTCACCTGTAGCAGGATTTTGGCCGTCGGATACCATTTTACATCGCCGTGTATACACTCTATACTCCATGGGAAGTCAAAGGCAAGCACGTCAGGCGGTAACTGTTCCCGGAAGACCACCGTTTTTCCAGAGCCTGAATCTACAAGGGCCTGGACGGTTTTACCCCCAATCTGGACTGCAAGTAACCAGGGTTTGCAACTTCCTCTGGGGAAGGCCGAGGCGACTGTCCTGCTGAAGGAAAAATCCATCTGAGTATAGTCCACATGCCGGTGGCCTTGTTCTCCGCAGGTGGAACATGGAGAGGGTTCCCTCGAAGGAGGGTGCCGCGGATAGCACTCCGCTGGACCGGATACTGGAGACCAGGCATCTGTGGGCGACGTCCTCGGAAGTTCCTCTCATTTGGTGGCGAGCTGACATCAGGAAGGGGATGAGGTTCTCGGCGGTGCCCGACGTTTGGTCCTCTTCCTTGTTGGAAGGACTGCTCCTTTCGTGGCACTTGGCGGTTGCATATGGAGGGGCCATAGTTTCCACGTTGTTCCGATCTCCCTCTTTGAGTGTCCGCAAGTGCTGGTGAAGTTGGATCCGTCAGGTCCAGGGCACTCGCCTGATCCTCTTCCCCAAGGAATTTCTCAACGAGTCGGACCGCCAAAGCTAGGGTTCCAGCTGCATGGCGTTTTACCCAAGAGCGTGCGGAAGGGGGTATTATCTGCAGGAATTGTTCCAAAACAACTTGCTCAAGAATTGCCTCCTTAGTGCGCTCCTCGGGTTGTATCCAGCGAGTACACAAGTCCAATAACCGCTGAGAGAGGACACGGGGCCTCATCTTAGCGGTGTACTTCAGGTTCCGGAACTGCTGCCGGTAGTCAGACCTAAGCGATCCAGTATGGTAGTCCACTACTTGTTGGTAGTCCATTGCCTGATCTGCTGGGAGGCCCTGATATGAGGCCTGGGCTTCTCCTATGAGGAGCGGGCCAAAGTGGTTGCCCAGCGATCTGCAGACCAGCCCTGTGCTTCGGCAACCCTTTCAAATGTCAGTAAAAAAGCCTCTGGATCCTCGTTCAGAGCCATTTTCCTCAGGAGGACCGGGGGTTTGTTCGCAAGTTCTAGACTTGCAGACCCCTGGAATTGGGTCAGCAGCCTGGCCATCCACTCATCCTGTGCTGCCTGCTGCTGGGTTAGGAGCTGGGTTTGCTGCTGCAATGGTAGTTGGGCCTGCTCCTGCATTAACAGTCCCTGCTGTTTGGTCTGCTCCTGTATTAACAGTCCCTGCTGTCTGGTCTGCTCCTGTATTAACAGTCCCTGCTGTCTGGTCTGCTCGCACAGAAACTCTTTTAAAAATTCTTACATTTTTTTTTATCTTTTTTTTTTTGTGTGTGTGTGGCCTTTTAGCTGTAGGGGCCTCTTAACATCCCAGCACTTCTGACGCCATATGTTGCAGGGTACATGCAACCACATGCAGGGTTTCTTGATAAGGCTTATTTATTGAGCCTTAAAAAATACAGCACACAAAAACAAAATAGCTTCTTTTCAGCATCCAAAAACAAACAGCTCATCAAACATGTATCTTGAAAACAGACCTTAAATCAAGCTGTTCTCTCTCCAGAGTTTCAGGGTATCTCCCTGCTTCAGACAGCATACAAAAAAACAGACCTTATAGCAGTAATCTACTTCAGCATTTCAGTCCTCTCTCTTGACCAGCTAGGCTGCATGTGTGTGCAGCCTGGGGGTTTTAAAACACCTTGATTATGCAGCTGGGACCACTCTAATTGTCAGGAGCTTCCCAGCTGAAAATTAACCTCGTCACTGCTGCACTGCATCTACACATACGTCTGCCAAGCATAGAGCTGGTGACGTTCATTCACCCTGTCACAGTGCCCTTGGCTGGAAGTGTGTTCAGAGAAATCCTGAAGGTGAAGATCCTTCAACTGCTGTGATTGTGGCTGCTGAAGAAGGAACCCAAATAATGCATCCTGACTTTTTATAAAACACCTCCTGCCTGAGACTGAAGTATATTGGGAGGAGGGGGACGTGGTCTTTTGCACATACTTCCCCCCCCATACAGCTGGGGGCTGCACAAGATGGAGGCGCCTGTGAGTAGAATTTGGGCAAGACCCCAGAAGCCTGTCCTGTCATCCCCTGCGGGAGACGCGGAGCCCCCTGTTACCAGCAGGTATGCACCACACACAGGCATGTAACCGGAGTAGTAGTTTCTCTAGGAGACCCTATGTGAGATTGGGGGGGGGGGGGAAACAGGGTTACATATATTAAATAGGATATTTTGTAACTTTGGACTCATGCACGTGTGGCTTTGCTGTATATCTTTTTGGTTTTGTATCTTTTTCTTTAGTATTTATTTGTAGCCATGCATAATAATGACTGCATACATCTTCCCTGTTGGTAGTAAGTCCTGGTAAGTACAGGCCTGCCAACAGTAGTTATGGAGGTTTTCCCTCACACCCTGGTGTGGTGCCCTGTGTAAGGAAGGGAGTGGCTGTATGCTCTGAGTCCCTGGATAGTGACATCAGAGATGCGCCTGCCCCCTGAAGTATAAAGGGCACAGCACTGTCAGTTAGTTTTGTGTTGGCCAGCAGTTGTGTGAAGCAGCTGGTAAAATGTATGCTCCTGCATAAGGGATTGGAGGAATACTTTTGTGACCCTAGTGCTGTAACTAGCGGTAGCAGAGTGACCAATCAAGTCTGTCTAAGCCACACTGTGTCCAGGGACCTGGCGCAGTGGTGATCTCCCTAGGAGAAAGGGAATCCCACTTCAATACGGGAGGGCGTACCTGGCAAAGGGACAGCACGGAGAGATGTGCGGCTAGAGCCGGCAGCTGCATGGGGCAGTCTGCTACATCCCAATCCACAATAAAGATGCCATGTTCAAAGAAACCCCCACTGTGTGAGTGTGAGATTACTCAACAATGGCAGTCACCACCGAGAAGGAGTTCCTCACCAGGACCATCTCCCTGCGTAAGCATAGATCCTGATGAGGTGGAGGCGCTGCACATGAAGTAAGTTGGACTCGTAACCACTACCTCAGATACCTGTCCTGCTGCCATCCTCTATAACACCAAGCGGGAGACTCAGGAGTCCTGTTACTAGCAGGTGCACCACCACACACGACCTTGTAATGGGGACCGGTTAGACCACACGGGCCAATGTGAGATTGGGTGGGTCAGACAAGGGGGGTCCAGCCGTTACAATTGGAGGCGCTGCTGAGAGACCTGTTAACAGGACAGGCTTTTGCTAGGCACACGCTAGGAAACAGGGAGAGTGTCTGCTGCCACTTTGTGCTGCGTGGGACGGAGCCAGGGGTAGTCGGGGAGCTGCTGGAGCTGCAGGCCGCACAGACGCCTTGGGATCCGTAAGGGGTTAGTGAGTCTGGAGCCGGGGGCTATTGCTGTTCTAGTCGCCTTGAGGTAGCGCTAGCGGGAGACGCCTGAAGGGCAGGATTTCTGGAAGGGTCCGCACTAGGCTAGCCAAAAGTAGGTCGACGCCCAAAGTACTGCATGGAAGAGCCAGAGTACTCTAGTCTCCATTCCAGACCACTTACCAAGGAGCACAGACTGGAGGAAAGCATTACAGTAGACACTGAGAGAGTGAGCCTAGCCTGAGGTAGTGCAAACACGAGTCAGATCTACGTTAGGTACACAAGGTGGTGCACAAGGCATGTTTGTTGTACGGATGTGGTAGCTGCCCCGCAGAGTGGAGCTCCATGTACAAGAACCCCGTGTTCAATGATCAAGAGAGACCTGTCAGAATGGAGGATCTGCACAGAGCAGAAGGTCCAGGATGGCAGGGAGAGAGACCCGTCAGAATGGAGGATCTGCACAGAGTAGAAGGTCCAGGATGGCGGGGAGAGAGAACCGCAAGAATGGAGGATCTGCATAGAGTAGAAGGTCCAGGATTGCGGTCAGAGGAAGAACACGCATATGAACTGTGCGTGGGTGAAGAACAAGCTACAGAAGAGACTTTTGTGAGCTTGTTGTGGAATGGCGTGAAAGCCGTGGCTGAGCCGTGTTTATCATGTTTTTGTTCTCGGGATGATACCCCTGAGAATAATGAGCATGACAGTGTTATCCGATGGGAGGAACGAAATGGACTTTGTTATACCCCAATTAACAAACAGCCAGACGCTACCTCACATGGAAAGAAGGACAATACTTACCAAGATGGCGGTTCCCGCGTTCCCGGGACACCGCGTGGGCATGCTGCAGAAAGTCTTGCAACTTTGCAGTTTGCTAATTGTTGGCCAGGATTGGCGCCAACGAGAAAACTCCACCCCGATGGGGAGTTTGGCGCGAAAGCTGGAGCCGCGCCCTCATGGACTATGACTCACTCCGCCCCTTTGCTGGGTCAGCCTACAAGTCTACGAGACATCCCCCTAGTTTCAACCAGGGGGAGTGGTTTGCAGTTCCACCGGATATCGATGGAGAAAGAAGGAGGAGGGGTTGCCAAACCCGCCCCTGCCCTTCAGTTGCGAAGAGCCCTTGACCAGTACAGACCTCTGAAACGAGTGCCTCCGCTGGTGAATATGGCTGAAGTTGCTGATAAAGTGGACCAGAGTCCGGTGATCTCTACGCATCCCTACTCGGCTCCAGGAGGCTTCCTGGTCATCCGTGTGGAGGGTGTGGAGACTGTGGTGTGTCTTTGCCTGCAGTGCAGACTGCCGGGCGGAGCCGTGGGCAGTGAGGCCCGATGCCCCCACTGTGGACTGCAGTACATGTGGCCCATGACCACTTTTGTACCGGTACAAACGGTGGGAGTAGCAGGAAATGTCCCGATGCCGATCGACGAGCAGCCGGGAGCACTATGGAATGAGAGTGCAGGTCCCGCGGAGTCGGAGTCAGGTTCGGTGCTCCCGACGGAGAAAACCCAGCCATCGGAGAGGTGATCACCGAGGAGCCCATCGCCGGTCTCCTACTGGGATGCCTCGGCCGAATTGCCAAGTGGAATCCTCGGACGAGGAGTGTGCTAGGCTGTCGAGTAAGATGGTCATAAAGAGAGACTGTCATACTATTGGTACGCCATGGAGAGATGCCATTCCCCGTGGTGTAGAGACGCGGAGTAGAGTGTCTCCAGTACCGCGACCACCCGATCGCCGGAGTCCCACTGCCGTGGTGACTAGTGGATCGGAAGGAGGTCGATCCACCCCGACCCTGCGAGGTAATAAGACGACACCGTGCCTATCGCAGAATAAGGGGGTGGAGGAGAAGGAAGAGCGAGTCCAGAGCCAGACTGGATCACGCAGCAGACGGGCGTTGCCAGATGTCCTCGTGGAGGAAGAGATCCCGATTGGGGATCCAACCCAAGATGGCGTCGAAGCACGTGCGTGCGCGGAGGAGATTCCGGATGACCAGAGCGGCATCGAGTGGGAGGTGCTAGCGCCTCTGCGGTTGAGCAGCGGAAGTCGATCCCCTACTACCAGGGGGAACGGGCGTTCGAGCCGGAGAGCAAGAAGCCCAGCTGCTGGAGTCAAGAAAGGACTTTGTGGCGAACTCAAGGCAGGTATTGCTGGAGAGCAGGTCGTAACCCTGTCAATACCTACCGTTCGGTCCCGTCCCTCAACCCCGTCCACTCCCAAAATTAGCCCCAAGGCCATAGTTAAAGCCCCAGTCCCCGTCACTCCGTCATTCGGGTCCACTTCTAGTTTGGGGGTGTCAGGGGATTCCCGGGGTCCTATCCAAGAACGGACTGGAAGCCTGGACTGGGGAACATCCGATGATGGATCGGAGGGTGGAGGGAGGATTTCTCGATGTGGGTCAATGGCCAGTGAGAGTTATAGTGCGCTGGGTCTGGAGGGCGGACACTGGTCACAGAGTAAGAGCCAAGTGGGGCGATCTGAGGGTACGTCCGGGGTATCTTCGGGTGGGCCTGATGAGGAGTCGATAGAGGAGTCTATAGAACCTAGCTCCGAAGAACGGAAGGAGACTAGGTGGTGGGCCCCGTTGTACGAGGGGTATCTAGCCTGGTTCGACCGCACCCGATTTATCCTAGAGAGGGAGGGGGTGGTTGATCACTGGTGGGCTGCCGGGGACTTTGATGACGAGGCATACCTTAGGGCCCTAAGGGTAAGGTGGGACCGCATCCAGGCAGGCCTTATTATCCCAAGGGGATCCGCAGGGCTAGATGACCCTGTAGAGACAGATGAGCCCCTGTCATGGGTGCTGCCCGGATCGGCTGGCCAAAGTAGGTTGACCAGGACTTGCCGAGCGGAACGGGTTATTGTGGCTCAATACAGAAGGTCGCATGGGCTTGAATATCCCTATGTCCCGGAACCTCTAATGAGAGAAATAGAGGAGAATAGAGAAAGGTGGCTTAAAAACGATATTCAGCACTATATCGTAGATAAAGGGGGAGCCATTAAAGGAATTCAGGCCGAGCAGAGGGTGTCCCAACTTATGCGGGCCTGGAAGATAGGACGCAGTGTGTACATGCACAAAGTGGTATATTGCAATGAGCGAGGGTTACCACGGGAATACAGTGTGACTGTGCATGATGCCGCGGGGCGGGAGGTGAAGAAGCCAGATCCTCGACATTATTATTGAGTGCCAAATTAGAGAGGTCTGCTTTTTCTTTAGTGCTCACTGCTGGTCAGTGAGTGAGATGGGCTTGCATTATTATGTCAATGTGATGATGTTTGCCATGTTATTTGTGTGTTCTTTTGCAGTGTTTCCTGGCGCAAGGTACACCAAATTTAGGTCCCAGCCGGGACGGTGGGTATTAACCAGGGGGAGTATGTAGCCATGCATAATAATGACTGCATACATCTTCCCTGTTGGCAGTAAGTCCTGGTAAGTACAGGCCTGCCAACAGTAGTTATGGAGGTTTTCCCTCACACCCTGGTGTGGTGCCCTGTGTAAGGAAGGGAGTGGCTGTATGCTCTGAGTCCCTGGATAGTGACATCAGAGATGCGCCTGCCCCCTGAAGTATAAAGGGCACAGCACTGTCAGTTAGTTTTGTGTTGGCCAGCAGTTGTGTGAAGCAGCTGGTAAAATGTATGCTACGGCATAAAGGATTGGAGGAATACTTTTGTGACCCTAGTGCTGTAACTAGCGGTAGCAGAGTGACCAATCAAGTCTGTCTAAGCCACACTGTGTCCAGGGACCTGGCGCAGTGGTGATCTCCCTAGGAGAAAGGGAATCCCACTTCAATACGGGAGGGCGTACCTGGCAAAGGGACAGCACGACGAGATGTGCGGCTAGAGCCGGCAGCTGCTTGGGGCAGTCTGCTACATCCCAATCCACAATAAAGATGCCTTGTTCAAAGAAACCCCCACTGTGTGAGTGTGAGATTACTCAACAATGGCAGTCACCACCGAGAAGGAGTTCCTCACCAGGACCATCTCCCTGCGGAAGCATAGATCCTGATGACGTGGAGGCGCTGCACATGAAGTAAGTTGGACTCGTAACCACTACCTCAGATACCTGTCCTGCTGCCATCCTCTATAACACCAAGCGGGAGACTCAGGAGTCCTGTTACTAGCAGGTGCACCACCACACACGACCTTGTAATGGGGACCGGTTAGACCACACGGGCCAATGTGAGATTGGGTGGGTCAGACAAGGGGGGTCCAGCCGTTACATATTATTAGCAGGGTTCCTGTTGCAGACCTCATTTTACCATCCTGTGATTAGGACTCCATTTCGTCCTTTCCTTCGGTTTTCCCATACTAGTTAGATGGGAGTCTTGCACCTCAGTTTTGTCCTTTCTAGAACATATTTTTCAGAACCAGTAGCTGGACTTTTCTTTGTTTTTTCTTCACTATGGGCCTGTTGCCTGGCAACATGATGTTCGTTCCTTACACACCGGCCCTCCGATGGTTCTGTATTCATCACTTCCTGTTTGAGTGTTTACAAGATGCCGCGTTTCACTCACATCAGTTTTATATGATGTCACTTCCTGCCTGAGGACCTTTTTTTTTTACCCCATTTCTTTTACATGAACTTTTACTTCAATAAATCTGGTGCAGTTGTTTAGCTGCAAATTTGCCTCAGTTTTGCAGATGCTAGACTTTGATACATAGCGCCCACGTGTTATGGACCCGTACGTCGCTGTGTACTGTCCGGGAGACAGACCCGGTAGGCAGAGATGGAGAGTAGAGACCGACCCGCACCTGGGATCCAAATCCTGAAGCAGTAGAATAGTGGGGTCACAGTTCCGAGGTCAGGACTGAAGAAGGCAGTGTAGTCGTGGTCACTGTTCCGGGGTCAGGGCTGGAGAAGGCAGAGTGGTAGGGGTCACAGTTCCGAGGTCAGGGCTGAAGAATGCAGGGTAGCCATGGTCACTGTTTTGGGGTCAGGGCTGGAGAAAGCAGAGTGGTAAAAGCGAGGTAGTCTGGCAACGAGCAAGGGAACAGGCACGCAAAACCAGGGAGGCAGGATAAGGCTTCCAGCAGGCGACTAGGCAAGCTGAACCTTCCACAGGTAAGGAGGAGAAGGGAATGAAGCCTTATAAAAGTACAAGTCAGACTTCCTGCCTCGGCAGCCATGTTGGTAGAGGCAGACGTCCTGCCTCAGTGGCCATGTTGGTAGAGGCAGACGTCCTGCCTCGGCGGCTATATTTGTGGATCCTCAAACCATGATGGGGATTTAGAGCTGTGAAGAGAAACACAATATAAATAAAATGTACATACTCATAAAAAGAACAGTTTTGTGCGTACTATGAAAATGTAATTATGTTTTCTTAGTGGTATTATAAGTATTCATTATGAAAACCTCTGATAAGGTTAAGGTAATGTCATAAGTGTTATAACAAAAAAGAACAGAGCCCAGTAATGTGCACTCAGAACCTCCTAATACTAAACCATATACTCTAAGTACAGCAAAGCAAAGGCCGCAGAGAGGGGGGGACAGCCGGTACAAGTGTCCCGGGCCCGGTTGGGGTGGGGGGCCCGGTGGCGGTGGGTCACCTGGTGGCCGGACAAAGCAGTTGCAGCCGGGCCCCGGCTCTCCCCACCGGCATGCCTCTTCCTCTCTCTGTCCAATGCCGGGCCCTCTGATGTCAGTGCGCACCGGGCTCTCCAGCAGTCACCGAGCCCTCCACCTCCCTGGCAGCCCCCTCCTCCGCAGTCGCCCCCTCCCCCGGCAGTCTATTTTTTAAAATATGTACGGGGGTTTTAATATGTTCTGGGTTTTTTTAAAATATGTGCTGTGTTTTTTTTTTTTTTAATATGTACTGGGGTTTTTTTTTTTAATATGTACTGATGGGGGGGGTTTAGATGTATTTGTTTTTTTTTATATGAGCATTGGGGGGGGTTATATGAGCATTGGGTGCTTTTTATATGAGCATTGGGGGACTTTTATTTATATGTATTTGTTTTTTTATATATGTATGGGGGTTATATGTATTGGGGAGGTAGTTTTTTTGTATGTATTTGGAGGAGTTTGTATATATTTGGGGAGGTGGGTGGGCTGTATATATTTGGAGGGGCTGTATATATTTGGGGGTGGAGATTTTGTCTTGTATGTATTTGGGGGTGGGAAGTTTTTTGCATTGGGGGTGTGTTTTGTTTTGGTATATTTTGAGTGGGGAATTGTGTGAGGGAGAGAATGAGTCTGAGGAGGGAGATTGAGTGGGGTAATTGACAGAGGGGGGAGAGGAGAGAGGGGGAGACTGGAGAGGAGAGATGAAGTGAGTGAAGAAAAGAGGGAGTAAGAGTGATACACAGGGGAGAGAAATATATGTGAGGTGGGGGGATTGAGTGAGAGGTGAGACGGAGGAGAGAGAAATTCATGGGAAGAGGGAGGGAAATAGAGGGGGCTCACAAAGTGTGAAATGGGGCTTGGGGGGGGGGAGGTTGCGCAGTCAGAACTGTAGTCCTGGACACTGCAGTCCTGAGTACTGCAGTAGAAACTAGATCCCTATAGAGTGGTGATCTATTAGGCAACTGTTTAATATATAAGGAGGTGCCAGTATCTTTGGATATTAAAGCCCCCAATCACGCTGGCCAATCGGAAGCCATACTGAATGATGTCACGGCCCCTTATTGGCCCGCAGGATGCGGGAGCTTTGAAAAGCCGCCATTACATGAACCACATAGCCAAGCCGGAGCGGCTACCTGCACCCCATACAGAGGTAAGTATCTCCGGAAGCAGGGGGTACCCAGAGCTGAAATTAATGGGGTTCAGCTCCAGAGACCCCAGTGCTTCAATCCTATGAAGAAAAAAAGACATTAAAAAAGGCAGCTTTCTAAGAGTCCCGATCACCAAGATAAGGTTCTAATCACTGCCATCAAATTCCAATATTATTTGGTGCAGTGGTATTCCCATATACATGGAATGACAGAAAACATATAGTGGTATTCCCATATACATGGAATAACAGAAAACATAGTGGTATTCCCATATACATGGAATAACAGAAAACAGTGGTATTCCCATATACATGGAATGACAGAAAACATATAGTGGTATTCCCATATACATGGAATGACAGAAAACATATAGTGGTATTCCCATATACATGGAATGACAGAAAACATATACTTAAGTGATCGGAATGACATAAAACTAAACAGTGTAACGTAGTGACAAAGTGAATACATAAAGATGGTGAATCATAACAATAGTGAAGTGTATCTCTTGGCAGAAATTTCTTTGATGACAGGTATATGTGAATCAGTGACACCGTGATGGGAAACGAGAGATATTCCCAGCCAAGTAAGTCAGTGTTAGTGCCTGATATAATGAGAGAAATATTATCGCTGGCTAACACCAATTCGTGCAGTTATAGTAAGCACGGTGATTCATAGCAGAAACTTTGTAGCAAAAGGTTTCCTAGCTGCCAGACTCCATCACTCATCTGTCTTCAGCTAGGATACATTAGACTCACATTGTAACAAAAAAGGGTGTATTTGAAAATGGAGAGATTTCGGTAACAGTGTCACCCATCCGATAGCTCATAGAAAGAAACATACAAATGAAATGTCCCTGGCGCTATAAAAAAAAGTCCAAGATACCGTGAACCAGCAAGGCAGTCTCTAGTATAAGCTTCCTTAGGCAGATTAATGGACTTGATGATTGTGTTCCAGACGGGGAGGGTGTCCTTTAAATGAAGTTCCACTGCTTCTGAAATAACAGAAAACAACAGGGCACGCCGATTGCGTAGTTTGTTTCATCAACCTTTCCCTATCTAGAACCACAGAATCCTACTTACAGGATAAAGGCTTGTAAATTCAGTGGAGAGAATCTGTAACGCACTTCCCATCTCCTCAGAGCATCTCACGGACCCCACGCGGTCTGGTCTAATTGATCAATTGACCCTCTCCAGAGCAATTTAAAGTTTATCTTAATACCAACACAAGAAATCTGAAATTTACGTTTAACCATAACAAAATCAATATTAATTTTCTCGACTTATCTCTTTATGTGGTAAATAACACTGTTCATACTAAGACTTTCCACAAAGAAGTGGATGCCAATACATATTTATTGGCATCAAGTCATCACCATTCTCAGTGGCTGCGAAACATCCCTAAAGGCCAGGCACTGAGAATAAGGAGGAATTGTTCAGAAGATATAATTTATCAACGAGCAGGTTAAAGAACTAAAGACAAAGTTCTTGGAGCGAGGATATAACAATCAGGCATTGGACCGGGCTATTTTAGAGGTCAATAAAATCGACAGAGCCTCTTTAATTTGTAAAAAGGATTAAAAAAAAAGTCAATACATCTAAAACACAAGACCAGTTTCCTTTTTTTATCACTCAATATAGTGGGTTGGCCCCGGTCATTTAGAAGACCCTAAATAAACATTGGGGTATTCTCCTAAGAGACCCGACCCTTAAAACCATTCTTCCCAACAAACCCAAAATTGTTTATAGAAGGGCTAGGAATCTACAGTCCTCCCTATCTCCCAGCTGTCCTATTGATGGCCTTAGAGATCGCCATATAACATGGCTCAATGATCTAAAAGGCTACTATACATGTACTAATTGCATTGGATGTAAGCATAGTAAAAAGACTAAAACTTTTAAATCTAATGTAACAGGAGTAAGCTTTGACATTAGAACTTTCATTAATTGCAGGACCAATTTTTGTGTATATTTATTAGAATGTCCATGCGGCCGGCAATATGTAGGCCGGACAGGGAGACCCCTCAAACGACGGTTCGCCGAACACGTCTACAATATTAAGAGGGGCCTCGAGACTCACAGTGTCTCCAATCATTTTAAATTACACCATGGCCAGAACGCAGAGGGTCTGTTATGTATAGGAATTGATAATCCTAAAGGTAGCTGGCGTGGGGGAGACAGGCTTAATTTGGTATCCAAACGGGAGAGCTACTGGATATATGTGCTTAAAACACTGTCCCCCCTTGGCCTTAATATCGATTTCGACCTAACGGCCTTTTTGAAAGAATCCTAAAATTAGGTCGTTGCGTATGCTATATTGGTCAGCTGGTGCTTTAATTCGGAATATGACAGATACGTTTTTAGTGTTCAGTTCCTTATAGTTTTATCTGTACCCTGTATTGTTAATCATTTTTTAACCCAAGAGCGATCACTGTTTAATCCAAATGTAGATATTTAGGTGATTGTGTATATTAAGTGTTAATCATTTTTTAACCTAAGAATTTTTTCATTACTGTACAATAAAAATGTATGTATTATTTATATGCAATTCATGGCATCTAGGTGATTGTGCATGTTATATTAATACTCTGACCCCGTTTGCCTTTTAATTTGATTGCGGACACATGTATAGTATTAGCCTCAATCACTAGTCCCTCCCCTTGTAGGAAGGTCCTTCCACTCAGGGTTTGCCTATACATTTCCAAGCCACTAAGCTCCATTACCCCTGAGGAAGTGACCACGAGTCACGAAACGCGTAGGGAGGAGGAGCTTAGTGATTTGGACCGTTCCGGCATCCTTAGTTCCTGACGCGAGGAGAGTTCCTGTTTGCTGTACCGCTGACGTCACTCGAATTTCCGGTATCGAGTGTAGCGTGCGCCGATCCTCTCCTCCGCCGATCTAGGAGCTGGTCAGGTTGCGGACGGCATCTGTGAGCGGTATCTGTTACCCTCTTTTTATGTGAGTGTGATTTTATCATTTTAATCGTCATTAAATTTCTGTTACGGTATCACACTAGTATTGTTTCAATTTTCCCCCCACCCCCTCCCCCCGCCCGTATCTGTGGGAGCGTTGGAGTGTTACACTTCTATCAGCGCCATCGCAGACTGAGGGGGACTCCGCAGACCAGACCGCGTGGGGTCCGTGAGATGCTCTGAGGAGATGGGAAGTGCGTTACAGATTCTCTCCACTGAATTTACAAGCCTTTATCCTGTAAGTAGGATTCTGTGGTTCTAGATAGGGAAAGGTTGATGAAACAAACTACGCAATCGGCGTGCCCTGTTGTTTTCTGTTATTTCAGAAGCAGTGGAACTTCATTTAAAGGACACCCTCCCCGTCTGGAACACAATCATCAAGTCCATCAATCTGCCTAAGGAAGCTTATACTAGAGACTGCCTTGCTGGTTCACGGTATCTTGGACTTTTTTATAGCGCCAGGGACATTTAATTTGTATGTTTATTTGTTTTTACAGATTTGGAATAGTCTGTTGTTTTTTGTTCCTTTAGGCTGCTTTACTCACTTATCATTTATATTGTTATTCACTATATTTTTGGTATCACTATTTGCACTTTATTTAAGTTTGTGTGTAGGTCCGCGCTTTTTAGAGGGCTTATATTTGTTTGTTAGCTCATAGAAAGAGTTTCACGTTCCTGTTTTTAACTTACTAGCGGTCAACTCTGTTCACTCAACAGCTGAATCTAAACCCAATTCAAAGGTTCCCTATCTCCAATTCTAAGTTCCTATTGCGAATGTGTTCGCTAGTAATTCATTAGGAGGAGCAGAGTATTTACATCTGTACAGAGAGATCAGGAAGCGCGTGAAGAGTCGCGCTCGTGACATCAGTCATGGCGTCAGTACCACCTGGCACTGCGCTCCGCTCCCTACCGGAGAAAATGAGGCTGTACATTGCAGGCTCTGGGTCAGTGATCGCTTTTGCCCCCCTTGCTTTGTCATTCGTCAGATAGAACATAGAATAAATAAGTATTTTACGAAATAAATGTATTATAAAAATCATTTAGCATGAAAGAAAAACAAATAAACATAACATCTATGTGAGATCATATCGCCTTCCCTTATACTTTACAATGAATGTAATGGTGCGATGCACAGTTTAGTAGAATGCAGCGTCTTTACTAAGAAAATAAAAGAGTATTCCAAGAAAAATAAATCTGTTGATGAACCACAGTTTGTCTTATCTTTCATATTGCGTCAACACGAGGAATTCATTACAGCCCCATCCAGCAGCAAAAGGGTTAATAAACCTTATGTTTGATGTTGGCCAGGGGTGGTCAACGCCAGTTCTCAAGGGCCACCAACAGGCCAGGTATTGGGGATATCCCTGCTTCAGCACAGGTGGCTCAGTCAGCGGCTCATTCATTCTGACTGAGCGACCTGTGCTGAAGCAGGGATATCCTTAAAACCTGCCCTGTTGGTGGCCCTCGAGGGCTGGAGTCGGCCCCTCCTGATGTAGGCCATCAGAATGGAAGGTGTACAGCACCTCAGACCCGACACTGAGGAAAAGGGACAGCGAATTTGATATTTTCCCTTACAGAATGTGTGCCCCCTAACTTCCATGAACACTTCCTATTCACCCTGCCCAAATCATCAAGTTAATGCACATGGAGCTAAATAGGAACAAAGGGGTCTATTTAATGAAACAGAATTGAGGCAAAAAAGTACAAAAGCCCAACATCATATTTATCAAAGAAAACGAACCAAGCGGAAATCAATTGGAGTTATTCCTTCGATAAATCTGGAGCAAATTACCCATCAAGGAACCTTATTGTACTGAGGCTAAGAGGTACAGCATGACAACATGAAACCCTCATATCGTCCCTACAACATAAGGAGTCATGCAGTATACACTAAGTCCTCTGGTACATTTGTTTCCTCAACTAAAATCCATCTTGACGGTCTAGGAAGCAGAAAATGTATGTCAGAGTAGATGTTACATGGAATGTCTCAGTGCTGTGTAGTCTGAGTCCATTAGTAATGTATCTCATATGTTCTAATATCCGAGTTTTTAGAAAGCTTTTACTGTAGCTTTCCTCTCGTGTTTGAAGTCGCAGATTTTAACCAGCAGGTACTTTGTCGCAGATATTCCACATGTGGTACTGCAATGAATGAAATCCTACACTGCCATTTGTAATGGGTTTTGAAATGAAATGAAAGTGAGCCCCGGACTCCTTGAGGACGGGGTGGCAAGATTTAGTTGCCCTGGGACCCCGTTCTCCTGGACGATGTGCGTGTGTGGTCATGATGGGGTGGGGGTTAGTAGCTTTTTTAAGTAAGGGGTACTGGTTAGCCCTTCCTCTGACCTGGTGAGGAAGAAGTTCCAACCCTACCTCCCTTGGTTAGGAGAGAGAGAGAGAGAGAGAGAGAGAGAGAGAGAGAGAGAGAGAGAGAGAGAGAGAGAGAGAGAGAGAGAGAGAGAGAGAGAGAGAGAGAGAGAGGAGAGAGGGGAGAGTGTGGCATCTGTAGAGTTGGTTTGGCTATCATGTTTCACACCAGGGTTATGTTGGGCTTATTGTTGCAGCTGGCAGTAAAGATGTGGCCAGGGGTGGGGATTTAGTCAGTATTGGCTCTTGTTGGGTAGGTCTGGTTAGCCTCTTATTATATGTATGGGGAAGGCGGAGTCATGCCCGGCTGGGCGGGCCAGCATGGGAGTGTCCTTTTTGGTGTGATGTGTTTTATGAGCCATGTGCCCTGGGCAGCTAGTGGCGATGTTGGGTATGAGTCAATGGTATCTCTCGGGTTCTTATAATGATGGCAGAGCAAGCTGGCTGGGTCCCTGGTTTATTCAATGTGATGTGTTTGATGTTTAAATAAACAAAACATTTTTTAAATAAAGCTGTGACCAATTTATCCTCCCTTAAAGTCATTGTAGTGTGGTTATTTGTGGATGTGGAAGGGGTACTGATTGGGGCGTGGGAAGTCAAGGGTACAGTCACATACTAAGGTCATATTAATCTTATGCATCAAGATTATGTGTATTTTTTTTATTTCTAACTGGCAACTTAGTCAATATAAACTATTAGAGTATTATTATTTATAATAGCCATACTTGTGAAAATAACCTATTTGCTACCCTATATTTTGAAGCATCTGTTCCATGTCATAAAAAAGTTTGGTTGTTAAATAGCAATTTGTTTATTTGCTAACAATATAAACAAACTGTATGACAATCACTAAATGTATACCCTACTCTCCCAACCACCAGTGGCTACACCTGACCAACCCCGGGACTTACACCCAATTTCCCTGCCCCAACCGCTATTGTGGCCTGGGGACTAGGGACTCATGCTTCTCGCACCTCTGTTTCCTCAGCAGAGGAACCTCCAAGCCTCACTGGAACATTGAGCCTACTTAGCACTTCACAGAGGGACGACAACACCTTTGCTAACCCCACCCCAGCCCCCTAGCAGATCGGGCACAGGCCTAGCCATGGCCTTATCCGCCACTCTGCTGGCCCCAACCAACCAGTGGGTCACTCCGCCTTCCCCTTCTGACATCCGGCTGGGCACTCCCTCCGCTGATCTGCAGTACTCCACAGAACACCTGCTTCTATGCTCCGATCTAAATGCTTGGACCCTGCCCCGCTGAAATGTTCCTCACTCCAAGTTAAACCTTGGCTAAGGGACCTTGCCAATTGAACATCCGGCCAGGTCCCATGTCTGGCTCCTGCACCTGAGTGTCCTGTACGGCCAGCCAGACCTTGCTTCTACCAGTGGGTTCTGCTGGGGATTCCCTCATGAATCCTGCTGGGGACGCCTCTCTCCTGGACCCTACTGGGGCTTCTGACATCATGGAGCCTACTGGGGAGACTGCCCCCTTGTGACCTTCAGGACGCCCTTTCTGCCTGCTGCTAACCCTGCTCCCCCATCTCATGAGCCTTTCCATTTCCCTAACCTCCAGGAGCCTTTAGGGGAAGCTTATCCCCATGGACCTCCTACCATCATCCTGGGGTCTGTTTGGACTACCGTCACATGGACTGCCAGTAACTGACTCTACCCCTGCTTTCCCAGGAGTGGGCCTTTAAGCCTGCCCAACACTCCGGAAGCATACTCTGCCTCCAGGGCTGAGGCGATCCAGCGGGCGGGACCACCGGTGGACCTGTAGAGCCTCTACTCCCATCTGTGCTGGAACGTCAGAGGTGTATGATCTTGCCATAAAAGAAAAATAGATAAACCAGTAAGTCTTCTAAAAAATAATGACCTGGTTATACGACAGGCTCCTTGTCTTTTACTTTCTATCACTTCCCATCAAAGCCCTATTCCGCTCACCTGAAGGAGGTAATATTTCTGACTATCGGTTACTGGGCGGTATTGCACAACATCTAGTGAGATGAGATCATTCTTAAAGAATACAGTGAACTCTCCAAATTTTAATCGCTTCCAATTGCATGTGGATTTTTGGGTGATTTTGCATTGCCAATTTCGAAGTTTAAAAAAGAGGCCTCCGGGAGAGTAAAAAGTGGGGTCGAAAAGAGACACCATGGGAAGAGCACAGAAGGTGGACAAAAGATGACATGTTGCCGATTTTCTGTGATATTGAGTTGGAGTCAGTCTTACTGATTGTTAGCCTAAATCACCTTAACATCGTCAATGAAGTCTCGCTGATAAAAAAACCCAACAAAAACACCACTTTTGCTAACACCCACAAAATCTCACTCATATCTGTCCCTGGAGATTGACATCTCTGTAAGGCACAATACACATACAAATGGAGCATGATTCATCTCCAGCCTGCCCTGTACTCGGAGCAGGTGAATCGCAGCCCAAGTGTGGCCTGATCAACGCCAAGTGCAGCGCAGGGATGGGGGGGGAAGGAGAGAATTTCTTGTCAGGATTAACACAGCGGAGGTCCTTGCTTCTAAATGGGACTCCGGCTGATCAAAAGATACCTAACTAAAAAGCTTTCAGAAGCAGGGTCCCACACTGTGGTAATCCTGATGGGAAATTAGTTTTTGGGCATGAGGGACATTGCAGTGGGGCCTCAAATGAGCCGCAGTTTCCTTGCAGCTTGAGATGGGCAAATTTGTTTTGGCGAATTTGGATCCGCAGCGGATCGGCCGGTTCTTTTGGTCCGCGGATTTCAGCAGATCCATCTCAATACGGCAATTCCCGTTTTTGCGGATTTTTTTACTATTATTACCAATACATTACGCCGATTCCGCAACCCGGGGACGGATTTTCTAGAATCCAATTCTTAAGAATCCGCCACGGATTGCTGAATCCGCTGATTGGATTCTACAAATCTGTTCCACGGCTTGTATCCAATGGCGGTTTTTGATTAATCCACATGGATTTTACGCTGCTAAACGGATTTGGCGAGGGGGGATATGAGAAGACATGGATTTGGGCGGATTTGCCCAGCACTACTCGCGGGCAAACGAGATCATCAATCTTCCTCCATCTGTAGAGGCAGGGGAGGGCAAAGTCTTAAAGGTGAGGAGTCCACGTTTGTAGGAGATACTGAGCTTAGTGGGAAGCCAGAAGAGAGACTTAGGAAGGAAAGAAGTGGGTGCTGTTTTTAGAGAGGGTGAGATGAGTCTGTCTGCGACATTTTGAATATGTTGGAAGAGAAGGTTGTGAGGCAGAGAGACCAGTGAGGACCAGTCCTTGGCCTCCCGCGTTGTAGAGTTTACCGGTCCAACGTATACCGTAGGAAAAGGTTGGGAACCACTGACCTAAAAGAACAAAGAAAGTAATTCTCCTCCTAGTCTCTCCGACACGGCTCCCTCCCCTGCACGACATGCTACGCTTGTGACTAGCACACTGAACAAGAGACATTTTGTGTCTGTATAAAGCACAATGGACCTTCCTCAAAACAGAAACAACACTGTCTGGTGGGAGCCAGATTCCTCGCTCCATCCACAGAGGCAATTGTCATAATGAAGGTGATTACCGGGATCTGATTGCAATCAATATCCACCTTAAATGCCATGTTATGTAAACATCAAGCCTTGTCAGTTTCACCTGACCCCCTTCCCCACCACCCCCCCACCCCTCTATTCTGGGCTCAGAGTCATGTTCTCCTGCATTCTCTCTCTGCCTTTTCTTTCAGTCGTCTCTCTCTCTCTCTACCTTGACATTTCCCCGAGAAACCTCTCCAGCCCTCAATTCAGACAGCTCCTTATCTCTCTTTGCTGCATGAATGCTAAGCAGAAAGAAGGCATGGGGCTTTATTCTCCTGTCACTTGGGAAATCCCATCTTTGTTTCATGCCCAAGATGTTACATTTGCATGGTAATGGAGTTGAATGCCGGGTCTTACCGTACCTTCCATCAGAGCACTTTGCCCTTTTAACCCCATTGAGGACTACAGTTCTGTGCACAGAAACGGAATATCTGTCGGCGTTTATTTACATAGCCCAATTATGTATACTGCACTGGATTGGTATGCCCGAGAGAATGCTGGGAAATATTACACTAAATAAGGACTTGACCGTGATTCGTGGTACTGTATGTTGGGAGTCCTGTAGGATACACTGTCCAATACAGCAGGGGTTCTCAACTCCAATGGTCAAGACCCCACAATAGGTCAGATATTTAGGATATTCCTTCTGCAGCACAGGTGGCTCAATCCGTGGTGCCACCTGCGCTGAAGCAGGCTCTTCGTCTGGGCCATTGATTAAGCCACCTATGCTGAAGCTGGGATATCCTTGACCGGTTGGGGGTGTCTTGAGGACTGGAGTTGAGAACCCCTCCAACACAGTGTATGGTTAGTTATTCAATTGTGATGGTGCCGATCGGAGCACTATTGTATGGAACCTCAAATTGTAACCAATGGGTATTTCCATGCGATGATGTTCCATCGTCACGGCCGCATTTCAATGAAGAAACCTCTAATTCAGAAAGATCTCCGCTTCCACTAATTTAATTTCTTTGGTGGGACCTATTTTCAGGGCAAACAAAGAAGAATGATACATTTTGCAGTGAATTATGAAGGGGCTTCCCTTGTGAAATGGGGGGGACGAAACCTTCCAGCTGGTGCGTGGAGTTGGCAAATTTTGGACATTCACGGGCTGCCGAAACATGTGCGACAACGTCATTGTAATCCTTCAGAGTCCTGTGTATCTGTTTTGCCCTTTATTGGCCCCTATTCAGTATGCTGTGCACGGTGCTGAAATCTTCCTGAGCAAGGTGAAGACAGTTACTCAGAAAACCCGAATTGGCACATTGAAGTCTCTTTTCAAGTACGTCTACATTCACTTCAATATTTCTCCCCCCCGCCCCCAAAAAAAGAATTCTGGAGAATGATACAATGAAGTGAGTGATGAGGATAAAAAAGATTATTTAAAGTGATATATTTTTAACAGCGCAGAAGACAGAAGTTTATTAAAGACAGAGGGAGAAACACCGAACACCTAGCCTTCCCCCGGTCAAACGTGCACACCAAGATCTTGCAAACATCGATGAATGGAAGACATCCCAAACTTACTGTATAATAACATTATTCGAAACTCCATCACAGGATGTCCATGAGGATGTAGGTAAGAAGGTGTGTTAGGGCACTGCGGATTTCCTCAAAAAAGAATGTATTAAGCCAACAACATGGGCAATGTTTCGACTGCTCCAACAGCCTTTTTCAACTACTAGAGCAGTCGAAACGTTGCCTATGTTGTTGGCTTAATACATTCTTCTTTGAGGAAATCCGTGGTGTCCTGACTCACCTTCTTTAACTGGATCTAACTTCGGATCCCTAACAGGCTTTCCTTGTTCTCAGGAGCATCCATAAAAGTATCATCATTTATTTTATTTTTGGGTGGGCAGCATATATGTCTATATTTTTTTAGGAGGATGTAGAGCCATAATTTACAGTTTGAACTTGATGGACGTACGTCTTTTGTTCAAGCTCATCTACTATGTAACTAAGTGACCTTCTGGCCTGAGACACCTTATGAACAATTCACCACACTGGGCCATTACGTGTCTCCCAGCGAGGAAAGTATCTTTTGAAATAGCACCACTTCATAATATGGCCCATAACGTCTTGATCAAACCTATTACTATTTGTAATGAAATCAGTGCAGTGAGCAATGTTTTACTCCTTGGCTTGCTTAAGAATCCCATTGAGCTTATTTGACTCCGTTTTCTTTGCTCTCTGTTGCGGTGGCTGTGTCCTTTCTCCCACAGACACAAGAAACTAAAGAGACATTCCCTAGAGCAGGGGGTGGCCAATGAAAGTCCTCAAGACCCCCTCCCCCACCCCCAACAGGTCAGGTTTTAAGGCTATCCCTGCTTCAGGACTGGTGGCACAGTCGAAGACTGATTGAGCCACCTGTGCTGAAGCTGCGACTGATTGTGCCACCTGTGCTGCTGCTGGGACGGACTGATCCACCTCTGCTGAAGCAGGGGTATCCTAAAAACCTGCCCTGTTGGTGGGTCTTGAGGACTGGAGTTGGTCACCCTTGACTTACCGTATTGTTGTTTTCCATAGGTCTTTAAAAGGTGGTTAGAGACCACGACATGAAGCTATGTATAACTAGCCCTTGATCAGCATAGCCTCGCTTATCCCACAGCCAAAACTCCAACACTATTTACCATCCGTCGCCATCCTCTGGGTGGAGAAAAACACACATGTTCTAGTCATACTCATTACCGTTTGGTTTTGCCACTGGTTTGTTTGCCGTCTACAACACAATCCTGCTTTCTGCCCCCAGACCCAAGGAATATTGCGGCAGCACGGACCAATGAAGTGGTCCGGAGTTAAGAAAGCCGGGTGGAAAACCCTCCTTACAAAGACACAATGCTTCGAGTTTCTGCTATCTGCTGAGTGAAGGTCCCCATTGACCTCACAGGTGGAAGCTGGCAATCTTCCCTCATTCATATTGTAAATCTTCTTTTAATATGTCTTATTAGAGGCCTCTTTCTTTGTTACGGGGTTTTGTTTTTTTTTTTCTTCCTCCAAAGTATCACTTTGTCCTAATGGAAATGAGTTAGGAATTCAGATGGCTTTTTGATACACAGCCTGGAAACAAGGCCACTGATTTCAGAGGAGAAAGAAAGAACCGAGTGATTGCGACATAAAAATCCTTCTCCATTACATGGACACTAATAGATGCTCAGTGCATTATTCCTAGGGAAGGGCAATTTGCATTCACTCCTGGGAAATGCATGTATGTGAAATAGTGGGTGGAAACCCAGGTCAGCTAAATGTGCTTGTATGGAAGCCAATTAGAGACACAGGCAACCTTCCTTACACCTTCTACCTGAAACAACCCTCTTTAACTTCTTTCTTTCCAGAGTCACCTGCAATGTGATCTACTGCCCATCAAGTGAAATCTCTTATCTGGGAACTATCGGAGGAAAACTATGTACGTGCAAAAAAAATATATTAAACAAATGTTTACACATTTCTTTGCTTAATATCCAATTGAAATCCAGTTATTAAATAGAGTTTGCAAGTATTACTTTAAGTATTACTCTATCAGCAAAGGGTTAAAAGGTACCAGCCTACAAATAGAATTTTTTTTTTTTTTTAGAATGACGCAGAATATACACCCCACACATTTTATTTTTGTATTATTTTTTTTATAAACTTTATATTGTATTATAGCAGATACATACTTTCAAGGGTACAGAAAATAAAATCCACGGGCGGTTTGTGATTTTAGGGGTGTGGGTACAGGAAAAAAAAACATTATAGGGGGGGTTGGGGGAGGGGGGAGGGGGGAGGGGTGCAGGAGTACATCACATCAACATGCAAAGGCAACAGGGATAACAATAATTGTGTGTAAATATGCTCAGTTAGTATATACTTCACAACGTTCGTCTAAACTGTTTTTTTAGTATAATGATGGACAAAAAAAAGTCCCGAACTCTGAACATCTCATGTTCACCAAAGTGAGAGAGGGACTGGGTCAGACCCTCTCCCACCCGCCTCGTCCACCCAGGGGTCCCAGATGTTCCTAAATCTATACGTGGAGTCGTTAAGGTAAGCAGTTATCTTCTCGTAGTGAAGTGTTTGCAAAATTGTCTTCGTTATCTTATTGACGCACCCCACACATTTTTTTTATTACCACATATGAATAATACAATTCACTTCCAATTAAAAGAGATATATCTAAAAAAAAATTAAAAATCTCATGAGACGCCAATGTGATTCTAAGATCTATTATGTTTAGTTGAATTATTTTTCTTGCTTTTTTCATACTGAAAACCTCTGTGTCCCACGCTCTCCAAGTGGGTGCGAGAGGCAAACATCCATCTCCCGGTCATCAATACGCCGAAATTTCATTTGTGATGGTTTTCCATCCTTACCAAAAAAAAAGATTTTAAAAATTTGAACCAATCACAAATGTGTCTACGAGCTAAGCTTGGCTTGAACATGTGTAAGTGCATGTCTCCATTATTTCACTGCGTTTCATTGGCCGGGTAGAAAAGACGTTGCTGGTGAATATTCTTCTCTGTTGCTACAGAGGCCATTTTCTATAAAGATACAAGGAAGAGCTCTACTCACAAGTTCATAATGAAATTCTCCTTTAATGTGACAGCCAAGAACAGTGGAAAGACAACATTTCAGATCCCATGTGGACCTTTCGCCTGGTGAAAGGTCCATATGGGACCTGAAACATTGTCTTTCCAATGTTCTTGGCTGTCACATTAAAAGGAGAATTGCATTATGGACTTGTGAGCAGAGCTCTTCTTTGTACGTCTGTCTTAGAGGAGACTGTCTGTGTTGTGTTGGCTGCACAAGTCGGATCTCTTCACCTGAGGCTGTTTCCCTGCACTTTGGCATTGTACTTTCTATAGAGGAAATTGCTGCCATTTTTTAGATTTGTAATTGTTTACAAATTTAGATTTGAGCCGCTGAATGAGCCACCTGCGCTGATGCAGGGATATCCTTGAAACCCGGACCTGTTGGTGGCCCTTGAGGACCCCTGGTGGCCAACTCAAGTCCTCAAGGGCCACCAACAAGTCAGATTTCAAGAATATCCCTGCTTCAGCAGATGTGGCTCAATCAGTAGCTCAAATCTACATTGTAAACAATCGCAAGGAAAAACATACCTCATTATGTCCCGCTTCTGACAGTCACTTCAAGTTACCTTCAAATGTCCTGTTCTTTTTGTTCTTTCTTTTGTGGCCTGGAGGTTCATGGTGAGGGAGAGGTTGGTTTCAGTCCAGAGATGAGTGATGACATTAAACCTGCCTCTTATTTACAAAAGGACTTTTGCGCCACAAGACTATCGTAGAATCTGTTAAAATTCCTGTCACAGGAGACCAGACAAGTGCCCCGGGATCGCAAGCAGCAAACAGAACAGAGGAGTTAAATAAATGGAGATTATTTCAGCTGGAGCCAACAGGAGCAATACAATGGTGAGTTTAAGTATGTTTTTATGCAAACAGAGGGTTACGGGGACCGTAGCTAGCTTATCCATGATGTCTTCCACAATCTGCCCAGTAATTTAAGATGATAGCCGCTCGCTTGCAGGTTCAAATCTCCCACTAGACTTCCACTCAAGACTGAACTGAGTAATAACCGTGGAGCATCGGCTGACATACTTTCCCGGCCTCCATCTGAAACCATGGAAAACCGGGGTACCGACCAAACAATGAAGAGATTGTCTTCGCTGGCCAGTCAGAGAGTAAGGGCTCCCCTGAGATGGACCAATCAGGGCAGTGGGAGGAGACAGAGCTTTTGGACAGCTCACAGAGGCGGGCTTAAGGAGAGTGGGAAATTCAAACTGACCAATAGGAATCGAGACGGCGGGGCTAGGCCTCGGCTCCCAGTTTCAACCCGATATCTCCCACAGAGATAGGCGTCTCAGATTCGGTGATGAACAATGGCTCAGCTTTAAGAATACATGTTCCCCGGACCTGAGTCCATCCCCTTCCCCAGTCTTCCAAAGCACTTCACCTAGTCAAAATGAGATTACAGCCCAAGACTTCATTGTGTGCTGGGCTGGCTGGGGTAGATTACCAGCCCACCACACAATGGAGCCTTACAAAATACATACAGTATAATAAACTGCCTACATGAGGGACACATAATATACACACAGTCAGCCACTTTGGCTACCTAAGATGGCCATATGAACCTATAACATAGGCTACCATCTTGACTGGTAGAGGACACCAGCGGGCTTAACCTTTTCATTATGCATGCCAGGCTGCCCCCCTACCCTCACAGTTCCCACTTAGCAAAACAAAATGTATGTAAAAATGTCAATACTTAATAACAGAGAAGAGGCCTCCATCTTCTCTACCACCCAAAAAAACACAAAATACACACAGATATCTACACTGTTATACAGCATGAAACAAGGAAGGTAGCCGTGATTGTAGACAGGCTTGTTGAAAGTTCACATCAACAAGGGTTTTTTCTAAAACTACATATCACCCTTGAAATCATGCGTAGGAACGGACATGGGTTCACTTGACCCTGACACATTTTGTGCACTAAATGTACTTTATCATCCTCCCAGATGGAGTCTAGTGACACACGAAACAAATTAAGGTCATGTGGTTTCACATAATTCATTCAAACACAAGCCAGTTGGAGTCATCCATTTGGAAAGAGCAAATGTGTTTTATATACATGAGTTTGTAATCCAGATGTAGTGCGTGCCAATGTTCTCCAAGAGACTCGAACACTACATATTTCAGTAGAACCCAGAATATCATCGAGTTTCCACTGAATTCTATGACACTGTTGGCACAGTATATATCCTAACATACCACACCAGGAAATGTAAAACAAATATATATATATATATATATATATATATATATATATATATATATATATATATATATATATGTATATATATATATATATATATATATATATATATGTAAATACAACTGTATGCTCATCTGCATGTCTTAGGCATGTATGCACCCCCGCCTTTCCTCATTATCACCCAGCACACAGCACTTTCACTGCAGCAAGGGATTCTGGGAAATGACATGCAAATGAGCACACAGTGCCACTTTTTGCTTCAAAAACCATTTTTAACATGGTTCCCTATAGGCTTAAGCTTGCTGCATGGTCACAGCTTTGAGCACAGCCAGGGTTAAGGTGCATACCCAGAAAACCACCCACAGACAGCTTTTTTTTTTTGTAGCCCGGGTGGTGAAAAAGTGATTTCACCTCTAAAAACCGTGCTCATGGTCAAGTGAGACTAGGTGCGCAAAACGTGTGACTATAGGCTCCGGAGAGCTGCAAGTCCATGACATAGTCAGTCCTCTTCAGCCACGAGGGCCAGGAAAAGTCCTGATGTTACCCCGACGTCGTCATCCGAAGAATCCGACGTCCATCCTATTCCCTCCCCGTGCAGTAGGCGCAGCAGGAGGTTCCAGGTCTTTAAGCTCACGCCTACTCGCCCACCGCAGTCTTCTCCCGAGGGAATGGCGACCACCAACCAGCACACAGTCTTGCATTCTCCGAAGAAAATTAGGTGACTGATAACCCAAAAATAACAAAACACAATCCATGGTGCGAGTGCTCCAGTGCGCTGTGTGATGCAGTGCAGGAAGTGCTCAGACGAAAAGACAAAAAATGTACACAAGTGCACGCCAGACCCGGAAGCCTGGCGGGTAAAAAAATAATGGCTACCCCTCAGCGGAAGGCAATAAGGGGTGCCAGTGCAGAAAAATGTAGGGGTGTGCAAATTTATCCGTGCAAAAGTCAAGTGCGTGTAGGAACACATGACTCCACCAGGTTAACTACTCCTGGGGTGCGTGATAAAATAGCCCGGGCTACATATCCGCACTTCCTGGCCATGACCAGAGGACCAAGTGCAGTCACAACGGGTCTATCCTTCACAGGACAGACCCTACACTTGATCTTAGCCAAAAGGCAGAGAAGCGATCAGCTGTTTCGACCTTAATGGGTCTCATCAGTGTGGGGTTGATTAACTGGGTATGCAAAGAAGCTAAAGGATGGGCCAACCATAATACTGAGTTAAGTTATGGTGAGTAAAAAAAGTGACAAAAACCCTCCACAGCAAAGCAAATATGCAAATGTAAATACAACTGTATGCTCATCTGCATGTCTTAGGCAGGTCTGCAACCCCGCCTTTCCCCATTATCACCCAGCACACAGCACTTCCACTGCAGCAAGGGATTCTGGGAAATGACATGCAAATGAGCACACAGTGGCGCTTTTTGCTTCAAAAACCATTTTTAACATGGTTCCCTATAGGCTTTTATATATATATATATATATATATATATATATATATATATATATATATATATATATATATATATACTAGCTGAGAGACCCGGCGTTGCCCGGGATGTAAATGCGTAATAGGTAGTATTATTTATAACTCGTGGAACAATAGGTGAGTATTTGTTGTAAAGGTTTTGGGGGGGGGGAGAAAGGGGAGCGGGGGGGGGGAGAAAGGGGAGCGGGGGGGAGAAAGGGGAGCGGGGGGGGGAGAAAGGGGAGCGGGGGGGAGAAAGGGGAGCGGGGGGGGAGAAAGGGGAGCGGGGGGGGAGAAAGGGGAGCGGGGGGGAGAAAGGGGAGCGGGGGGGAGAAAGGGGAGCGGGGAGGGGGGAAAGGGGAGCGGGGGGGTAGAAAGGGGAGCGGGGGGGGAGAAAGGGGAGCGGGGGGGGGAGAAAGGGGAGCGGGGGGGGGAGAAAGGGGAGCGGGGGGGGAGAAAGGGGAGCGGGGGGGGAGAAAGGGGAGCGGGGGGAGAAAGGGGAGCGGGGGGGGGAGAAAGGGGAGCGGGGGGGAGAAAGGGGAGCGGGGGGGAGAAAGGGGAGCGGGGGGGAGAAAGGGGAGCGGGGGGGGAGAAAGGGGAGCGGGGGGGGAGAAAGGGGAGCGGGGGGGGAGAAAGGGGAGCGGGGGGGAGAAAGGGGAGCGGGGGGGGAGAAAGGGGAGCGGGGGGGGAGAAAGGGGAGCGGGGGGGAGAAAGGGGAGCGAGGGGGGGGGAGAAAGGGGAGCGAGGGGGGGGGAGAAAGGGGAGCGAGGGGGGGGGAGAAAGGGGAGCGGGGGGGAGAAAGGGGAGCGAGGGGGGGGGGAGAAAGGGGAGCGAGGGGGGGGGGAGAAAGGGGAGCGGGGGGGAGAAAGGGGAGCGGGGGGGAGAAAGGGGAGCGGGGGGGAGAAAGGGGAGCGGGGGGGAGAAAGGGGAGCGAGGGGGGGAGAAAGGGGAGCGGGGGGGAGAAAGGGGAGCGAGGGGGGGGGAGAAAGGGGAGCGGGGGGGGGAGAAAGGGGAGCAGGGGGGAGAAAGGGGAGCGAGGGGGGGGAGAAAGGGGAGCGAGGGGGGGGGAGAAAGGGGAGGGGGGAGAAAGGGGAGGGGGGGGAGAAAGGGGAGCGGGGGGGAGAAAGGGGAGCGAGGGGGGGGGGAGAAAGGGGAGGGGGGAGAAAGGGGAGGGGGGGGAGAAAGGGGAGCAGGGGGGAGAAAGGGGAGCAGGGGGGGAGAAAGGGGAGCGTGGGGGGGGAGAAAGGGGAGCGTGGGGGGGGAGAAAGGGGAGCGTGGGGGGGGAGAAAGGGGAGCGGGGGGGGAGAAAGGGGAGCGTGGGGGGGAGAAAGGGGAGCGGGGGGGGAGAAAGGGGAGCGGGGGGGGAGAAAGGGGAGCAGGGGGGGTAGAAAGGGGAGCGGGGGGGGGAGAAAGGGGAGCGGGGGGGGAGAAAGGGGAGCGGGGGGGGAAAGGGGAGCGAGGGGGGGGGAGAAAGGGGAGGGGGGAGAAAGGGGAGGGGGGGAGAAAGGGGAGCGGGGGGGAGAAAGGGGAGCGAGGGGGGGGGGAGAAAGGGGAGGGGGGAGAAAGGGGAGGGGGGGAGAAAGGGGAGCGGGGGGGAGAAAGGGGAGCAGGGGGGAGAAAGGGGAGCGTGGGGGGGGAGAAAGGGGAGCGTGGGGGGGGAGAAAGGGGAGCGGGGGGGAGAAAGGGGAGCGTGGGGGGGGAGAAAGGGGAGCGGGGGGGAGAAAGGGGAGCGGGGGGGGGAGAAAGGGGAGCGGGGGGGAGAAAGGGGAGCGGGGGGGAGAAAGGGGAGCGGGGGGGGGAGAAAGGGGAGCGGGGGGGAGAAAGGGGAGCGGGGGGGAGAAAGGGGAGCGGGGAGGGGGGAAAGGGGAGCGGGGGGGTAGAAAGGGGAGCGGGGGGGGAGAAAGGGGAGCGGGGGGGGGAGAAAGGGGAGCGGGGGGGGAGAAAGGGGAGCGGGGGGGGGAGAAAGGGGAGCGGGGGGGGAGAAAGGGGAGCGGGGGGGGGGAGAAAGGGGAGCGGGGGGGGAGAAAGGGGAGCGGGGGGGGGGAGAAAGGGGAGCGGGGGGGGGGAGAAAGGGGAGCGGGGGGGGGAGAAAGGGGAGCGGGGGGGGAGAAAGGGGAGCGGGGGGGGAGAAAGGGGAGCGGGGGGGGGAGAAAGGGGAGCGAGGGGGGGGGAGAAAGGGGAGCGAGGGGGGGGAGAAAGGGGAGCGAGGGGGGGGGAGAAAGGGGAGCGAGGGGGGGGGGAGAAAGGGGAGCGGGGGGGAGAAAGGGGAGCGAGGGGGGGGGGGAGAAAGGGGAGCGGGGGGGAGAAAGGGGAGCGGGGGGGAGAAAGGGGAGCGGGGGGGAGAAAGGGGAGCGAGGGGGGGGAGAAAGGGGAGCGGGGGGGAGAAAGGGGAGCGGGGGGGAGAAAGGGGAGCGGGGGGGGAGAAAGGGGAGCGGGGGGGAGAAAGGGGAGCGAGGGGGGGGGAGAAAGGGGAGCGAGGGGGGGGGAGAAAGGGGAGCGAGGGGGGGGGAGAAAGGGGAGCGAGGGGGGGGGAGAAAGGGGAGGGGGGGGAGAAAGGGGAGGGGGGGGAGAAAGGGGAGGGGGGGGAGAAAGGGGAGCGGGGGGGGAGAAAGGGGAGCAGGGGGGGAGAAAGGGGAGCGTGGGGGGGGAGAAAGGGGAGCGTGGGGGGGGAGAAAGGGGAGCGGGGGGGGAGAAAGGGGAGCGGGGGGGGAGAAAGGGGAGCAGGGGGGGTAGAAAGGGGAGCGGGGGGGGGAGAAAGGGGAGCGGGGGGGGAAAGGGGAGCGGGGGGGGGGAAAGGGGAGCAGGGGGGGGGGGAAAGGGGAGCGGGGGGGGGGGAAAGGGGAGCGGGGGGGGGGGAAAGGGGAGCGGGGGGGGAAAGGGGAGCGGGGGGGGGAAAGGGGAGCGGGGGGGGGAAGGGGAGCGGGGGGGGGAAAGGGGAGCGGGGGGGTGGAGAGCAGTGGGCATATGTATTGTCATAATTTATGTATGGGCATTTCCCCCCCCTCATCCGTGCGTCCGTCCCCCTGCTGGTTCGGCTGGTGGCCCCCCCGTTCCCCGTGACTCCCCCCCTCGTTCCCCGTGACTCCCCCCCCCCGTTCCCTGTGACTCGCGCTCCCCCCCCCCCGGCGCCCGCTTGGTCCCCCGATGTGCCGTCCTGCTGAGTGAGGCGTGCAGGCGGCTGCAGGAAGCGCCCTGTGTGGGCCTAAGACTCGCGCTCCCCCCCCCCCCCGGCGCCCGCTCGATGTGGCGTCCGGTTGAGCGGCGGTAGGAAGCAAGCGCCCTGTGTGGGCCTAAGACTCGCGCTCCCCCCCCCCCCCGGCGCCCGCTCGATGTGGCGTCTGGCTGAGCGGCGGTAGGAAGCGCCCTGTGTGTGTGGGCCTGAGGCTGAGGCGGGACGCGCAGTGGGCCTGAGGCTGAGGCTGAGGCGGCATGTGCAGTGGGCCTGAGGCTGAGGCGGGACGCGCAGTGGGCCTGAGGCTGAGGCGGGACGCACAGTGACTTACCTGAGCGGGTGGTAGCGCCGGGGAGGTAAGGGAGCGGCTGGGGTAGGAGGGCCGCGCTTCCCGTCTGGAGCCAGTGCAGGACGGCGCACGTGAGGGGGGGGGGGAGGGGGGCGGACAGAGGGTGTGTGTGTGTATAGAGCTGCTGTGTTGTGTGTGTGTGTGTGTGTGTGTGTGTATAGAGCTGCTGTGTTGTGTGTGTGTGTATAGAGCTGCTGTGTTGTGTGTGTGTGTGTGTGTTTATAGAGCTGCTGTGTTGTGTGTGTGTGTGTGTGTGTGTATAGAGCTGCTGTGTTGTGTGTGTGTGTGTGTGTGTGTGTGTGTGTGTGTGTGTGTGTGTGTGTGTGTGTGTGTGTGTGTGTGTGTGTGTGTGTGTGTGTGTGTGTGTGTGTGTGTGTGTGTGTGTGTGTGTGTGTGTGTGTGTGTGTGTGTGTGTGTGTGTGTGTGTGTGTGTGGCCCGTCACTCCGCCTCAGGCCAATGAGAGGTGTGCGGGGGCGGGCGGCCCAAGGGACCAATGAGATTTCCCCTAGGGACACCGGACATCCAGGCAGGCAAACATACAGTGCTTTCACTAATATAGTATAAGATATATATATATAGAGATATATATATATATATATATCTCTATATATATATATTCACCGTGCTTCTCGGTGTCTGTAAGACAAAGGAGACTTTTGGTTGCATCTTTTGATCAAATAATGACAAGCCTACTAACCAACGTCATGGTAAATCTCAGTAGCAGGTCCCTATGCTAAATGCATACAAATGTTCTGTGAAATATATCCTGAAGGGGTTAATAAACTAAGCAATCGCTTCTGTGACTTAGTGCAGTTAACAACTGTTATGTACCAGTAAAGATACTTACATGTAGGCAAGTAAAGTGGAAAGTGAATTTACAGGGACCTTGCTGGGAGATTATATACCTTGAAGGAAGGGACTATAAACCTCCCACAAGCTGCTCAATTAGCAGTTACATGTGAATTGTCTAAATACATTAATCACATCCTAATAGTGGCACCCACTGGAAGCGTGCTGCTAGGGATTTGATTCGGCCCAACAGAAAATATAAAACAAATATATACTGTATATTCACTTTCCATATATATATATTGGCAATCAGATTTCTCCCTGGATCAACATCCTTCCCATGTTTAAATGTTAGGTATATCCCTGTATACCTTTCCTCTATAAATATGTCAACCCTTTTTTTAAACATATCTATTGTATCTGCCATCACAGTCTCCATGGGTAATGAATGCCACACTGTAACTGCCCTTACTGTAAAGAACCCTTTCCTTTGCTGCTGGTGAAATCTCCTTTCCTGCAACCTTAAGGGATGGCCCCCGAGTCCTTTGTACTTCCCTTGGGATGAATAGTTGTTTTGAAACCTCATTGTCTTGTCCCCGAATAAATTTTTATATAGTTATCATCAAGGCTTGACAAATGTGGTCGCCCGATCGACTGCAGTGTGGCCACTGTTGACTGCTTACCTGCGGCGGTGTCCCCCGGTGTCTCCCAGTCTTCCCCGTCTTGATCTTTAAAATCATGTTTTTCTCCTGCAGCACTATTCAAAATGGCCGTGAGGCATCATGTGACACCGCGCGGCCATTTTGAATAGTGCTGCAGGAGAAAAACATGATTTTAAAAGTGAAAAGACAGCAGAAGGCCAGGAGACGCCGTCAGGACCCCGCAAACAGACCCTGACGCATGTAAGTGTCGTGGGGGGGGAGCGAGTGACGTTTTGAGGGGGCGAGTGGGTTTTGGCCCAGTTTGTTGGGCCCTGGTTATCATATCCCCTCTTAGATGCCTCTTTTCTAATGTAAACACATCTAATTTAGCTAGCCTCTCCACATAAATCAGATTACCCATCCCCCTTATTAATTTGGTGGCTCTACTCTGCACTTTTTCAAGTTCCATAATGTCTTTTTTTATGGATTGGTGCCCAATGCTGTACTCCACATTCATGGTGTGGTCTTATTAATGCTTTATAAAGGGATATAATTATGTTTACTTCCCGTCCATCCATTGCCCGCTTAATGCAAGATAATTGCCTTTGCAGCTACTGCATGACTTTGGGCACTATTGCTAAGCCTGCTGTCTACAAGCACTCCTAAATCCTTCTCCATCAAAGATTGTACTCATTTATCCCCATTTAATTTGTAAATTGCTTTTTTTTTTTTTTTTTTCCAAACAGTTTTATTAGGCATTCATATAAACATACAGTGGCTTAGTTCACATAAGCCTAACATTTTTGAATCCGCAGATTTTTTGGGGGAAAAACAGTTAGGCAACCGCCGTTGCCCGTAGGAAAAGGGAGGGGGGCCTTCGAAGAGGGAAGGCAGAGGGGGGGGACTGAGGAGGTAAAGAAGGGGGGGGGACGGTAGAGAGGGGGGGAGGGGTACGAAGGGGGGGGAAGACCCATCTGACTGATTAGGGGAATGGCCTCTAGGGTTGTGTTCGAGCACCTATGGTGGAGTAACCAGGGTCTGGTTCGTTTGGTGTGGTTGTCTGGTCCTATTGTGGGAGATCCAGGGATCCCAGATATCCTCGTGTGCAGGCAGTTTTTGTCGGACAATGGCTGTGAGCCTCTCCATAGTCATTACCTCTTCTACTCTTTTCCTAATTGTTCCTAGTGCTGGCGTAGTTGTCTTCCTCCAGGAGGCCGCAATACAGCAACGAGCCGCGGTCATAATGAAGGAGATCAATTTCCTGACTGGCCGGACAATGTCCTTCAATGGTGCAGCCAGCAGGTAGGTCAGTGGTTCGATAGGCACTTCTAGGTCGGTGACCTCTTTTATTAAAATTTGGACCTTGGCCCAGTACTTAATAATTTCTGGACAGGTCCACCAGATATGGACCATGTCCCCTCTATGACCACAGCCTCTCCAACATTGATCTGAAGCCAGAGGGTAGATTTGGTTTAATCGTGCTGGGGTAAGATACCAGCCAAACATAATTTTGTAGATATTTTCCTTTATTGTAGTGCATAGGGAGGTCTCCGAGGCTGTCTCCCAGATTTCTTCCCAAGTCTCTCTGCCTATAACCGTGTTCAGGTCAGCTGCCCATTTGAGCATATAGTCATGTTCTTTTGGGGTCGAGGAACGCTCTAGAGCCCCGTATATATCAGAGATTAGACCCTTCTGGTGGGTCTTTGTCTCGCAAAGAAGCTCAAATGATGTGAGAGTGGGGTATTCTGGGAGAGGACATGTTGTCCTAATAAAGTTTCTAATTTGGAGATATTTAAATGTGTCCAATTCTTTAATTTTATATTTGGTCCTTACCTCTTGGAAGCTCAGAAGCCTCCCCAGGCTCAGAAGATCCGCAATCGCCTCTATACCCCTTGTGCTGTATTGTTCGAACAGTTTAGATCCACATCCCGGGGGGAACTTTGGATTGTTGAGAATGGGGGTCAATTGGGAGCTTTTGGTAGTAAGGCCATGTTTGTATTTACAACGAGACCAGACGTCCCATGTGAAACGGGAGGCCTGAAGTTTCAGGTTGTGTGTATGACCCTCTCCTCTGTCCAGGCTCCAGAGGCAGGCTTGCAGAGAAGGCATTTTGGCACATTGAGTCTCTATCTCTACCCAACTGCAACGGGTCGGGTCAGAATTCCACATCACCACCTGCTTGAGCTGTGCAGCTAGGTAATATCTGTGTATGTCCGGAACCCCCATACCTCCCCTAGATCTTGCAGCCATCAGGACCGACCTGGCGACTCGGGGTCTTTTGCCCTGCCAAATGAATTGAAATATTCTGTTTTGCATGTTTTTAAGATCAGTGCCTGGGACGTGGATCGGGAGTGTTTGAAAGAGGTATAACATTCTTGGGAGTATATTCATCTTAACGGAAGTCATTCGACCGATCCACGAGATCTGGTAACCTGCCCACTGATCTAGATCCTTTTTGATCTTATCCCATAAACGCGGGTAGTTATCCCGGTAAAGATCCCGATAGTGCCTTGATACATTTACTCCCAGATATTTAATGTATGCAGGGCACCATCTGTAGCTGAAATTGGTTTTGAGGAGGAGAACTTCGGGATCCGGGAGACTAAGATTTAGGGCCTCTGATTTGTCGCTGTTTATCTTATATCCTGATACGCTGCCAAACTCCGTCAATTCCCTCTGGAGGTTAGGGAGGGAAGTTAGAGGTTTTGTCAGGGTAAGGATGATATCATCAGCGAATAGGGAAATTTTGTATTGTGAGTTGTCGATCGGGATTCCCTGGATGTTCGGGTTTCCTCTAATTTTAGACGCCAATGGTTCAATCGTGAGGGCGAAGAGGAGGGGAGATAGGGGGCATCCTTGACGGGTACCGTTCTGGATTAGGAATCGTTCCGAGCCTCCGCCCGAGAGGCGCACCGAGGCTGAGGGATTCTGGTAAAGTGCTTGAACGCCCTTTAGAAACGAGTCTCTGAAGCCGAACTTAATCAATGTCTGGTTTAGAAATAGCCAATCAATCCTGTCAAATGCCTTCTCTGCATCTAGGCTCAGCAACATTGCCTTTGAGCCTGAAAGGTGGGCATGATCTACCAAGTTTATAATTTTGCGTGTATTGTCTGAGGCCTGACGACCCAGGACAAACCCGACCTGATCCTTATGTATTAATCTCGGGAGGATGGGATTAAGTCTGTTCGCCAAAATTTTACTGTATAGTTTAAGGTCGTTGTTCAACAATGAGATTGGTCTATAACTGCCACATTGGGTGGGGTCCTTCCCATCCTTTAGTATTATTGCCAAATTTGCGGACGACATTGTGGATGGGATAGGGCTCCCTTCTAGAAATGAGTTGAACAAACTTAATAGATGTTTGGACAGAATGGGGAAGAATTTTTTGTAGTATGCATTCGTTGTAAATTGCTTTTTTATGCTTGTTTCCCAAAAGTATAACCTTTCATTCATCTGTATTAAACCTTATCTGCCCAAGTTTCCAGTCTCTCCAAGTCCTTCTGGAGAGAAATTACATCCTGCTCTGATTCTATTACCTTACACAATTTAGTATCATCAGCAAAGATGGAGACTTTGTTCTCGATGCCAACCTCAAGGTCATTAATAAACAAGTTAAAAAGCAGGGGTCCCAGTACCGATCCCTGAGGTACTCCGCTCACGACTTTAGCCCTGTCAGGATGGGGTTTAGGCCCCGCCCCCGTGATGCTTCTGGCGACGTCACTCGTGACGCGCGTCAGCAGCAACCTGCGCCCAGGCGCCGTGCTGCCAGGAAGGAAAACACTGCAGGGAACGTCTCCAGGCTCCGCCTCTGTGACAACACAGGCAACCGACCGCGCACACTAGCTACGCACAGACGCCGTGCGGACAGAGGCAAACAATGGATTAATTCCCTCAATTATTCCTCAGCTTCTATGCACTCCACCCCTACCTATCAGTGGACTGTCTGATTGTTAATTACCCTGCAGCTGTGGGCTGTCCTGCATTCGTTACCTTATACCTGTGTGCTGCCTTTCCATTGGTTGCCTGTCCTTTAAATACTCAGCCAGCCCTCCTGCAAACTGGCTGTGCATAAACTCTGTCTGGTGACTCGTGCTTACCTCAAGCCTTTGTCTTGTTTACTTCTTGTATTTTGACCTCGGTTTGCACCCGGACTCCTGCCTTCTCTGACCCCTGGATCACGGCTACGGACACGACAATTCTACATTCTATACCCCTGGAACCTGGCACCGCACAACGACAATCCGATCTCTCCACTCCTAGACCACGGCAAGTACCTCGACCAATCTGACTTCTCCTACCCTGACCCAGCTACACGACCACCACTATGCACTCTGTATGTGGCTGCTCGGTTGTAGGTCAGTGGCTACCAACATTCCCACCTCAGCCTCACGGTTGTTTGTGGTGATCACTTGTTACAAGCCCAACCTGAAAAAGTTCCATTTACGACAACTCTCTGTTAATCCGTCAACAGTTTTCAATCCAGGTGAAAATATTTTTACCGTGACCAATTTGCATTATTTTGTACACTAACCACTTGTGTGGAACTGTATCAAAAGCCTTTGCAAAATCTAAATAGACCACATCAACTGCATTACCCTGGTCTAAATTCCTACTTACATCCTCAAAGAAACAAATAAGGTTAGTTTGATACGACCTATCATTCATAAATCCATGGTGACCATTACTAATAATTTGGTTATCCATTAGGTAATCCTGAATATTATACCATACTAAACCTTCAAGTAGCTTCCCCACTGTTGCGGTTAGGCTTACAGGTCTTTTTCCTTCTGAAAAAGTGAATAACCCTCTAAATTAACTGCCCAGTCATGAGCTTCATCCCACCATGTTTCAGTAAAGCCTATGATACCATACTGCCCTTGTAGCTATTAATTCAAGCTCCCCCATTTTATCTGTCAGGCTTCTTGCATTAGCTTCTTATCTGCTCCTGCCTTTCTACTCCAATTGTATTTAGTCTTTAGAAGTTTACTAGTAGTATCTGTATTTAATATGGGTGTCTCCCTGCTTGCCAAATTCCCACTTGCCCCCCTGCCCTTCTATCTCCATGACCCCTTACTTTTTCCCCATACCTATCTATTCTACTTAGTTAATTATCTGTTTCTTGCCCCTCCCCCCTCCATCCTACTGTAGTTTAAAATCTTCTCCAACCTTATTAGCATTCTCCCCCCTAGCACAGAAGATCCCTCTTCATTGCGGTGCAATCCGTCCCTACCATAAAGATTGCACCTCTCAGAAAAGGAGTCCCACTGCTCTAAAATCCCCAAACCTTTCTTCTTACACCACTTTCTTAGCCATGCATTAACTTCCCTAAACTCTGACAGTCTCCCTGGGGTAGCGCATGGTACCGTTGTATTTCTGAAAATACTACCTTGGAGGTCCTTGCCTTAAGCTTTTGGCCTAGATCCCTGAAATCATTTTTTAGGACCCTCCATCTTTCTCTAACTTTGCCGTTGGTGCCAACGTGTACCAAGACCGTCGGGTCAGTTCTTGCCCCTCCCAACAATCTGTCTACCCACTCAACAATGTGCCAAACTCGAACCCTGGGATACAACGAACTGTTCGGTTCATGTGATCATGGCAACAGATTGCCCTATCTACCTTCCTAATAATGGAGTCCCCTACCACCACAATATTTCTTGGTCTCTGAGTAACCCGAGTCCCCTCTCTACTGGAGGAGCTATTCCCCTGGCTGCTAGAGGAATCAGTCTCCCCCAGCTTTGCCATTTCTGCCCTGACACTCCCAATATCTTCACTCAATCTGGCAAATCTATTGCGATGGTTCAGCTCAGAACTGGCCTGTCTCTTCCTCTTCCCCCTGCTTCCCATTCTACCTGCTCCTGCTCCTCACTCACAGCTCCACCCTCTACACCACTAGTCCCATCCAGGGCCTGCTCAGTGAGCACTAAATTCCTTTCAAGATTGTCATTGTTGCAAGTTGCCTCTTCGGAACAGCAATCTGAGACTCTACAGAGACCACCTGGCCACACTTCCCACAGCGGAATGCTAACAGCTGTTCCAAGTGCACGTACATGATAAAAGAAGTGCATTGAGTGGTATTCTCAATCCAGCTCATTGTTGCACTGTGAAGTATAAAGTGCTAACCATTTACTGTACTTCAATATACTGTACCTTGTTTCACACCTTCCTTGTTCCAACTCCTTTTACCTCCCATTTGGCCTTAAGCGGGGTGCTCTGCTCGGTATCCCCCCATCAGGTTTCCTTTCAATTACACCTCCTCTTTTAGTGCACTTTATTTTTAGTTACAGTGCGCTATTGGTTTTTGTTGATTATTTGTGTATCGGGTTTCTCTTCTCTATTAAGTCCTTAACTGGACTAATGGATTTCCAGATCTTCTGATTGGCCGGCTTTACCGGCCAATCAGTTAAACCCTGATAAAAATAGATCTGATTCTAACACCACACTTAATACAAACTGCACTTGAAATCAAACAGTAATACAGTCACACAGATCAGGGTGGGGACTGGTGGTAGTATTAGTTGACGAAGTTGAGACATTAGGGGGTCTGACGTAACAGCATTAGGGTCAAAGCAGCCATTTTGTCTGACTATTTTTGCAGCCATCTTGTTATTGTTCTAGTCCTTGTCTGTCATTTATGTTGTAATGTGCTGTGTTTGTGTCAGCCATTTTGTCTTCTGTCTGTATGAAAGCTGCATGAAAGTTATAGTGGGTTAAAAGATTTTTCGCTCTCAGTGTTTACCAGCTCTGGCCAGCCCAGCTACAGAAGGAGGTAGGGGGCATACAGCCTTGCGGAGTGAGATTAGAATTAGAGAAGACTTCTCACATTTAAGTGCCAGGTAAAATCTTGAGAAGTGAGATCAGAATTAGAACCGACTTCTCTGCATTCGAGTGTCTGGTGGACTCAGAGATAGAAATCATTTCTCACATTCAACCCCTTAAATAATGTATGTATCATTTCATTTTTGTAATGTATTACAAGATTATGTCATTTTAGTTGACGCACACTTACATCATTTGTTATGTATTGCAAACTTACATCAGTTTTAGTATTGTTATGTATTACAAAATGATGTCATATTTAGTGACGCGCAAGCCCCCCCATAAAGGGGTGGAGCATTAGTTTTTAGGGTATAACTGTATCTCATACCGTATTATCTGGGAGAGAGCTTTTTGTTTTGAAGCTGTCTCCGCTATGTGCACTCTGAATAAACTCATTTGATAAGTAACATTGTTGTTGTAACATTTTTACAGCTTTAACATAGTTAATAACCCAGGGGGAGGGTGGAGGGGGAAAGGTGGTTGTGTGAAATTCCTTCATTGACTTTGTTACACCCTGCCAAAAAATGTACATGTATTCTGCTTTTGTCCTGTTTAGTCTTTGATGTAGGGGAGCCTGACACGGTTTTTGTTAACACCGTTGCTTCTACAGTGACACAAAAACATCTAACAAATCCAGAACGTAATCATATTTTCTATAGTGCTTTATCTCTATGATACAGTTTGCTGGAGTGAATGTATCTCTGTACAATCTATACCTTCCCCCAAAATCTTATTTAGGTATTTGAGGCACGGTGACATAAACTGGGGTAATTTATCTCCTGGTCTGGTGCAGGTACAAATTTACATTGCATTTTTAGTAAATTTACCTAAGCGATTCCTTCTAACTCAGCTCTAATATCTACAACTTGTGCAGCATTGAAGCACTCATTCCTCATTTAAGTTTGATCCCTTATATAGCCCATGTTCTGTGGATTGTGCTTTCAGGAGATGAGTTTGAGGGAATAAATTTGACTTAACGAACCATCAACGGTGAGACTAACATTATCAATGATATATAGCCTGATACCTGTTGCTGAGGTGGGGGCCTGAGTCCTCTCTTTGTGTTGGGTGATATGTATATGTACATAGTAGATGAGGTTGAAAAAAGACATACGTCCATCAAGTTCAAACTATGATAAATTTAGACGATAGATACTTTATTCTATATCCATACTTACAGTAAAGTGCATTGATCCAGAGGAAGGAAAACAAAAAACCCCAGTGAAATATCCTCCAATGATATCTCGTAAGGGGGAAAATAAATTCCTTCCTGGCTCCAAGAATTGGCAATCAGATTACTCCCTGGATCAACATCCTTCCCATGTTTACTTATTTGGTATATCCCTGTATACCTTTCCTTACTAAAAAGATGTCCAACCTTTTTTTAAAGATATCTATCGTATCTGCCATCACAGTCTCCATGGGTAATGAGTCCCACACTGTAAAGAACCCTTTCCTTTGTTGCTGGTGAAACCTCCTTTCCTCCAACCTTAAGGGATGGCCCCGAGTCCTTTGTACTGCCCCTGGGATGAATAGTTCTTTTGAAAGCTCCTTGTACTGTCCCCGAATATATTTGTATATAGTTATCATATCCCCTCTTAGACGCCTCTTTTCTAATGTAAACAAATCAAATTTAGCTAGATTCTACTTATAAATCAGATTATCCATCCCCTTTATTAATTTGGTACTGATAAGTGTTCTTATTAAATCGCAGAATATCTGACCATAACACGTCTGTAGTAACCTCTGCTACATCTTGAATACGTCCCTTTATCCCACACAAAGTGCTGTCATTTTTAGTACTTGGGATGGGAAAGGACAAGATTGTGAAGATGTGTGAAAGGAGAGTGAATGAGGGTAATAAATCCAGATAGAGAGGAACTTGTGACGCCAGCCAGGGAGTAGGGTGGTCATCTAATCAGCTGCGATTGAGGAACAAAAGGGTACAGGATGCGGGAAAGAGAGAGGAAGCTCAGTCATGGACATACTAAAGTAAATGCCCCAAGTGTCTCTATTGGAGACTGTTAGAAGGAAACAGCTGATCTGCCTTTTCATGGTTATCTGAGCTCAATGAATGGACTGGAAAAAGCAGTCAACATGGTGAGGGATGTAAGGAACATGAAAAAAAGAGGCGTGAGCAGGACAGTAAGAGGATGAGGACGGTGGCATGTAGTGTAAAAATCAGCCAAGTGACCCATTACTATATGAAGAGAGAAATGGCTTCACACCTGATGAAACTTTATTAACCATGTCGTGTCAGTAGAAATTCGTTTTCGAAAAAAATTGTGAATGTCATTAAAAGTGTCTATTTGTTTAATTTTTTTTATCACAAAATGGCAAATTCATTTTCGTCAACATCTTTGTGACTTCCACCGACCCCGTGGGCGAAGTATCGTATTATCTTGTGCGAGGAAAGTTCCATCAGTATCATTCGCCTCTGAATCAAGATTTCAAGAACACAGAGAGATTGAATTGCAATGTAACGAGGTGTCCCAGAAATGCTTCCAGGTTTGACCAATGCTGCCAAAATTGTGCACACATAAACTCTACAGACAGTCCAAAAGAAATCTAATGGATGTATAATCATATGAAAGCACTCCCGTTCAGCGTCTCCCTACAGGAAATGTTGATCAATGTGAAACCCTCATGAGCTCCGTGTGTTAATGACTCAGCCATGGGACGGGGTAAAGATGTGGTAGGGAGGATATATACAAACGGCGGCGCCGTGTCTCCAGCCAGGAGACTATGACCGGCCAATGACTCACCGCGATCCTCCGCCACTGACATATCCAGACGGCAGCAGTGCACCGCCTGACTACCACTTCGAAATGCAATGTAAGGCTGAGTCCCCGGTAAGGACGGTGGTGCGCACTACGGTGTGTGCGCCACACACCACGGAACAGCCCTCTATGGGGCAGGCCCCAGTGGCTGTGTGTGTGGGCGCGCAAGACGCTGTGACGCGTACGCTGGCAGGGAAGACAAGACGTGGCGGCGAGCAGCCAATGGCAGGGCAGATATGCCCCATCATGGCCGTGCCCCCCCCTGCCACCGCCTCCACCTCCCGTTATGGCCCTGCGCTCCCCTAGAGCTCCCTTATAGGCCGCCGATCACGGCTGTAGTCGCTGCAGGCGCCGCCATGCTGCAGGCGCGCGTGCAGCCGGGAGGACCAGGGTCGTAGCTTAAGAATAGTTTTCTTCCTCTTTTCTGCCGATGAAATGAAATGGAAGCCTGTCTCTTCCCTCAACAGCCAAGAGCCTGCCCCAACCCACAATATACAAACACTTGAGTAACAGTTATATAGTACAGTATGTATCACATCTTCTGATCAGTATGTATATATTAAACTGTCAAAAAGCATAGTATTCATTAATATATACATTTCTTCTTTTCTAGATATTTTGCATTTTCAGGAGTCCTCTCGGTGGGATCGTCCTCTGGAGACACAAGAACAAACCAGCTGTTAACATCTGTCATTCTCTCATTATAGTTGGATTATGGAAGCCACTTTCTTCTTTCTTGTAAATAAATGAGATTTGGCATCAGCAGTAAGGTCATAGGAACACTACCTGTGATCACTGCAATCCAATTAAAGACCATCCTGGGATAGCACACGGTGTTATTGAGCGGGGAATATTCCTCCCTAACCAAATTGTGACAGTCTGTTGTTTTATAGCCTTCTTGTTTGAGTGATCACTGGTTTGAATTCACATTGAATTACCTGCAATATAATGCGGTTAGTCTGGAAGCAGATACACTAGGTATATATTTTATTCACAGTTTAAAAATAGGGCTTGGGGACTCTCCTAAATATTTCTGGCCATGAATGTTGTACGAGTAAAAAGGGAAACGTGGACATGGCTGGGGGGTGGGGGGTCGGGGGGGGGGGGGGTTCCTAACAGTGGGGGACCTCCTGAGGAATTTGTTCCACTGAATGGTGTACAGTTAATGGGTCCAGATATATACAGATGGCACATAAAAAACAAACGTAGAACTCAAAAGTGTCATATTTAATGATCATTAGAAATTAGTGCTGTGGGATGCCAATGTTTTGGACTAACTTCCTCAGGGCGAGGGAGTGAGGTGCACTGAAAAAGGTCCTTTGGGACCAAAACGTTGGCACCTTGAGTATGTTATTAATCATTAAATATCCCTTTCTGTACTCCTATTTTAGTTTGGTGTGCTATCTGGTTATTACTCCTGTGCTATCTGGTTATTACTCCTGTGCTATCAGTACGGTATAACCTCCTGTGCTATCTGGTTATTACTCCTGTGCTATCAGTACGGTATAACCTCCTGCGCTATCGGTACGGTATAACCTCCTGTGCTATCAGTACGGTATAACCTCCTGCGCTATCGGTACGGTATAACATCCTGTGCTATCAGTACGGTATAACCTCCTGTGCTATCGGTACGGTATAACCTCCTGCGCTATCGGTACGGTATAACCTCCTGTGCTATCGGTACGGTATAACCTCCTGCGCTATCGGTACGGTATAACCTCCTGCGCTATCGGTACGGTATAACCTCCTGCGCTATCGGTACGGTATAACCTCCTGTGCTATCGGTACGGTATAACCTCCTGTGCTATCGGTACGGTATAACCTCCTGTGCTATCGGTACGGTATAACCTCCTGTGCTATCGGTACGGTATAACCTCCAGTGCTATCGGTACGGTATAACCTCCTGTGCTATCGGTACGGTATAACCACCTGTGCTATCGGTACGGTATAACCTCCTGCGCTATCAACCTCCTGTGCTATCAGTACGGTATTACCTCCTGTGCTATCAGTACGGTATAACCTCCTGTGCTATCGGTACGGTATAACCTCCTGTGCTATCGGTACGGTATAACCTCCTGTGCTATCGGTACGGTATAACCTCCTGTGCTATCGGTACGGTATAACCTCCTGTGCTATCGGTACGGTATAACCTCCTGCGCTATCAGTACGGTATAACCTCCTGTGCTATCGGTACGGTATAACCTCCTGTGCTATCAGTACGGTATAACCTCCTGTGCTATCAGTACGGTATAACCTCCTGTGCTATCGGTACGGTATAACCTCCTGTGCTATCTGGTTATTACTCCTGTGCTATCAGTACGGTATAACCTCCTGCGCTATCGGTACGGTATAACCTCCTGTGCTATCGGTACGGTATAACCTCCTGTGCTATCAGTACGGTATAACCTCCTGCGCTATCAGTACGGTATAACCTCCTGTGCTATCATTACGGTATAACATCCTGTGCTATCTGGTTATTACTCCTGTGCTATCAGTACGGTATAACCTCCTGCGCTATCGGTACGGTATAACCTCCTGCGCTATCAGTACGGTATAACCTCCTGCGCTATCAGTACGGTATAACCTCCTGCGCCATCAGTACGGTATAACCTCCTGTGCCATCAGTACGGTATAACCTCCTGTGCTATCAGTACGGTATAACCTCCTGTGCTATGAGTACGGTATAACCTCCTGCGGTATCAGTACGGTATAACCTCCTGTGCTATCAGTACGGTATAACCTCCTGTGCTATCTGGTTATTACTCCTGTGCTATCAGTACGGTATAACCTCCTGCGCTATCAGTACGGTATAACCTCCTGCGCTATCAGTACGGTATAACCTCCTGCGCTATCGGTACGGTATAACCTCCTGTGCCATCAGTACGGTATAACCTCCTGTGCCATCAGTACGGTATAACCTCCTGTGCTATCAGTACGGTATAACCTCCTGTGCTATGAGTACGGTATAACCTCCTGCGGTATCAGTACGGTATAACCTCCTGTGCTATCAGTACGGTATAACCTCCTGTGCTATCTGGTTATTACTCCTGTGCTATCAGTACGGTATAACCTCCTGCGCTATCAGTACGGTATAACCTCCTGCGCTATCAGTACGGTATAACCTCCTGTGCTATCGGTACGGTATAACCTCCTGTGCTATCGGTACGGTATAACCTCCTGTGCTATGAGTACGGTATAACCTCCTGTGCTATCAGTACGGTATAACTCCTGTGCTATCAGTACGGTATAACCTCCTGCGCTATCAGTACGGTATAATCTGCTGTGCTATCAGTACGGTATAACCTCCTGCGCTATCGGTACGGTATAACCTCCTGTGCTATCGGTACGGTATAACCTAATGCGCTATCGGTACGGTATAACCTCCTGCGCTATCGGTACGGTATAACCTCCTGCGCTATCGGTACGGTATAACCTCCTGCGCTATCGGTACGGTATAACCTCCTGCGCTATCGGTACGGTATAACCTCCTGTGCTATCGGTACGGTATAACCTCCTGTGCTATCGGTACGGTATAACCTCCTGTGCTATCGGTACGGTATAACCTCCTGTGCTATCGGTACGGTATAACTTCCTGCGCTATCGGTACGGTATAACCTCCTGCGCTATCGGTACGGTATAACCTCCTGCGCTATCGGTACGGTATAACCTCCTGCGCTATCGGTACGGTATAACCTCCTGCGCTATCGGTACGGTATAACCTCCTGTGCTATCAGTACGGTATAACCTCCTGTGCCATCAGTACGGTATAACCTCCTGTGCCATCAGTACGGTATAACCTCCTGTGCCATCAGTACGGTATAAGCTCCTGCGCCATCAGTACGGTATAACCTCCTGCGCTATGAGTACGGTATAACCTCCTGCGCTATCAGTACGGTATAACCTCCTGTGCTATCAGAACGGTATAACCTCCTGTGCTATCAGTACGGTATAACCTCCTGTGCTATCTGGTTATTACTCCTGTGCTATCAGTACGGTATAACTCCTGTGCTATCAGTACGGTATAACCTCCTGCGCTATTAGTACGGTATAATCTCCTGTGCTATCAGTTCGGTATAACCTCCTGCGCTATCGGTACGGTATAACCTCCTGTGCTATCGGTACGGTATAACCTCCTGTGCTATCAGTACGGTATAACCTCCTGTGCTATCAGTACGGTATAACTTCCTGTGCTATCGGTACGGTATAACCACCTGTGCTATCGGTACGGTATAACCTCCTGTGCTATCGGTACGGTATAACCTCCTGTGCTATCGGTACGGTATAACCTCCTGTGCTATCAGTACGGTATAACCTCCTGTGCTATCAGTACGGTATAACCTCCTGTGCTATCAGTACGGTATAACCTCCTGTGCTATCTGGTGATTACTCCTGTGCTATCAGTACGGTATAACCTCCTGCGCTATCGGTACGGTATAACCTCCTGTGCTATCGGTACGGTATAACCTCCTGTGCTATCAGTACGGTATAACCTCCTGCGCTATCAGTACGGTATAACCTCCTGTGCTATCGGTACGGTATAACCTCCTGTGCTATCTGGTTATTTCTCCTGTGCTATCAGTACGGTATAACCTCCTGTGCTATCGGTATGGTATAACCTCCTGCGCTATCAGTACGGTATAACCTCCTGTGCTATCGGTACGGTATAACCTCCTGTGCTATCGGTACGGTATAACCTCCTGCGCTATCGGTACGGTATAACCTCCTGCGCTATCGGTACGGTATAACCTCCTGCGCAACCGGTACGGTATAACCTCCTGTGCTATAGGTACGGTATAACCTCCTGTGCTATCGGTACGGTATAACCTCCTGTGCTATCGGTACGGTATAACCTCCTGTGCTATCGGTACGGTATAACCTCCTGTGCTATCGGTACGGTATAACCTCCTGTGCTATCGGTACGGTATAACCTCCTGCGCTATCGGTACGGTATAACCTCCTGCGCTATCAGTACGGTATAACCTCCTGCGCTATCAGTACGGTATAACCTCCTGCGCTATCAGTACGGTATAACCTCCTGTGCTATCAGTACGGTATAACCTCCTGTGCTATCGGTATGGTATAACCTCCTGCGCTATCAGTACGGTATAACCTCCTGTGCTATCGGTACGGTATAACCTCCTGTGCTATCGGTACGGTATAACCTCCTGCGCTATCCGTACGGTATAACCTCCTGCGCTATCGGTACGGTATAACCTCCTGCGCAATCGGTACGGTATAACCTCCTGTGCTATAGGTACGGTATAACCTCCTGTGCTATCGGTACGGTATAACCTCCTGTGCTATCGGTACGGTATAACCTCCTGTGCTATCGGTACGGTATAACCTCCAGTGCTGTCGGTACGGTATAACCTCCTGTGCTATCGGTACGGTATAACCACCTGTGCTATCGGTACGGTATAACCTCCTGCGCTATCAACCTCCTGTGCTATCAGTACGGTATTACCTCCTGTGCTATCAGTACGGTATAACCTCCTGTGCTATCGGTACGGTATAACCTCCTGTGCTATCGGTACGGTATAACCTCCTGTGCTATCGGTACGGTATAACCTCCTGTGCTATCGGTACGGTATAACCTCCTGTGCTATCGGTACGGTATAACCTCCTGTGCTATCGGTACGGTATAACCTCCTGTGCTATCGGTACGATATAACTTCCTGCGCTATCGGTACGGTATAACCTCCTGCGCTATCGGTACGGTATAACCTCCTGCGCTATCGGTACGGTATAACCTCCTGCGCTATCGGTACGGTATAACCTCCTGCGCTATCAGTACGGTATAACCTCCTGTGCTATCAGTACGGTATAACCTCCTGTGCCATCAGTACGGTATAACCTCCTGTGCCATCAGTACGGTATAACCTCCTGTGCCATCAGTACGGTATAAGCTCCTGCGCTATCAGTACGGTATAACCTCCTGCGCTATGAGTACGGTATAACCTCCTGCGCTATCAGTACGGTATAACCTCCTGTGCTATCACTACGGTATAACCTCCTGTGCTATCAGAACGGTATAACCTCCTGTGCTATCAGAACGGTATAACCTCCTGTGCTATCAGTACGGTATAACCTCCTGTGCTATCTGGTTATTACTCCTGTGCTATCAGTTCGGTATAACTCCTGTGCTATCAGTACGGTATAACCTCCTGCGCTATTAGTACGGTATAATCTCCTGTGCTATCAGTTCGGTATAACCTCCTGCGCTATCGGTACGGTATAACCTCCTGTGCTATCGGTACGGTATAACCTCCTGTGCTATCAGTACGGTATAACCTCCTGTGCTATCAGTACGGTATAATCTCCTGTGCTATCAGTTCGGTATAACTCCTGTGCTATCAGTACGGTATAACATCCTGTGCTATCAGTACGGTATAACCTCCTGTGCTATCAGTACGGTATAACCTCCTGTGCTATCGGTACGGTATAACCTCCTGTGCTATCAGTACGGTATAACCTCCTGTGCTATCGGTACGGTATAACCTCCTGTGCTATCAGTACGGTATAACCTCCTGTGCTATCAGTACGGTATAACCTCCTGTGCTATCGTTATGGTATAACCTCAGTACGGTATAACCTCCTGTGCTATCTGGTTATTACTCCTGTGCTATCAGTACGGTATAACCTCCTGCGCTATCGGTACGGTATAACCTCCTGTGCTATCGGTACGGTATAACCTCCTGTGCTATCAGTACGGTATAACCTCCTGCGCTATCAGTACGGTATAACCTCCTGTGCTATCGGTACGGTATAACCTCCTGTGCTATCTGGTTATTTCTCCTGTGCTATCAGTACGGTATAACCTCCTGTGCTATCGGTATGGTATAACCTCCTGCGCTATCAGTACGGTATAACCTCCTGTGCTATCGGTACGGTATAACCTCCTGTGCTATCGGTACGGTATAACCTCCTGCGCTATCGGTACGGTATAACCTCCTGCGCTATCGGTACGGTATAACCTCCTGCGCAACCGGTACGGTATAACCTCCTGTGCTATAGGTACGGTATAACCTCCTGTGCTATCGGTACGGTATAACCTCCTGTGCTATCGGTACGGTATAACCTCCTGTGCTATCGGTACGGTATAACCTCCTGTGCTATCGGTACGGTATAACCTCCTGTGCTATCGGTACGGTATAACCTCCTGTGCTATCGGTACGGTATAACCTCCTGCGCTATCGGTACGGTATAACCTCCTGCGCTATCAGTACGGTATAACCTCCTGCGCTATCAGTACGGTATAACCTCCTGCGCTATCAGTACGGTATAACCTCCTGAGCTATCAGTACGGTATAACCTCCTGCGCTATCAGTACGGTATAACTTCCTGTGCTATCAGTACGGTATAACCTCCTGTGCTATCAGTACGGTATAACCTCCTGTGCTATCAGTACGGTATAACCTCCTGTGCTATCAGTACGGTATAACCTCCTGCGCTATCAGTGCGGTATAACCTCCTGCGCTATCAGTACGGTATAACCTCCTGCGCTATCAGTATGGTATAACCTCCTGTGCTATCAGTACGGTATAACCTCCTGTGCTATCTGGTTATTACTCCTGTGCTATCAGTACGGTATAACCTCCTGCGCTATCAGTACGGTATAACCTCCTGTGCTATCAATACGGTATAACCTCCTGTGCTATCAATACGGTATAACCTCCTGTGCTATCACTACGGTATAACCTCCTACGCTATCAGTACGGTATAACCTCCTGTGCTATCAGTACGGTATAACCTCCTGTGCTATCTGGTTATTACTCCTGTGCTATCGGTACGGTATAACCTCCTGTGCTATCAGTACGGTATAACCTCCTGTGCTATCAGTACGGTATAACCTCCTGTGCTATCGGTACGGTATAACCTCCTGCGCTATCAGTACGGTATAACCTCCTGCGCTATCAGTACGGTATAACCTCCTGCGCTATCAGTACGGTATAACCTCCTGTGCTATCAGTACGGTATAACCTCCTGCGCTATCAGAACGGTATAACCTCCTGTGCTATCAGTACGGTATAACCTCCTGTGCTATCGGTATGGTATAACCTCCTGCGCAATCGGTACGGTATAACCTCCTGTGCTATCAGTACGGTATAACCTCCTGCGCTATCAGAACGGTATAACCTCCTGTGCTATCAGTACGGTATAACCTCCTGTGCTATCGGTATGGTATAACCTCCTGCGCTATCAGTACGGTATAACCTCCTGCGCTATCAGAACGGTATAACCTCCTGCGCTATCGGTACGGTATAACCTCCTGTGCTATCGGTACGGTATAACCTCCTGCGCTATCAGTACGGTATAACCTCCTGTGCTATCGGTACGGTATAACCTCCTGTGCTATCAGTACGGTATAACCTCCTGTGCTATCAGTACGGTATAACCTCCTGTGCTATCAGTACGGTATAACCTCCTGTGCTATCAGTACGGTATAACCTCCTGTGCTATCGGTACGGTATAACCTCCTGCGCTATCTGTACGGTATAACCTCCTGTACTATCGGTACGGTATAACCTCCTGTGCTATCGGTACGGTATAACCTCCTGCGCTATCAGTACGGTATAACCTCCTGTGCTATCAGTACGGTATAACCTCCTGTGCTATCAGTACGGTATAACCTCCTGCGCTATCAGTACGGTATAATCTCCTGTGCTATCAGTACGGTATAACCTCCTGTGCTATCAGTACGGTATAACCTCCTGTGCTATCAGTACGGTATAACCTCCTGTGCTATCAGTACGGTATAACCTCCTGCGCTATCAGTACGGTATAACCTCCTGTGCTATCAGTACGGTATAACCTCCTGTGCTATCTGGTTATTACTCCTGTGCTATCAGTACGGTATAACATCCTGTGCTATCGGTACGGTATAACCTTCTGCGCTATCAGTACGGTATAACATCCTGTGCTATCAGTACGGTATAACATCCTGTGCTATCTGGTTATTACTCCTGCGCTATCAGTACGGTATAACCTCCTGCGCTATCAGTACGGTATAACCTCCTGCGCTATCAGTACGGTATAACCTCCTGTACTATCGGTACGGTATAACCTCCTGCGCTATCTGTACGGTATAACCTCCTGTACTATCGGTACGGTATAACCTCCTGTGCTATCGGTACGGTATAACCTCCTGCGCTATCAGTACGGTATAACCTCCTGCGCTATCAGTACGGTATAACCTCCTGCGCTATCAGTACGGTATAACCTCCTGTACTATCGGTACGGTATAACCGCCTGCGCTATCAGTACGGTATAACCTCCTGCGCTATCTGGTTATTACTCCTGCGCTATCAGTACGGTATAACCTCCTGCGCTATCAGTACGGTATAACCTCCTGCGCTATCAGTACGGTATAACCTCCTGTACTATCGGTACGGTATAACCTCCTGCGCTATCTGTACGGTATAACCTCCTGTACTATCGGTACGGTATAACCTCCTGTGCTATCGGTACGGTATAACCTCCTGCGCTATCAGTACGGTATAACCTCCTGTGCCATCAGTACGGTATAACCTCCTGTGCTATCAGTACGGTATAACCTCCTGTGCCATCAGTACGGTATAACCTCCTGTGCCATCAGTACGGTATAACCTCCTGTGCCATCAGTACGGTATAAGCTCCTGCGCTATCAGTACGGTATAACCTCCTGCGCTATGAGTACGGTATAACCTCCTGTGCTATCAGAACGGTATAACCTCCTGTGCTATCAGAACGGTATAACCTCCTGTGCTATCAGTACGGTATAACCTCCTGTGCTATCTGGTTATTACTCCTGTGCTATCAGTTCGGTATAACTCCTGTGCTATCAGTACGGTATAACCTCCTGCGCTATTAGTACGGTATAATCTCCTGTGCTATCAGTTCGGTATAACCTCCTGCGCTATCGGTACGGTATAACCTCCTGTGCTATCGGTACGGTATAACATCCTGTGCTATCAGTACGGTATAACCTCCTGTGCTATCAGTACGGTATAACCTCCTGTGCTATCGGTACGGTATAACCTCCTGTGCTATCAGTACGGTATAACCTCCTGTGCTATCAGTACGGTATAACCTCCTGTGCTATCGTTATGGTATAACCTCAGTACGGTATAACCTCCTGTGCTATCTGGTTATTACTCCTGTGCTATCAGTACGGTATAACCTCCTGCGCTATCGGTACGGTATAACCTCCTGTGCTATCGGTACGGTATAACCTCCTGTGCTATCAGTACGGTATAACCTCCTGCGCTATCAGTACGGTATAACCTCCTGTGCTATCGGTACGGTATAACCTCCTGTGCTATCTGGTTATTTCTCCTGTGCTATCAGTACGGTATAACCTCCTGTGCTATCGGTATGGTATAACCTCCTGCGCTATCAGTACGGTATAACCTCCTGTGCTATCGGTACGGTATAACCTCCTGTGCTATCGGTACGGTATAACCTCCTGCGCTATCGGTACGGTATAACCTCCTGCGCTATCGGTACGGTATAACCTCCTGCGCAACCGGTACGGTATAACCTCCTGTGCTATAGGTACGGTATAACCTCCTGTGCTATCGGTACGGTATAACCTCCTGTGCTATCGGTACGGTATAACCTCCTGTGCTATCGGTACGGTATAACCTCCTGTGCTATCGGTACGGTATAACCTCCTGTGCTATCGGTACGGTATAACCTCCTGTGCTATCGGTACGGTATAACCTCCTGCGCTATCGGTACGGTATAACCTCCTGCGCTATCAGTACGGTATAACCTCCTGCGCTATCAGTACGGTATAACCTCCTGCGCTATCAGTACGGTATAACCTCCTGCGCTATCGGTACGGTATAACCTCCTGAGCTATCAGTACGGTATAACCTCCTGCGCTATCAGTACGGTATAACTTCCTGTGCTATCAGTACGGTATAACCTCCTGTGCTATCAGTACGGTATAACCTCCTGTGCTATCAGTACGGTATAACCTCCTGTGCTATCAGTACGGTATAACCTCCTGCGCTATCAGTGCGGTATAACCTCCTGCGCTATCAGTACGGTATAACCTCCTGTGCTATCAGTACGGTATAACCTCCTGCGCTATCAGTATGGTATAACCTCCTGTGCTATCAGTACGGTATAACCTCCTGTGCTATCAGTACGGTATAACCTCCTGTGCTATCTGGTTATTACTCCTGTGCTATCAGTACGGTATAACCTCCTGCGCTATCAGTACGGTATAACCTCCTGTGCTATCAATACGGTATAACCTCCTGTGCTATCAATACGGTATAACCTCCTGTGCTATCACTACGGTATAACCTCCTACGCTATCAGTACGGTATAACCTCCTGTGCTATCAGTACGGTATAACCTCCTGTGCTATCTGGTTATTACTCCTGTGCTATCGGTACGGTATAACCTCCTGTGCTATCAGTACGGTATAACCTCCTGTGCTATCAGTACGGTATAACCTCCTGTGCTATCGGTACGGTATAACCTCCTGCGCTATCAGTACGGTATAACCTCCTGCGCTATCAGTACGGTATAACCTCCTGTGCTATCAGTACGGTATAACCTCCTGCGCTATCAGAACGGTATAACCTCCTGTGCTATCAGTACGGTATAACCTCCTGTGCTATCGGTATGGTATAACCTCCTGCGCTATCGGTACGGTATAACCTCCTGTGCTATCAGTACGGTATAACCTCCTGCGCTATCAGAACGGTATAACCTCCTGTGCTATCAGTACGGTATAACCTCCTGTGCTATCGGTATGGTATAACCTCCTGCGCTATCAGTACGGTATAACCTCCTGCGCTATCAGAACGGTATAACCTCCTGCGCTATCGGTACGGTATAACCTCCTGTGCTATCGGTACGGTATAACCTCCTGCGCTATCAGTACGGTATAACCTCCTGTGCTATCGGTACGGTATAACCTCCTGTGCTATCAGTACGGTATAACCTCCTGTGCTATCAGTACGGTATAACCTCCTGCGCTATCAGTACGGTATAACCTCCTGTGCTATCAGTACGGTATAACCTCCTGTGCTATCGGTACGGTATAACCTCCTGCGCTATCTGTACGGTATAACCTCCTGTACTATCGGTACGGTATAACCTCCTGTGCTATCGGTACGGTATAACCTCCTGCGCTATCAGTACGGTATAACCTCCTGTGCCATCAGTACGGTATAACCTCCTGTGCTATCAGTACGGTATAACCTCCTGCGCTATCAGTACGGTATAATCTCCTGTGCTATCAGTACGGTATAACCTCCTGTGCTATCAGTACGGTATAACCTCCTGTGCTATCAGTACGGTATAACCTCCTGCGCTATCAGTACGGTATAACCTCCTGTGCTATCTGGTTATTACTCCTGTGCTATCAGTACGGTATAACATCCTGTGCTATCGGTACGGTATAATCTCCTGTACTATCAGTACGGTATAACCTCCTGCGCTATCAGTACGGTATAACCTCCTGTACTATCAGTACGGTATAACCTCCTGCGCTATCAGTACGGTATAACCTCCTGTACTATCGGTACGGTATAACCGCCTGCGCTATCAGTACGGTATAACCTCCTGCGCTATCTGGTTATTACTCCTGCGCTATCAGTACGGTATAACCTCCTGCGCTATCAGTACGGTATAACCTCCTGCGCTATCAGTACGGTATAACCTCCTGTACTATCGGTACGGTATAACCTCCTGCGCTATCTGTACGGTATAACCTCCTGTACTATCGGTACGGTATAACCTCCTGTGCTATCGGTACGGTATAACCTCCTGCGCTATCAGTACGGTATAACCTCCTGTGCCATCAGTACGGTATAACCTCCTGTGCTATCAGTACGGTATAACCTCCTGTGCCATCAGTACGGTATAACCTCCTGTGCCATCAGTACGGTATAACCTCCTGTGCTATCAGTACGGTATAACCTCCTGTGCTATCAGTACGGTATAACCTCCTGTGCTATTAGTACGGTATAACCTCCTGTGCTATCAGTATGGTATAACCTCCTGTGCTATCAGTACGGTATAACCTGCGCTATCAGTACGGTATAACCTCCTGTGCTATCGGTACGGTATAACCTCCTGTGCTATCAGTACGGTATAACCTCCTGTGCCATCAGTACGGTATAATCTCCTGTGCTATCGGTACGGTATAACCTCCTGCGCTATCAGTACGGTATAACCTCCTGCGCTATCAGTACGGTATAACATCCTGTGCTATCTGGTTATTACTCCTGTGCTATCAGTACGGTATAACCTCCTGTGCTATCAGTACGGTATAACCTCCTGTGCCATCAGTACGGTATAACCTCCTGTGCCATCAGTACGGTATAACCTCCTGTGCCATCAGTACGGTATAAGCTCCTGCGCTATCAGTACGGTATAACCTCCTGCGCTATGAGTACGGTATAACCTCCTGTGCTATCAGAACGGTATAACCTCCTGTGCTATCAGAACGGTATAACCTCCTGTGCTATCAGTACGGTATAACCTCCTGTGCTATCTGGTTATTACTCCTGTGCTATCAGTTCGGTATAACTCCTGTGCTATCAGTACGGTATAACCTCCTGCGCTATTAGTACGGTATAATCTCCTGTGCTATCAGTACGGTATAACCTCCTGTGCTATCAGTACGGTATAACCTCCTGCGCTATCGGTACGGTATAACCTCCTGTGCTATCGGTACGGTATAACATCCTGTGCTATCAGTACGGTATAACCTCCTGTGCTATCAGTACGGTATAACCTCCTGTGCTATCGGTACGGTATAACCTCCTGTGCTATCAGTACGGTATAACCTCCTGTGCTATCGGTACGGTATAACCTCCTGTGCTATCAGTACGGTATAACCTCCTGTGCTATCAGTACGGTATAACCTCCTGTGCTATCGTTATGGTATAACCTCAGTACGGTATAACCTCCTGTGCTATCTGGTTATTACTCCTGTGCTATCAGTACGGTATAACCTCCTGCGCTATCGGTACGGTATAACCTCCTGTGCTATCGGTACGGTATAACCTCCTGTGCTATCAGTACGGTATAACCTCCTGCGCTATCAGTACGGTATAACCTCCTGTGCTATCGGTACGGTATAACCTCCTGTGCTATCTGGTTATTTCTCCTGTGCTATCAGTACGGTATAACCTCCTGTGCTATCGGTATGGTATAACCTCCTGCGCTATCAGTACGGTATAACCTCCTGTGCTATCGGTACGGTATAACCTCCTGTGCTATCGGTACGGTATAACCTCCTGCGCTATCGGTACGGTATAACCTCCTGCGCTATCGGTACGGTATAACCTCCTGCGCAACCGGTACGGTATAACCTCCTGTGCTATAGGTACGGTATAACCTCCTGTGCTATCGGTACGGTATAACCTCCTGTGCTATCGGTACGGTATAACCTCCTGTGCTATCGGTACGGTATAACCTCCTGTGCTATCGGTACGGTATAACCTCCTGTGCTATCGGTACGGTATAACCTCCTGTGCTATCGGTACGGTATAACCTCCTGCGCTATCGGTACGGTATAACCTCCTGCGCTATCGGTACGGTATAACCTCCTGCGCTATCAGTACGGTATAACCTCCTGCGCTATCAGTACGGTATAACCTCCTGAGCTATCAGTACGGTATAACCTCCTGCGCTATCAGTACGGTATAACTTCCTGTGCTATCAGTACGGTATAACCTCCTGTGCTATCAGTACGGTATAACCTCCTGTGCTATCAGTACGGTATAACCTCCTGTGCTATTAGTACGGTATAATCTCCTGTGCTATCAGTTCGGTATAACCTCCTGCGCTATCAGTACGGTATAACCTCCTGCGCTATCAGTATGGTATAACCTCCTGTGCTATCAGTACGGTATAACCTCCTGTGCTATCAGTACGGTATAACCTCCTGTGCTATCAGTACGGTATAACCTCCTGTGCTATCTGGTTATTACTCCTGTGCTATCAGTACGGTATAACCTCCTGCGCTATCAGTACGGTATAACCTCCTGTGCTATCAATACGGTATAACCTCCTGTGCTATCAGTACGGTATAACCTCCTGCGCTATCAGTACGGTATAACCTCCTGTGCTATCAATACGGTATAACCTCCTGCGCTATCAGTACGGTATAACCTCCTGTGCTATCAGTACGGTATAACCTCCTGTGCTATCGGTACGGTATAACCTCCTGTGCTATCAATACGGTATAACCTCCTGTGCTATCACTACGGTATAACCTCCTACGCTATCAGTACGGTATAACCTCCTGTGCTATCAGTACGGTATAACCTCCTGTGCTATCTGGTTATTACTCCTGTGCTATCGGTACGGTATAACCTCCTGTGCTATCAGTACGGTATAACCTCCTGTGCTATCAGTACGGTATAACCTCCTGTGCTATCGGTACGGTATAACCTCCTGCGCTATCAGTACGGTATAACCTCCTGTGCTATCAGTACGGTATAACCTCCTGCGCTATCAGTACGGTATAACCTCCTGCGCTATCAGTACGGTATAACCTCCTGCGCTATCAGTACGGTATAACCTCCTGTGCTATCAGTACGGTATAACCTCCTGCGCTATCAGAACGGTATAACCTCCTGTGCTATCAGTACGGTATAACCTCCTGTGCTATCGGTATGGTATAACCTCCTGCGCTATCGGTACGGTATAACCTCCTGTGCTATCAGTACGGTATAACCTCCTGCGCTATCAGAACGGTATAACCTCCTGTGCTATCAGTACGGTATAACCTCCTGTGCTATCGGTATGGTATAACCTCCTGCGCTATCAGTACGGTATAACCTCCTGCGCTATCAGAACGGTATAACCTCCTGTGCTATCAGTACGGTATAACCTCCTGTGCTATCTGGTTATTACTCCTGTGCTATCGGTACGGTATAACCTCCTGTGCTATCAGTACGGTATAACCTCCTGTGCTATCAGTACGGTATAACCTCCTGTGCTATCGGTACGGTATAACCTCCTGCGCTATCAGTACGGTATAACCTCCTGCGCTATCAGTACGGTATAACCTCCTGTGCTATCAGTACGGTATAACCTCCTGCGCTATCAGAACGGTATAACCTCCTGTGCTATCAGTACGGTATAACCTCCTGTGCTATCGGTATGGTATAACCTCCTGCGCTATCGGTACGGTATAACCTCCTGTGCTATCAGTACGGTATAACCTCCTGCGCTATCAGAACGGTATAACCTCCTGTGCTATCAGTACGGTATAACCTCCTGTGCTATCGGTATGGTATAACCTCCTGCGCTATCAGTACGGTATAACCTCCTGCGCTATCAGAACGGTATAACCTCCTGCGCTATCGGTACGGTATAACCTCCTGTGCTATCGGTACGGTATAACCTCCTGCGCTATCAGTACGGTATAACCTCCTGTGCTATCGGTACGGTATAACCTCCTGTGCTATCAGTACGGTATAACCTCCTGTGCTATCAGTACGGTATAACCTCCTGCGCTATCAGTACGGTATAACCTCCTGTGCTATCAGTACGGTATAACCTCCTGTGCTATCGGTACGGTATAACCTCCTGCGCTATCTGTACGGTATAACCTCCTGTACTATCGGTACGGTATAACCTCCTGTGCTATCGGTACGGTATAACCTCCTGCGCTATCAGTACGGTATAACCTCCTGTGCCATCAGTACGGTATAACCTCCTGTGCTATCAGTACGGTATAACCTCCTGCGCTATCAGTACGGTATAATCTCCTGTGCTATCAGTACGGTATAACCTCCTGTGCTATCAGTACGGTATAACCTCCTGTGCTATCAGTACGGTATAACCTCCTGCGCTATCAGTACGGTATAACCTCCTGTGCTATCTGGTTATTACTCCTGTGCTATCAGTACGGTATAACATCCTGTGCTATCGGTACGGTATAACCTTCTGCGCTATCAGTACGGTATAACCTCCTGTGCTATCAGTACGGTATAACCTCCTGTACTATCAGTACGGTATAACCTCCTGCGCTATCAGTACGGTATAACCTCCTGTACTATCGGTACGGTATAACCGCCTGCGCTATCAGTACGGTATAACCTCCTGCGCTATCTGGTTATTACTCCTGCGCTATCAGTACGGTATAACCTCCTGCGCTATCAGTACGGTATAACCTCCTGCGCTATCAGTACGGTATAACCTCCTGTACTATCGGTACGGTATAACCTCCTGCGCTATCTGTACGGTATAACCTCCTGTACTATCGGTACGGTATAACCTCCTGTGCTATCGGTACGGTATAACCTCCTGCGCTATCAGTACGGTATAACCTCCTGTGCCATCAGTACGGTATAACCTCCTGTGCTATCAGTACGGTATAACCTCCTGTGCCATCAGTACGGTATAACCTCCTGTGCCATCAGTACGGTATAACCTCCTGTGCTATCAGTACGGTATAACCTCCTGTGCTATCAGTACGGTATAACCTCCTGTGCTATTAGTACGGTATAACCTCCTGTGCTATCAGTATGGTATAACCTCCTGTGCTATCAGTACGGTATAACCTGCGCTATCAGTACGGTATAACCTCCTGTGCTATCGGTACGGTATAACCTCCTGTGCTATCAGTACGGTATAACCTCCTGTGCCATCAGTACGGTATAATCTCCTGTGCTATCGGTACGGTATAACCTCCTGCGCTATCAGTACGGTATAACCTCCTGCGCTATCAGTACGGTATAACATCCTGTGCTATCTGGTTATTACTCCTGTGCTATCAGTACGGTATAACCTCCTGTGCTATCAGTACGGTATAACCTCCTGTGCCATCAGTACGGTATAACCTCCTGTGCCATCAGTACGGTATAACCTCCTGTGCCATCAGTACGGTATAAGCTCCTGCGCTATCAGTACGGTATAACCTCCTGCGCTATGAGTACGGTATAACCTCCTGTGCTATCAGAACGGTATAACCTCCTGTGCTATCAGAACGGTATAACCTCCTGTGCTATCAGTACGGTATAACCTCCTGTGCTATCTGGTTATTACTCCTGTGCTATCAGTTCGGTATAACTCCTGTGCTATCAGTACGGTATAACCTCCTGCGCTATTAGTACGGTATAATCTCCTGTGCTATCAGTTCGGTATAACCTCCTGCGCTATCGGTACGGTATAACCTCCTGTGCTATCGGTACGGTATAACATCCTGTGCTATCAGTACGGTATAACCTCCTGTGCTATCAGTACGGTATAACCTCCTGTGCTATCGGTACGGTATAACCTCCTGTGCTATCAGTACGGTATAACCTCCTGTGCTATCGGTACGGTATAACCTCCTGTGCTATCAGTACGGTATAACCTCCTGTGCTATCAGTACGGTATAACCTCCTGTGCTATCGTTATGGTATAACCTCAGTACGGTATAACCTCCTGTGCTATCTGGTTATTACTCCTGTGCTATCAGTACGGTATAACCTCCTGCGCTATCGGTACGGTATAACCTCCTGTGCTATCGGTACGGTATAACCTCCTGTGCTATCAGTACGGTATAACCTCCTGCGCTATCAGTACGGTATAACCTCCTGTGCTATCGGTACGGTATAACCTCCTGTGCTATCTGGTTATTTCTCCTGTGCTATCAGTACGGTATAACCTCCTGTGCTATCGGTATGGTATAACCTCCTGCGCTATCAGTACGGTATAACCTCCTGTGCTATCGGTACGGTATAACCTCCTGTGCTATCGGTACGGTATAACCTCCTGCGCTATCGGTACGGTATAACCTCCTGCGCTATCGGTACGGTATAACCTCCTGCGCAACCGGTACGGTATAACCTCCTGTGCTATAGGTACGGTATAACCTCCTGTGCTATCGGTACGGTATAACCTCCTGTGCTATCGGTACGGTATAACCTCCTGTGCTATCGGTACGGTATAACCTCCTGTGCTATCGGTACGGTATAACCTCCTGTGCTATCGGTACGGTATAACCTCCTGTGCTATCGGTACGGTATAACCTCCTGCGCTATCGGTACGGTATAACCTCCTGCGCTATCGGTACGGTATAACCTCCTGCGCTATCAGTACGGTATAACCTCCTGCGCTATCAGTACGGTATAACCTCCTGAGCTATCAGTACGGTATAACCTCCTGCGCTATCAGTACGGTATAACTTCCTGTGCTATCAGTACGGTATAACCTCCTGTGCTATCAGTACGGTATAACCTCCTGTGCTATCAGTACGGTATAACCTCCTGTGCTATTAGTACGGTATAATCTCCTGTGCTATCAGTTCGGTATAACCTCCTGCGCTATCAGTACGGTATAACCTCCTGCGCTATCAGTATGGTATAACCTCCTGTGCTATCAGTACGGTATAACCTCCTGTGCTATCAGTACGGTATAACCTCCTGTGCTATCAGTACGGTATAACCTCCTGTGCTATCTGGTTATTACTCCTGTGCTATCAGTACGGTATAACCTCCTGCGCTATCAGTACGGTATAACCTCCTGTGCTATCAATACGGTATAACCTCCTGTGCTATCAGTACGGTATAACCTCCTGCGCTATCAGTACGGTATAACCTCCTGTGCTATCAATACGGTATAACCTCCTGCGCTATCAGTACGGTATAACCTCCTGTGCTATCAGTACGGTATAACCTCCTGTGCTATCGGTACGGTATAACCTCCTGTGCTATCAATACGGTATAACCTCCTGTGCTATCACTACGGTATAACCTCCTACGCTATCAGTACGGTATAACCTCCTGTGCTATCAGTACGGTATAACCTCCTGTGCTATCTGGTTATTACTCCTGTGCTATCGGTACGGTATAACCTCCTGTGCTATCAGTACGGTATAACCTCCTGTGCTATCAGTACGGTATAACCTCCTGTGCTATCGGTACGGTATAACCTCCTGCGCTATCAGTACGGTATAACCTCCTGCGCTATCAGTACGGTATAACCTCCTGCGCTATCAGTACGGTATAACCTCCTGTGCTATCAGTACGGTATAACCTCCTGCGCTATCAGAACGGTATAATCTCCTGTGCTATCAGTACGGTATAACCTCCTGCGCTATCAGTACGGTATAACCTCCTGTGCTATCGGTATGGTATAACCTCCTGCGCTATCGGTACGGTATAACCTCCTGTGCTATCAGTACGGTATAACCTCCTGCGCTATCAGAACGGTATAACCTCCTGTGCTATCAGTACGGTATAACCTCCTGTGCTATCGGTATGGTATAACCTCCTGCGCTATCAGTACGGTATAACCTCCTGCGCTATCAGAACGGTATAACCTCCTGCGCTATCGGTACGGTATAACCTCCTGTGCTATCGGTACGGTATAACCTCCTGCGCTATCAGTACGGTATAACCTCCTGTGCTATCGGTACGGTATAACCTCCTGTGCTATCAGTACGGTATAACCTCCTGTGCTATCAGTACGGTATAACCTCCTGCGCTATCAGTACGGTATAACCTCCTGTGCTATCAGTACGGTATAACCTCCTGTGCTATCGGTACGGTATAACCTCCTGCGCTATCTGTACGGTATAACCTCCTGTACTATCGGTACGGTATAACCTCCTGTGCTATCGGTACGGTATAACCTCCTGCGCTATCAGTACGGTATAACCTCCTGTGCCATCAGTACGGTATAACCTCCTGTGCTATCAGTACGGTATAACCTCCTGCGCTATCAGTACGGTATAATCTCCTGTGCTATCAGTACGGTATAACCTCCTGTGCTATCAGTACGGTATAACCTCCTGTGCTATCAGTACGGTATAACCTCCTGCGCTATCAGTACGGTATAACCTCCTGTGCTATCTGGTTATTACTCCTGTGCTATCAGTACGGTATAACATCCTGTGCTATCGGTACGGTATAACCTTCTGCGCTATCAGTACGGTATAACCTCCTGTGCTATCAGTACGGTATAACCTCCTGTACTATCAGTACGGTATAACCTCCTGCGCTATCAGTACGGTATAACCTCCTGTACTATCGGTACGGTATAACCGCCTGCGCTATCAGTACGGTATAACCTCCTGCGCTATCTGGTTATTACTCCTGCGCTATCAGTACGGTATAACCTCCTGCGCTATCAGTACGGTATAACCTCCTGCGCTATCAGTACGGTATAACCTCCTGTACTATCGGTACGGTATAACCTCCTGCGCTATCTGTACGGTATAACCTCCTGTACTATCGGTACGGTATAACCTCCTGTGCTATCGGTACGGTATAACCTCCTGCGCTATCAGTACGGTATAACCTCCTGTGCCATCAGTACGGTATAACCTCCTGTGCTATCAGTACGGTATAACCTCCTGTGCCATCAGTACGGTATAACCTCCTGTGCCATCAGTACGGTATAACCTCCTGTGCTATCAGTACGGTATAACCTCCTGTGCTATCAGTACGGTATAACCTCCTGTGCTATTAGTACGGTATAACCTCCTGTGCTATCAGTATGATATAACCTCCTGTGCTATCAGTACGGTATAACCTGCGCTATCAGTACGGTATAACCTCCTGTGCTATCGGTACGGTATAACCTCCTGTGCTATCAGTACGGTATAACCTCCTGTGCCATCAGTACGGTATAATCTCCTGTGCTATCGGTACGGTATAACCTCCTGCGCTATCAGTACGGTATAACCTCCTGCGCTATCAGTACGGTATAACATCCTGTGCTATCTGGTTATTACTCCTGTGCTATCGGTACGGTATAACCTCCTGTGCTATCAGTACGGTATAACCTCCTGCGCTATCGGTACGGTATAACCTCCTGCGCTATCAGTACGGTATAACCTCCTGTGCTATCAGTACGGTATAACCTCCTGTGCTATCAGTACGGTATAACATCCTGTGCTATCGGTACGGTATAACATCCTCTGCTATCAGTACGGTATAACCTCCTGTGCTATCAGTACGGTATAACCTCCTGTGCTATCAGTACGGTATAACCTCCTGCGCTATCAGTACGGTATAACCTCCTGTGCTATCAGTACGGTATAACCTCCTGTGCTATCGGTACGGTATAACCTCCTGCGCTATCGGTACGGTATAACCTCCTGCGCTATCAGTACGGTATAACCTCCTGTGCTATCAGTACGGTATAACCTGCGCTATCAGTACGGTATAACCTCCTGCGCTATCGGTACGCTATAACCTCTTGTGCTATCAGTACGGTATAACCTCCTGTGCTATCGGTACGGTATAACCTCCTGTGCTATCAGTACGGTATAACCTCCTGTGCTATCTGTACGGTATAACCTCTTGTGCTATCAGTACGGTATAACCTCCTGTGCTATCAGTACGGTATAACCTCCTGTGCTATCAGTACGGTATAACCTCCTGCGCTATCGGTACGGTATAACCTCCTGCGCTATCGGTACGGTATAACCTCCTGTGCTATCGGTACGGTATAACCTCCTGTGCTATCGGTACGGTATAACCTCCTGTGCTATCGGTACGGTATAACCTCCTGTGCTATCGGTACGGTATAACCTCCTGTGCTATCGGTACGGTATAACCTCCAGTGCTATCGGTACGGTATAACCTCCAGTGCTATCGGTACGGTATAACCTCCTGTGCTATCGGTACGGTATAACCTCCTGTGCTATCGGTACGGTATAACCTCCTGTGCTATCGGTACGGTATAACCTCCTGTGCTATCGGTACGGTATAACCTCCTGTGCTATCTGGTTGTTACTCCTGTGCTATCATTACGGTATAACCTCCTGTGCTATCTGGTTATTACTCCTGTGCTATCGGTACGGTATAACCTCCTGCGCTATCGGTACGGTATAACCTCCTGCGCTATCAGTACGGTATAACCTCCTGCGCTATCAGTACGGTATAACCTCCTGCGCTATCAGTACAGTATAACCTCCTGTGCTATCAGTACGGTATAACCTCCTGTGCCATCAGTACGGTATAACCTCCTGTGCCATCAGTACGGTATAACCTCCTGTGCCATCAGTACGGTATAACCTCCTGTGCTATCAGTACGGTATAACCTCCTGTGCTATGAGTACGGTATAACCTCCTGCGCTATCAGTATGGTATAACCTCCTGTGCTATGAGTACGGTATAACCTCCTGCGCTATCAGTATGGTATAACCTCCTGCGCTATCGGTACGGTATAACCTCCTGTGCTATCGGTACGGTATAACCTCCTGCGCTATCGGTACGGTATAACCTCCTGCACTAGCGGTACGGTATAACCTCCTGCGCTATCGGTACGGTATAACCTCCTGCGCTATCGGTACGGTAGAACCTCCTGCGCTATCAGTACGGTAGAACCTCCTGCGCTATCGGTACGGTATAACCTCCTGTGCTATGAGTACGGTATAACCTCCTGTGCTATCAGTACGGTATAACCTCCTGTGCTATCAGTACGGTATAACATCCTTTGCTATCGGTACGGTATAACCTCCTGTGCTATCGGTACGGTATAACCTCCTGCGCTATCGGTACGGTAGAACCTCCTGCGCTATCAGTACGGTATAACGTACGGTATAACCTCCTGTGCCATCAGTACGGTATAACCTCCTGTGCCATCAGTACGGTATAACCTCCTGTGCTATCAGTACGGTATAACCTCCTGCGCTATCAGTACGGTATAACCTCCTGTGCTATCGGTACGGTATAACCTCCTGCGCTATCAGTACGGTATAACCTCCTGTGCTATCTGGTTATTACTCCTGTGCTATCAGTACGGTATAACCTCCTGCGCTATCAGTACGGTATAACCTCCTGTGCTTTCTGGTTATTACTCCTGTGCTATCAGTACGGTATAACCTCCTGCGCTATCAGTACGTATAACCTCCTGCGCTATCGGTACGGTTTAACCTCCTGTGCTATCAGTACGGTATAACCTCCTGTGCTATCGGTACGGTATAACCTCCTGTGCTATCAGAACGGTATAACCTCCTGCGCTATCAGTACGGTATAACCTCCTGTGCTATCACTACGGTATAACCTCCTGTGCTATCGGTACGGTATAACCTCCTGTGCTATCTGTACGGTATAACCTCCTGTGCTATCAGTACGGTATAACCTCCTGTGCTATCGGTACGGTATAACCTCCTGTGCTATCGGTACGGTGTAACCACCTGTGCTATCGGTACGGTATAACCTCCTGTGCTATCGGTACAGTATAACCTCCTGTGCTATCGGTACGGTATAACCTCCTGCGTTATCGGTACGGTATAACCTCCTGCGCTATCAGTACGGTATAACCTCCTGCGCTATCGGTACGGTATAACCTCCTGTGCTATCGGTACGGTATAACCTCCTGCGCTATCGGTACGGTATAACCTCCTGCGCTATCAGTACGGTATAACCTCCTGCGCTATCAGTACGGTATAACCTCCTGCGCTATCAGTACGGTATAACCTCCTGTGCTATCAGTACGGTATAACCTCCTGTGCCATCAGTACGGTATAACCTCCTGTGCCATCAGTACGGTATAACCTCCTGTGCCATCAGTACGGTATAACCTCCTGTGCTATCAGTACAGTATAACCTCCTGTGCTATGAGTACGGTATAACCTCCTGCGCTATCAGTACAGTATAACCTCCTGCGCTATCAGTACGGTATAACCTCCTGCGCTATCGGTACGGTATAACCTCCTGTGCTATCAGTACGGTATAACCTCCTGTGCTATCAGTACGGTATAACCTCCTGCGCTATCAGTACGGTATAACCTCCTGCGCTATCAGTACGGTATAACCTCCTGTGCTATCGGTACGGTATAACCTCCTGTGCTATCAGTACGGTATAACCTCCTGTGCTATCAGTACGGTATAACCTCCTGTGCTATCAGTACGGTATAACTCCTGTGCTATCAGTACGGTATAACCTCCTGCGCTATCAGTACGGTATAATCTGCTGTGCTATCAGTACGGTATAACCTCCTGCGCTATCGGTACGGTATAACCTCCTGTGCTATCGGTACGGTATAACCTCCTGCGCTATCGGTACGGTATAACCTCCTGCACTAGCGGTACGGTATAACCTCCTGCGCTATCGGTACGGTATAACCTCCTGTGCTATCAGTACGGTAGAACCTCCTGCGCTATCAGTACGGTAGAACCTCCTGCGCTATCGGTACGGTATAACCTCCTGTGCTATGAGTACGGTATAACCTCCTGTGCTATCAGTACGGTATAACCTCCTGTGCTATCAGTACGGTATAACCTCCTGTGCTATCGGTACGGTATAACCTCCTGTGCTATCGGTACGGTATAACCTCCTGCGCTATCGGTACGGTAGAACCTCCTGCGCTATCAGTACGGTATAACGTACGGTATAACCTCCTGTGCCATCAGTACGGTATAACCTCCTGTGCCATCAGTACGGTATAACCTCCTGTGCTATCGGTACGGTATAACCTCCTGTGCTATCAGTACGGTATAACCTCCTGCGCTATCAGTACGGTTTAACCTCCTGTGCTATCGGTACGGTATAACCTCCTGCGCTATCAGTACGGTATAACCTCCTGTGCTATCTGGTTATTACTCCTGTGCTATCAGTACGGTATAACCTCCTGCGCTATCAGTACGGTATAACCTCCTGTGCTTTCTGGTTATTACTCCTGTGCTATCAGTACGGTATAACCTCCTGTGCTATCGGTACGGTATAACCTCCTGTGCTATCAGAACGGTATAACCTCCTGCGCTATCAGTACGGTATAACCTCCTGTGCTATCACTACGGTATAACCTCCTGTGCTATCGGTACGGTATAACCTCCTGTGCTATCTGTACGGTATAACCTCCTGTGCTATCAGTACGGTATAACCTCCTGTGCTATCGGTACGGTATAACCTCCTGTGCTATCGGTACGGTATAACCTCCTGTGCTATCGGTACGGTATAACCTCCTGTGCTATCGGTACGGTATAACCTCCTCTGCTATCGGTACGGTATAACCTCCTGCGTTATCGGTACGGTATAACCTCCTGCGCTATCGGTACGGTATAACCTCCTGCGCTATCGGTACGGTATAACCTCCTGTGCTATCGGTACGGTATAACCTCCTGTGCTATCGGTACGGTATAACCTCCTGTGCTATCGGTACGGTATAACCTCCAGTGCTATCGGTACGGTATAACCTCCAGTGCTATCGGGACGGTATAACCTCCTGTGCTATCGGTACGGTATAACCTCCTGTGCTATCGGTACGGTATAACCTCCTGTGCTATCGGTACGGTATAACCTCCTGTGCTATCGGTACGGTATAACCTCCTGTGCTATCGGTACGGTATAACCTCCTGTGCTATCGGTACGGTATAACTTCCTGTGCTATCGGTATGGTATAACCTCCTGCGCTATCGGTACGGTATAACCTCCTGGGCTATCGGTACGGTATAACCTCCTGTGCTATCAGTACGGTATAACCTCCTGTGCTATCAGTACGGTATAACCTCCTGTGCTATCTGGTTATTACTCCTGTGCTATCAGTACGGTATAACCTCCTGCGCTATCAGTACGGTATAACCTCCTGCGCTATCAGTACGGTATAACCTCCTGTGCTATCGGTACGGTATAACCACCTGTGCTATCGGTACGGTATAACCTCCTGTGCTATGAGTACGGTATAACCTCCTGTGCTATCAGTACGGTATAACTCCTGTGCTATCAGTACGGTATAACCTCCTGCGCTATCAGTACGGTATAATCTCCTGTGCTATCAGTACGGTATAACCTCCTGCGCTATCGGTACGGTATAACCTCCTGTGCTATCGGTACGGTATAACCTCCTGTGCTATCGGTACGGTATTACCTCCTGTGCTATCAGTACGGTATAACCTCCTGTGCTATCGGTACGGGATAACCTCCTGTGCTATCGGTACGGTATAACCTCCTGTGCTATCGGTACGGTATAACCTCCTGTGCTATCAGTACGGTATAACCTCCTGTGCCATCAGTACGGTATAACCTCCTGTGCCATCAGTACGGTATAAACTCCTGTGCCATCAGTACGGTATAACCTCCTGCGCTATCAGTACGGTATAACCTCCTGCGCTATCAGTACGGTATAACCTCCTGTGCTATCAGTACGGTATAACCTCCTGTGCTATCTGGTTATTACTCCTGTGCTATCAGTACGGTATAACCTCCTGCGCTATCAGTACGGTATAACCTCCTGCGCTATCAGTACGGTATAACCTCCTGTGCTATCAGTACGGTATAACCTCCTGTGCTATCAGTACGGTATAATCTGCTGAGCTATCAGTACGGTATAACCTCCTGCGCTATCGGTACGGTATAACCTCCTGAGCTATCGGTACGGTATAACCTCCTGCGCTATCAGTACGGTATAACCTCCTGCACTATCGGTACGGTATAACCTCCTGCGCTATCGGTACGGTATAACCTCCTGCGCTATCGGTACGGTATAACCTCCTGCGCTATCGGTACGGTATAACCTCCTGCGCTATCGGTACGGTATAACCTCCTGTGCTATCGGTACGGTATAACCTCCTGTGCTATCGGTACGGTATAACCTTCAGTGCTATCGGTACGGTATAACCTCCTGTGCTATCGGTACGGTATAACCTCCTGTGCTATCGGTACGGTATAACCTCCTGTGCTATCGGTACGGTATAACCTCCTGTGCTATCGGTACGGTATAACCTCCTGTGCTATCGGTACGGTATAACCTCCTGTGCTATCGGTACGGTATAACCTCCTGTGCTATCGGTACGGTATAACCTCCTGCGCTATCGGTACGGTATAACCTCCTGCGCTATCGGTACGGTATAACCTCCTGCGCTATCAGTACGGTATAACCTCCTGCGCTATCAGTACGGTATAACCTCCTGTGCTATCGGTACGGTATAACCTCCTGCGCTATCGGTACGGTATAACCTCCTGCGCTATCGGTACGGTATAACCTCCTGCGCTATCGGTACGGTATAACCTCCTGTGCTATCGGTACGGTATAACCTCCTGCGCTATCGGTACGGTATAACCTCCTGCGCTATCGGTACGGTATAACCTCCTGCGCTATCAGTACGGTAGAACCTCCTGCGCTATCAGTACGGTATAACCTCCTGCGCTATCAGTACGGTATAACCTCCTGTGCTATCAGTACGGTATAACCTCCTGTGCCATCAGTACGGTATAACCTCCTGTGCCATCAGTACGGTATAACCTCCTGTGCCATCAGTACGGTATAACCTCCTGTGCTATCAGTACGGTATAACCTCCTGCGCTATCGGTACGGTATAACCTCCTGCGCTATCAGTACGGTATAACCTCCTGTGCCATCAGTACGGTATAACCTCCTGTGCCATCAGTACGGTATAACCTCCTGTGCTTTCTGGTTATTACTCCTGTGCTATCAGTACGGTATAACCTCCTGCGCTATCAGTACGGTATAACCTCCTGCGCTATCGGTACGGTTTAACCTCCTGTGCTATCAGTACGGTATAACCTCCTGTGCTATCGGTACGGTATAACCTCCTGTGCTATCAGAACGGTATAACCTCCTGTGCTATCAGTACGGTATAACCTCCTGTGCTATCAGTACGGTATAACCTCCTGTGCTATCGGTACGGTATAACCTCCTGTGCTATCTGTACGGTATAACCTCCTGTGCTATCAGTACGGTATAACCTCCTGTGCTATCGGTACGGTATAACCTCCTGTGCTATCGTTACGGTGTAACCTCCTGTGCTATCGGTACGGTATAACCTCCTGTGCTATCGGTACGGTATAACCTCCTGTGCTATCAGTACGGTATAACCTCCTGTGCTATCAGTACGGTATAACCTCCTGCGCTATCAGTACGGTATAACCTCCTGTGCTATCGGTACGGTATAACCTCCTGTGCTATCAGTACGGTATAACCTCCTGTGCTATCAGTACGGTATAACCTCCTGTGCTATCGGTATGGTATAACCTCAGTACGGTATAACCTCCTGTGCTATCTGGTTATTACTCCTGTGCTATCAGTACGGTATAACCTCCTGCGCTATCGGCACGGTATAACCTCCTGTGATATCGGTACGGTATAACCTCCTGTGCTATCAGTACGGTATAACCTCCTGCGCTATCAGTACGGTATAACCTCCTGTGCTATCGGTATGGTATAACCTCCTGTGCTATCTGGTTGTTTCTCCTGTGCTATCATTACGGTATAACCTCCTGTGCTATCTGGTTATTACTCCTGTGCTATCGGTACGGTATAACCTCCTGCGCTATCGGTACGGTATAACCTCCTGCGCTATCGGTACGGTATAACCTCCTGTGCTATCGGTACGGTATAACCTCCTGTGCTATCTGTACGGTATAACCTCCTGTGCTATCAGTACGGTATAACCTCCTGTGCTATCGGTACGGTGTAACCTCCTGTGCTATCGGTACGGTGTAACCTCCTGTGCTATCGGTACGGTATAACCTCCTGTGCTATCGGTACGGTATAACCTCCTGTGCTATCGGTACGGTATAACCTCCTGCGCTATCGGTACGGTATAACCTCCTGCGCTATCAGTACGGTATAACCTCCTGCGCTATCAGTACGGTATAACCTCCTGTGCTATCGGTACGGTATAACCTCCTGTGCTATCGGTACGGTATAACCTCCTGTGCTATCGGTACGGTATAAACTCCAGTGCAATCGGTACGGTATAACCTCCTGTGCTATCGGTACGGTATAACCTCCTGTGCTATCGGTACGGTATAACCTCCTGTGCTATCGGTACGGTATAACCTCCTGTGCTATCGGTACGGTATAACCTCCTGTGCTATCGGCACGGTATAACCTCCTGTGCTATCGGTACGGTATAACTTCCTGTGCTATCGGTATGGTATAACCTCCTGCGCTATCGGTACGGTATAACCTCCTGCGCTATCGGTACGGTATAACCTCCTGTGCTATCGGTACGGTATAACCTCCTGTGCTATCGGTACGGTATAACCTCCTGCGCTATCGGTACGGTATAACCTCCTGCGCTATCGGTACGGTATAACCTCCTGCGCTATCAGTACGGTATAACCTCCTGCGCTATCAGTACGGTATAACCTCCTGTGCTATCAGTACGGAATAACCTCCTGTGCCATCAGTACGGTATAACCTCCTGTGCCATCAGTACGGTATAACCTCCTGTGCCATCAGTACGGTATAACCTCCTGTGCTATCAGTACGGTATAACCTCCTGTGCTATGAGTACGGTATAACCTCCTGTGCTATCAGTACGGTATAACCTCCTGTGCTATCAGTACGGTATAACCTCCTGTGCTATCAGTACGGTATAACCTCCAGCGCTATCAGTACGGTATAACCTCCTGTGCTATCAGAATGGTATAACCTCCTGTGCTATCAGTACGGTATAACCTCCTGTGCTATCTGGTTATTACTCCTGTGCTATCAGTACGGTATAACCTCCTGCGCTATCAGTACGGTATAATCTCCTGTGCTATCAGTTCGGTATAACCTCCTGCGCTATCGGTACGGTATAACCTCCTGTGCTATCGGTACGGTATAACCTCCTGTGCTATCAGTACGGTATTTCCTCCTGTGCTATCAGTACGGTATAACCTCCTGTGCTATCAGTACGGTATAACCTCCTGTGCTATCGGTACGGTATAACCTCCTGCGCTATCGGTACGGTATAACCTCCTGCGCTATCGGTACGGTATAACCTCCTGCGCTATCAGTACGGTATAACCTCCTGCGCTATCAGTACGGAATAACCTCCTGTGCCATCAGTACGGTATAACCTCCTGTGCCATCAGTACGGTATAACCTCCTGTGCTATCAGTACAGAATAACCTCCTGTGCCATCAGTACGGTATAACCTCCTGTGCTATCAGTACAGAATAACCTCCTGTGCCATCAGTACGGTATAACCTCCTGTGCTATCAGTACGGTATAACCTCCTGTGCTATCAGTACGGAATAACCTCCTGTGCCATCAGTACGGTATAACCTCCTGTGCCATCAGTACGGTATAACCTCCTGTGCCATCAGTACGGTATAACCTCCTGTGCTATCAGTACGGTATAACCTCCTGTGCTATGAGTACGGTATAACCTCCTGTGCTATCAGTACGGTATAACCTCCAGCGCTATCAGTACGGTATAACCTCCTGTGCTATCAGTATGGTATAACCTCCTGTGCTATCACTACGGTATAACCTCTTGCGCTATCTGGTTATTACTCCTGTGCTATCAGTACGGTATAACCTCCTGCGCTATCAGTACGGTATAATCTCCTGTGCTATCAGTTCGGTATAACCTCCTGCGCTATCGGTACGGTATAACCTCCTGTGCTATCGGTACGGTATAACCTCCTGTGCTATCAGTACGGTATAACCTCCTGCGCTATCAGTACGGTATAACCTCCTGTGCTATCGGTACGGTATAACCTCCTGTGCTATCTGGTTATTTCTCCTGTGCTATCAGTACGGTATAACCTCCTGTGCTATCGGTATGGTATAACCTCCTGCGCTATCAGTACGGTATAACCTCCTGTGCTATCGGTACGGTATAACCTCCTGTGCTATCGGTACGGTATAACCTCCTGCGCTATCGGTACGGTATAACCTCCTGTGCTATCGGTACGGTATAACCTCCTGCGCTATCGGTACAGTATAACCTCCTGTGCTATCAGTACGGTATAACCTCCTGTGCTATCAGTACGGTATAACCTCCTGTGCTATGAGTACGGTATAACCTCCTGCGCTATCAGTACGGTATAACATCCTGCGCTATCGGTACGGTATAACCTCCTGCGGTATCGGTACGGTATAACCTCCTGCGCTATCGGTACGGTATAACCTCCTGCGCTATCGGTACGGTATAACCTCCTGCGCTATCGGTACGGTATAACCTCCTGCGCTATCAGTACGGTATAACCTCCTGCGCTATCAGTACGGTATAACCTCCTGCGCTATCAGTACGGTATAACCTCCTGAGCTATCAGTACGGTATAACCTCCTGCGCTATCAGTACGGTATAACCTCCTGTGCTATCAGTACGGTATAACCTCCTGTGCTATCGGTACGGTATAACCTCCTGTGCTATCGGTACGGTGTAACCTCCTGTGCTATCGGTACGGTATAACCTCCTGTGCTATCGGTACGGTATAACCTCCTGCGCTATCGGTACGGTATAACCTCCTGTGCTATCAGTACGGTATAACCTCCTGTGCTATCGGTATGGTATAACCTCAGTACGGTATAACCTCCTGTGCTATCTGGTTATTACTCCTGTGCTATCAGTACGGTATAACCTCCTGCGCTATCGGTACGGTATAACCTCCTGTGCTATCGGTACGGTATAACCTCCTGTGCTATCAGTACGGTATAACCTCCTGCGCTATCAGTACGGTATAACCTCCTGTGCTATCGGTACGGTATAACCTCCTGTGCTATCTGGTTATTTCTCCTGTGCTATCAGTACGGTATAACCTCCTGTGCTATCGGTATGGTATAACCTCCTGCGCTATCGGTACGGTATAACCTCCTGTGCTATCGGTACGGTATAACCTCCTGCGCTATCGGTACGGTATAACCTCCTGTGCTATCAGTACGGTATAACCTCCTGTGCTATCAGTACGGTATAACCTCCTGCGCTATCGGTACGGTATAACCTCCTGCGCTATGAGTACGGTATAACATCCTGCGCTATCGGTACGGTATAACCTCCTGCGCTATCGGTACGGTATAACCTCCTGCGCTATCGGTACGGTATAACCTCCTGCGCTATCGGTACGGTATAACCTCCTGCGCAATCGGTACGGTATAACCTCCTGCGCTATCGGTACGGTATAACCTCCTGCGCTATCGGTACGGTATAACCTCCTGTGCTATCGGTATGGTATAACCTCAGTACGGTATAACCTCCTGTGCTATCTGGTTATTACTCCTGTGCTATCAGTACGGTATAACCTCCTGCGCTATCGGTACGGTATAACCTCCTGTGCTATCGGTACGGTATAACCTCCTGTGCTATCAGTACGGTATAACCTCCTGCGCTATCAGAACGGTATAACCTCCTGTGCTATCGGTACGGTATAACCTCCTGTGCTATCTGGTTATTTCTCCTGTGCTATCAGTACGGTATAACCTCCTGTGCTATCGGTATGGTATAACCTCCTGCGCTATCGGTACGGTATAACCTCCTGTGCTATCGGTACGGTATAACCTCCTGTGCTATCTGGTTATTTCTCCTGTGCTATCGGTACGGTATAACCTCCTGCGCAATCGGTACGGTATAACCTCCTGCGCTATCGGTACGGTATAACCTCCTGCGCTATCGGTACGATATAACCTCCTGCGCTATCGGTACGGTATAACCTCCTGTGCTATCGGTACGGTATAACCTCCTGTGCTATCGGTACAGTATAACCTCCTGCGCTATCGGTACGGTATAACCTCCTGCGCAATCGGTACAGTATAACCTCCTGCGCTATCGGTACGGTATAACCTCCTGCGCTATCGGTACGGTATAACCTCCTGTGCTATCGGTATGGTATAACCTCAGTACGGTATAACCTCCTGTGCTATCTGGTTATTACTCCTGTGCTATCAGTACGGTATAACCTCCTGCGCTATCGGTACGGTATAACCTCCTGTGCTATCGGTACGGTATAACCTCCTGTGCTATCAGTACGGTATAACCTCCTGCGCTATCAGTACGGTATAACCTCCTGTGCTATCGGTACGGTATAACCTCCTGTGCTATCTGGTTATTACTCCTGTGCTATCAGTACGGTATAACCTCCTGCGCTATCGGTACGGTATAACCTCCTGTGCTATCGGTACGGTATAACCTCCTGTGCTATCGGTACGGTATAACCTCCTGTGCTATCGGTATGGTATAACCTCCTGCGCTATCGGTACGGTATAACCTCCTGTGCTATCGGTACGGTATAACCTCCTGCGCTATCGGTACGGTATAACCTCCTGTGCTAACAGTACGGTATAACCTCCTGTGCTATGAGTACGGTATAACCTCCTGTGCTATCAGTACGGTATAACCTCCTGCGCTATCAGTACGGTATAACCTCCTGTGCTATCAGAATGGTATAACCTCCTGTGCTATCAGTACGGTATAACCTCCTGTGCTATCTGGTTATTACTCCTGTGCTATCAGTACGGTATAACTCCTGTGCTATCAGTACGGTATAACCTCCTGTGCTATCAGTACGGTATAACCTCCTGTGCTATCAGTACGGTATAACCTCCTGTGCTATCAGTACGGTATAACCTCCTGTGCTATCAGTACGGTATAACCTCCTGTGCTATCACTACGGTATAACCTCCTGCGCTATCAGTACGGTATAACCTCCCGCGCTATCAGTACGGTATAACCTCCTGCGCTATCAGTACGGTATAACCTCCTGCGCTATCAGTACGGTATAACCTCCTGCGCTATCAGTACGGTATAACCTCCTGTGCTATCAGTACGGTATAACCTCCTGTGCTATCAGTACGGTATAACCTGCGCTATCGGTACGGTATAACCTCCTGCGCTATCGGTACGGTATAACCTCCTGTGCTATCGGTACGGTATAACCTCCTGCGCTATCAGTACGGTATAACCTCCTGTGCTATCAGTACGGTATAACATCTTGTGCTATCAGTACGGTATAACCTCCTGCGCTATCAGTACGGTATAACCTCCTGCGCTATCGGTACGGTATAACCTCCTGTGCTATCGGTACGGTATAACCTCCTGTGCTATCAGTACGGTATAACCTCCTGCGCTATCAGTACGGTATAACCTCCTGTACCATCGGTACGGTATAACCTCCTGTGCTATCAGTACGGTATAACCTCCTGTGCTATCAGTACGGTATAACCTCCTGTGCTATCAGTACGGTATAATCTCCTGTGCTATCAGTACGGTATAACCTCCTGCGCTATCAGTACGGTATAATCTCCTGTGCTATCAGTACGGTATAACCTCCTGTGCTATCAGTACGGTATAACCTCCTGTGCTATCAGTACGGTATAACCTCCTGTGCTATCAGTACGGTATAACCTCCTGTGCTATCAGTACGGTATAACATCCTGTGCTATCAGTACGGTATAACCTCCTGCGCTATCAGTACGGTATAACCTCCTGTGCTATCTGGTTATTACTCCTGTGCTATCAGTACGGTATAACCTCCTGCGCTATCAGTACGGTATAACCTCCTGTGCTATCGGTACGGTATAACCTCCTGTGCTATCAGTACGGTATAACCTCCTGTGCTATCTGTACGGTATAACCTGCGCTATCGGTACGGTATAACCTCCTGCGCTATCGGTACGGTATAACCTCCTGTGCTAACAGTACGGTATAACCTCCTGTGCTATGAGTACGGTATAACCTCCTGTGCTATCAGTACGGTATAACCTCCTGTGCTATCAGTACGGTATAACCTCCTGTGCTATCAGTACGGTATAACCTCCTATGCTATCAGTACGGTATAACCTCCTGTGCTATCACTACGGTATAACCTCCTGCGCTATCAGTACGGTATAACCTCCTGTGCTATCAGTACGGTATAACCTCCTGTGCTATCAGTACGGTATAACCTCCTGCGCTATCAGTACGGTATAACCTCCTGTGCTATCAGTACGGTATAACCTCCTGTGCTATCAGTACGGTATAACCTCCTGTGCTATCAGTACGGTATAACCTCCTGCGCTATCAGTACGGTATAACCTCCTGTGCTATCAGTACGGTATAACCTCCTGCGCTATCAGTACGGTATAACCTCCCGCGCTATCAGTACGGTATAACCTACTGTGCTATCAGTACGGTATAACCTCCTGTGCTATCTGGTTATTATTCCTGTGCTATCAGTACGGTATAACCTCCTGTGCTATCGGTACGGTATAACCTCCTGCGCTATCAGTACGGTATAACCTCCTGCGCTATCAGTACGGTATAACCTCCTGTGCTATCGGTACGGTATAACCTCCTGCGCTATCAGTACGGTACAACTTCCTGTGCTATCAGTACGGTATAACCTCCTGTGCTATCAGTACGGTATAACCTCCTGTGCTATCACTACGGTATAACCTCCTGTGCTATCACTACGGTATAACCTCCTGTGCTATCAGTACGGTATAACCTCCTGTGCTATCAGTACGGTATAATCTCCTGTGCTATCAGTACGGTATAACCTCCTGCGCTATCAGTACGGTATAACCTCCTGTGCTATCAGTACGGTATAACCTCCTGCGCTATCAGTACGGTATAACCTCCTGTGCTATCAGTACGGTATAACCTCCTGTGCTATCAGTACGGTATAACCTCCTGCGCTATCAGTACGGTATAACCTCCTGCGCTATCACTACGGTATAACCTCCTGTGCTATCAGTACGGTATAACCTCCTGCGCTATCAGTACGGTATAACCTCCTGTGCTATCAGTACGGTATAACCTCCTGCGCTATCAGTACGGTATAACCTCCTGTGCTATCAGTACGGTATAACCTCCTGTGCTATCAGTACGGTATAACCTCCTGCGCTATCAGTACGGTATAACCTCCTGCGCTATCAGTACGGTATAACCTCCTGTGCTATCAGTACGGTATAACCTCCTGTGCTATCGGTACGGTATAACCTCCTGTGCTATCAGTACGGTATAACCTCCTGCGCTATCAGTACGGTATAACCTCCTGTGCTATCAGTACGGTATAACCTCCTGTGCTATCAGTACGGTATAACCTCCTGTGCTATCAGTACGGTATAACCTCCTGTGCTATCAGTATGGTATAACCTCCTGTACTATCAGTACGGTATAACCTCCTGTGCTATCTGGTTATTACTCCTGTGCTATCAGTACGGTATAACCTCCTGCGCTATCAGTACGGTATAACCTCCTGTGCTATCAGTACGGTATAACCTCCTGTGCTATCAGTACGGTATAACCTCCTGTGCTATCAGTACGGTATAACCTCCTGTGCTATCAGTACGGTATAACCTCCTGTGCCATCTGTACGGTATAACCTCCTGTGCTATCAGTACGGTATAACCTCCTGCGCTATCGGTACGGTATAACCTCCTGCGCTATCAGTACGGTATAACCTCCTGTGCTATCAGTACGGTATAACCTCCTGTGCTATCAGTACGGTATAACCTCCTGTGCCATCAGTACGGTATAACCTCCTGCGCTATCAGTACGGTATAACCTCCTGTGCTATCAGTACGGTATAACCTCCTGTGCTATCTGGTTATTACTCCTGTGCTATCAGTACGGTATAACCTCCTGTGCTATCAGTACGGTATAACCTCCTGTGCTATCAGTACGGTATAACCTCCTGTGCCATCAGTACGGTATAACCTCCTGTGCTATCAGTACGGTATAACCTCCTGTGCTATCGGTACGGTATAACCTCCTGTGCTATCGGTACGGTATAACATCCTGCGCTATCAGTACGGTATAACCTCCTGCGCTATCAGTACGGTATAACCTCCTGTGCTATCGGTACGGTATAACCTCCTGCGCTATCAGTACGGTATAACCTCCTGTGCTATCTGGTTATTACTCCTGTGCTATCAGTACGGTATAACCTCCTGTGCTATCAGTACGGTATAACCTCATGTGCTATCTGGTTATTACTCCTGTGCTATCAGTACGGTATAACCTCCTGCGCTATCAGTACGGTATAACCTCCTGCGCTATCAGTACGGTATAACCTCCTGTGCTATCAGTACGGTATAACCTCCTGTGCTATCAGTACGGTATAACCTCATGTGCTATCTGGTTATTACTCCTGTGCTATCAGTACGGTATAACCTCCTGTGCTATCAGTACGGTATAACCTCCTGTGCTATCTGGTTATTACTCCTGTGCTATCAGTACGGTATAACCTCCTGTGCTATCAGTACGGTATAACCTCATGTGCTATCTGGTTATTACTCCTGTGCTATCAGTACGGTATAACCTCCTGTGCTATCAGTACGGTATAACCTCCTGTGCTATCAGTACGGTATAACCTCCTGTGCTATGAGTACGGTATAACCTCCTGTGCTATCAGTACGGTATAACCTCCTGTGCTATCAGTACGGTATAACCTCATGTGCTATCGGTACGGTATAACCTCCTGTGCTATCAGTACGGTATAACCTCCTGTGCTATCAGTACGGTATAACCTCCTGTGCCATCAGTACGGTATAACCTCCTGTGCTATCAGTACGGTATAACCTCCTGTGCTATCAGTACAGTATAACCTCCTGCGCTATCAGTACGGTATAACCTCCTGTGCTATCAGTACGGTATAACCTCCTGCGCTATCAGTACGGTATAACCTCCTGTGCTATCAGTACGGTATAACCTCCTGCGCTATCAGTACGGTATAACCTCCTGTGCTATCTGGTTATTACTCCTGTGCTATCAGTACGGTATAACCTGCGCTATCAGTACGGTATAACCTCCTGCGCTATCAGTACGGTATAACCTCCTGTGCTATCAGTACGGTATAACCTCCTGTGCTATCAGTACGGTATAACCTCCTGTGCTATCGGTACGGTATAACCTCCTGCGCGATCAGTACGGTATAACCTCCTGTGCTATCGGTACGGTATAACCTCCTGTGCTATCGGTACGGTATAACCTCCTGTGCTATCAGTACGGTATAACCTCCTGCGCTATCGGTACGGTATAACCTCCTGTGCTATCAGTACGGTATAATCTCCTGCGCTATCAGTACGGTATAACCTCCTGTGCTATCAGTACGGTATAACCTCCTGTGCTATCGGTACGGTATAACCTCCTGCGCTATCGGTACGGTATAACCTCCTGTGCTATCGGTACGGTATAACCTCCTGCGCTATCAGTACGGTATAACCTCCTGTGCTATCGGTACGGTATAACCTCCTGCGCTATCGGTACGGTATAACCTCCTGTGCTATCGGTACGGTATAACCTCCTGTGCTATCAGTACGGTATAACCTCCTGCGCTATCAGTACGGTATAACCTCCTGTGCTATCAGTACGGTATAACATCCTGTGCTATCTGGTTATTACTCCTGTGCTATCAGTACGGTATAACCTCCTGCGCTATCAGTACGGTATAACCTCCTGTGCTATCAGTACGGTATAACCTCCTGTGCTATCGGTACGGTATAACCTCCTGTGCTATCAGTACGATATAATCTCCTGTGCTATCAGTACGGTATAACCTCCTGCGCTATCAGTACGGTATAACCTCCTGCGCTATCAGTACGGTATAACCTCCTGTGCTATCAGTACGATATAATCTCCTGTGCTATCTGTACGGTATAACCTCCTGTGCTATCTGGTTATTACTCCTGTGCTATCAGTACGGTATAACCTCCTGCGCTATTAGTACGGTATAACCTCCTGTGCTATCAGTACGATATAATCTCCTGTGCTATCAGTACGGTATAACCTCCTGTGCTATCTGTACGGTATAACCTCCTGTGCTATCTGGTTATTACTCCTGTGCTATCAGTACGGTATAACCTCCTGTGCTATCACTACGGTATAACCTCCTGTGCTATCAGTACGGTATAACCTCCTGCGCTATCAGTACGGTATAACCTCCTGCGCTATCAGTACGGTATAACCTCCTGTGCTATCAGTACGGTATAACCTCCTGTGCTATCACTACGGTATAACCTCCTGTGCTATCTGTACGGTATAACCTCCTGTGCTATCTGGTTATTACTCCTGTGCTATCAGTACGGTATAACCTCCTGCGCTATTAGTACGGTATAACCTCCTGCGCTATCAGTACGGTATAACCTCCTGTGCTATCAGTACGGTATAACCTCCTGTGCTATCAGTACGGTATAACCTCCTGTGCTATCAGTACGGTATAACTTCCTGTGCTATCAGTACGGTATAACCTCCTGTGCTATCAGTACGGTATAACCTCCTGTGCTATCAGTACGGTATAACCTCCTGTGCTATCAGTACGGTATAACCTCCTGTGCTATCAGTACGGTATAACCTCCTGTACTATCAGTACGGTATAACCTCCTGTGCTATCTGGTTATTACTCCTGTGCTATCAGTACGGTATAACCTCCTGCGCTATCAGTACGGTATAACCTCCTGCGCTATCAGTACGGTATAACCTCCTGTGCTATCAGTACGGTATAACCTCCTGTGCTATCAGTACGGTATAACCTCCTGTGCTATCAGTACGGTATAACCTCCTGCGCTATCAGTACGGTATAACCTCCTGTGCTATCAGTACGGTATAACCTCCTGTGCCATCAGTACGGTATAACCTCCTGTGCTATCAGTACGGTATAACCTCCTGCGCTATCGGCTGTGCTATCAGTACGGTATAACCTCCTGCGCTATCGGCTGTGCTATCAGTATGGTATAACCTCCTGTGCTATCAGTATGGTATAACCTCCTGTGCTATCAGTACGGTATAACCTCCTGTGCTATCAGTACGGTATAACCTCCTGTGCTATCAGTACGGTATAACCTCCTGTGCTATCAGTACGGTATAACCTCCTGTGCTATCAGTACGGTATAACCTCCTGTGCTATCAGTACGGTATAACCTCCTGTGCTATCAGTACGGTATAACCTCCTGTGCTATCAGTATGGTATAACCTCCTGTGCTATCAGTACGGTATAACCTCCTGTGCTATCAGTACGGTATAACCTCCTGTGCTATCAGTACGGTATAATCTCCTGTGCTATCAGTACGGTATAACCTCCTGTGCTATCAGTACGGTATAACCTCCTGTGCTATCAGTACGGTATAACCTCCTGTGCTATCAGTACGGTATAACCTCCTGTGCTATCAGTACGGTATAACCTCCTGCGCTATCAGTACGGTATAACATCCTGTGCTATCAGTACGGTATAACCTCCTGTGCTATCAGTACGGTATAACCTCCTGTGCTATCAGTACGGTATAACCTCCTGTGCTATCGGTACGGTATAACCTCCTGTGCTATCGGTACGGTATAACCTCCTGTGCTATCGGTACGGTATAACCTCCTGCGCTATCAGTACGGTATAACCTCCTGTGCTATCAGTACGGTATAACCTCCTGCGCTATCAGTACGGTATAACCTCCTGCGCTATCAGTACGGTATAACCTCCTGCGCTATCGGTACGGTATAACCTCCTGTGCTATGAGTACGGTATAACCTCCTGTGCTATCAGTACGGTATAACCTCCTGTGCTATCACTACGGTATAACCTCCTGCGCTATCAGTACGGTATAACCTCCTGTGCTATCAGTACGGTATAACCTCCTGCGCTATCAGTACGGTATAACCTCCTGCGCTATCAGTACGGTATAACCTCCTGCGCTATCGGTACGGTATAACCTCCTGTGCTATCGGTACGGTATAACCTCCTGTGCTATCGGTACGGTATAACCTCCTGTACCATCGGTACGGTATAACCTCCTGTGCTATCAGTACGGTATAACCTCCTGTGCTATCAGTACGGTATAACCTCCTGTGCTATCAGTACGGTATAACCTCCTGCGCTATCAGTACGGTATAACCTCCTGCGCTATCAGTACGGTATAACCTCCTGTGCTATCAGTACGGTATAACATCCTGCGCTATCAGTACGGTATAACCTCCTGTGCTATCGGTACGGTATAAACTCCTGTGCTATCAGTACGGTATAACCTCCTGTGCTATCAGTACGGTATAACCTCCTGTGCTATCAGTACGGTATAACCTCCTGCGCTATCAGTACGGTATAACCTCCTGCGCTATCGGTACGGTATAACCTCCTGCGCTATCAGTACGGTATAACCTCCTGTGCTATCAGTACGGTATAACCTCCTGTGCTATCAGTACGGTATAACATCCTGTGCTATCAGTGCGGTATAACCTCCTGCGCTATCAGTACGGTATAACCTCCTGCGCTATCAGTACGGTATAACCTCCTGTGCTATCAGTACGGTATAACCTCCTGTGCTATCAGTACGGTATAACCTCCTGCGCTATCAGTACGGTATAACCTCCTGTGCTATCGGTACGGTATAACCTCCTGTGCTATCAGTACGGTATAACCTCCTGTGCTATCAGTACGGTATAACCTCCTGTGCTATCGGTACGGTATAACCTCCTGTGCTATCAGTACGGTATAACCTCCTGCGCTATCGGCTGCGCTATCAGTACGGTATAACCTCCTGCGCTATCAGTACGGTATAACCTCCTGTGCTATCAGTACGGTATAACCTCCTGCGCTATCAGTACGGTATAACCTCCTGTGCTATCAGTACGGTATAACCTCCTGTGCTATCAGTACGGTATAACCTCCTGTGCTATCTGGTTATTACTCCTGTGCTATCAGTACGGTATAACCTCCTGTGCTATCAGTACGGTATAACCTCCTGCGCTATCAGTACGGTATAACCTCCTGCGCTATCAGTACGGTATAACCTCCTGCGCTATCAGTACGGTATAACCTCCTGTGCTATCAGTACGGTATAACCTCCTGTGCTATCAGTACGGTATAACCTCCTGTGCTATCAGTACGGTATAACCTCCTGTGCTATCAGTACGGTATAACCTCCTGTGCTATCAGTACGGTATAACCTCCTGTGCTATCAGTATGGTATAACCTCCTGTACTATCAGTACGGTATAACCTCCTGTGCTATCTGGTTATTACTCCTGTGCTATCAGTACGGTATAACCTCCTGCGCTATCAGTACGGTATAACCTCCTGTGCTATCAGTACGGTATAACCTCCTGTGCTATCGGTATGGTATAACCTCCTGTGCTATCAGTACGGTATAACCTCCTGTGCTATCAGTACGGTATAACCTCCTGTGCCATCTGTACGGTATAACCTCCTGTGCTATCAGTACGGTATAACCTCCTGCGCTATCGGTACGGTATAACCTCCTGCGCTATCAGTACGGTATAACCTCCTGTGCTATCAGTACGGTATAACCTCCTGTGCTATCAGTACGGTATAACCTCATGTGCTATCTGGTTATTACTCCTGTGCTATCAGTACGGTATAACCTCCTGTGCTATCAGTACGGTATAACCTCCTGCGCTATCAGTACGGTATAACCTCCTGTGCTATCAGTACGGTATAACCTCCTGCGCTATCAGTACGGTATAACCTCCTGTGCTTTCAGTACGGTATAACCTCCTGTGCTTTCAGTACGGTATAACCTCCTGTGCTATCTGGTTATTACTCCTGTGCTATCAGTACGGTATAACCTCCTGTGCTATCAGTACGGTATAACCTCCTGTGCTATCAGTACGGTATAACCTCCTGCGCTATCAGTACGGTATAACCTCCTGTGCTATCAGTACGGTATAACCTCCTGCGCTATCAGTACGGTATAACCTCCTGTGCCATCAGTACGGTATAACCTCCTGCGCTATCAGTACGGTATAACCTCCTGTGCTATCAGTACGGTATAACCTCCTGTGCTATCTGGTTATTACTCCTGTGCTATCAGTACGGTATAACCTCCTGTGCTATCAGTACGGTATAACCTCCTGTGCTATCAGTACGGTATAACCTCCTGTGCCATCAGTACGGTATAACCTCCTGTGCTATCAGTACGGTATAACCTCCTGTGCTATCGGTACGGTATAACCTCCTGTGCTATCGGTACGGTATAACCTCCTGCGCTATCAGTACGGTATAACCTCCTGTGCTATCTGGTTATTACTCCTGTGCTATCAGTACGGTATAACCTCCTGTGCTATCAGTACGGTATAACCTCCTGCGCTATCAGTACGGTATAACCTCCTGCGCTATCAGTACGGTATAACCTCCTGTGCTATCAGTACGGTATAACCTCCTGTGCTATCAGTACGGTATAACCTCCTGTGCTATCGGTACGGTATAACCTCCTGTGCTATCAGTACGGTATAACCTCCTGTGCTATCAGTACGGTATAACCTCCTGTGCTATCAGTACGGTATAACCTCCTGTGCTATGAGTACGGTATAACCTCCTGTGCTATCGGTACGGTATAACCTCCTGTGCTATCAGTACGGTATAACCTCATGTGCTATCGGTACGGTATAACCTCCTGTGCTATCAGTACGGTATAACCTCCTGTGCTATCAGTACGGTATAACCTCCTGTGCCATCAGTACGGTATAACCTCCTGTGCTATCAGTACGGTATAACCTCCTGTGCTATCAGTACGGTATAACCTCCTGTGCTATCAGTACGGTATAACATCCTGTGCTATCAGTACGGTATAACCTCATGTGCTATCTGGTTATTACTCCTGTGCTATCAGTACGGTATAACCTGCGCTATCAGTACGGTATAACCTCCTGCGCTATCAGTACGGTATAACCTCCTGTGCTATCAGTACGGTATAACCTCCTGTGCTATCAGTACGGTATAACCTCCTGTGCTATCGGTACGGTATAACCTCCTGCGCGATCAGTACGGTATAACCTCCTGTGCTATCGGTACGGTATAACCTCCTGTGCTATCGGTACGGTATAACCTCCTGTGCTATCAGTACGGTATAACCTCCTGTGCTATCAGTACGGTATAACCTCCTGTGCTATCAGTACGGTATAACCTCCTGTGCTATCAGTACGGTATAACCTCCTGCGCTATCGGTACGGTATAACCTCCTGTGCTATCAGTACGGTATAATCTCCTGCGCTATCAGTACGGTATAACCTCCTGTGCTATCAGTACGGTATAACCTCCTGTGCTATCGGTACGGTATAACCTCCTGCGCTATCGGTACGGTATAACCTCCTGTGCTATCGGTACGGTATAACCTCCTGCGCTATCAGTACGGTATAACCTCCTGTGCTATCGGTACGGTATAACCTCCTGTGCTATCGGTACGGTATAACCTCCTGCGCTATCAGTACGGTATAACCTCCTGTGCTATCAGTACGGTATAACCTCCTGTGCTATCAGTACGGTATAACCTCCTGCGCTATCAGTACGGTATAACCTCCTGTGCTATCAGTACGGTATAACCTCCTGTGCTATCGGTACGGTATAACCTCATGCACGATCAGTACGGTATAACCTCCTGTGCTATCAGTACGGTATAACCTCCTGCGCTATCAGTACGGTATAACCTCCTGTGCTATCAGTACGGTATAACCTCCTGTGCTATCAGTACGATATAATCTCCTGTGCTATCAGTACGGTATAACCTCCTGTGCTATCAGTACGGTATAACCTCCTGTGCTATCAGTACGGTATAACCTCCTGTGCTATCAGTACGGTATAACCTCCTGTGCTATCAGTACGGTATAACCTCCTGTGCTATCAGTACGATATAATCTCCTGTGCTATCTGGTTATTACTCCTGTGCTATCAGTACGGTATAACCTCCTGTGCTATCAGTACGGTATAACCTCCTGTGCTATCAGTACGGTATAACCTCCTGTGCTATCGGTACGGTATAACCTCCTGCGCTATCGGTACGGTATAACCTCCTGTGCTATCGGTACGGTATAACCTCCTGCGCGATCAGTACGGTATAACCTCCTGTGCTATCAGTACGGTATAACCTCCTGCGCTATCAGTACGGTATAACCTCCTGTGCTATCTGGTTATTACTCCTGTGCTATCAGTACGGTATAACCTCCTGTGCTATCAGTACGATATAATCTCCTGTGCTATCAGTACGGTATAACCTCCTGTGCTATCAGTGCGGTATAACCTCCTGTGCTATCAGTACGGTATAACCTCCTGTGCTATCAGTACGGTATAATCTCCTGTGCTATCAGTACGGTATAACCTCCTGTGCTATCAGTGCGGTATAACCTCCTGTGCTATCAGTACGGTATAATCTCCTGTGCTATCAGTACGGTATAACCTCCTGTGCTATCAGTGCGGTATAACCTCCTGTGCTATCAGTACGGTATAACCTCCTGTGCTATCAGTACGGTATAACCTCCTGCGCTATCAGTACGGTATAACCTCCTGTGCTATCAGTACGGTATAACCTCCTGTGCTATCAGTACGGTATAACCTCCTGTGCTATCAGTACGGTATAACCTCCTGTGCTATCAGTACGATATAATCTCCTGTGCTATCTGGTTATTACTCCTGTGCTATCAGTACGATATAATCTCCTGTGCTATCAGTACGGTATAACCTCCTGTGCTATCAGTACGGTATAACCTCCTGTGCTATCAGTACGGTATAACCTCCTGTGCTATCACTACGGTATAACCTCCTGTGCTATCTGTACGGTATAACCTCCTGTGCTATCTGGTTATTACTCCTGTGCTATCAGTACGGTATAACCTCCTGCGCTATTAGTACGGTATAACCTCCTGCGCTATCAGTACGGTATAACCTCCTGTGCTATCAGTACGGTATAACCTCCTGTGCTATCAGTACGGTATAACCTCCTGTGCTATCAGTACGGTATAACCTCCTGTGCTATCAGTACGGTATAACCTCCTGTGCTATCAGTACGGTATAACCTCCTGTGCTATCAGTACGGTATAACCTCCTGTACTATCAGTACGGTATAACCTCCTGTGCTATCTGGTTATTACTCCTGTGCTATCAGTACGGTATAACCTCCTGCGCTATCAGTACGGTATAACCTCCTGCGCTATCAGTACGGTATAACCTCCTGTGCTATCAGTACGGTATAACCTCCTGTGCTATCAGTACGGTATAACCTCCTGTGCTATCTGTACGGTATAACCTCCTGTGCTATCGGTACGGTATAACCTCCTGCGCTATCAGTACGGTATAACCTCCTGTGCTATCGGTACGGTATAACCTCCTGCGCTATCAGTATGGTATAACCTCCTGTGCTATCAGTACGGTATAACCTCCTGTGCTATCAGTACGGTATAACCTCCTGTGCTATCAGTACGGTATAATCTCCTGTGCTATCAGTACGGTATAACCTCCTGTGCTATCAGTACGGTATAACCTCCTGTGCTATCAGTACGGTATAACCTCCTGTGCTATCAGTACGGTATAACCTCCTGTGCTATCAGTACGGTATAACCTCCTGCGCTATCAGTACGGTATAACATCCTGTGCTATCAGTACGGTATAACCTCCTGTGCTATCGGTACGGTATAACCTCCTGCGCTATCAGTACGGTATAACCTCCTGTGCTATCAGTACGGTATAACCTCCTGCGTTATCAGTACGGTATAACCTCCTGTGCTATCGGTACGGTATAACCTCCTGTGCTATCGGTACGGTATAACCTCCTGTGCTATCAGTACGGTATAACCTCCTGCGCTATCAGTACGGTATAACCTCCTGCGCTATCAGTACGGTATAACCTCCTGCGCTATCAGTACGGTATAACCTCCTGCGCTATCGGTACGGTATAACCTCCTGTGCTATGAGTACGGTATAACCTCCTGTGCTATCAGTACGGTATAACCTCCTGTGCCATCAGAATGGTATAACCTCCTGTGCTATCAGTACGGTATAACCTCCTGCGCTATCAGTACGGTATAACCTCCTGTGCTATCACTACGGTATAACCTCCTGCGCTATCAGTACGGTATAACCTCCTGTGCTATCAGTACGGTATAACCTCCTGCGCTATCAGTACGGTATAACCTCCTGCGCTATCAGTACGGTATAACCTCCTGCGCTATCGGTACGGTATAACCTCCTGTGCTATCAGTACGGTATAACCTCCTGCGCTATCAGTACGGTATAACCTCCTGCGCTATCGGTACGGTATAACCTCCTGTGCTATCGGTACGGTATAACCTCCTGTGCTATCGGTACGGTATAACCTCCTGTGCTATCAGTACGGTATAACCTCCTGTGCTATCAGTACGGTATAACCTCCTGTGCTATCAGTACGGTATAACCTCCTGTGCTATCAGTACGGTATAACCTCCTGCGCTATCAGTACGGTATAACCTCCTGTGCTATCAGTACGGTATAACCTCCTGTGCTATCAGTACGGTATAACATCCTGCGCTATCAGTACGGTATAACCTCCTGTGCTATCAGTACGGTATAACCTCCTGTGCTATCAGTACGGTATAACATCCTGCGCTATCAGTACGGTATAACCTCCTGTGCTATCAGTACGGTATAACCTCCTGCGCTATCAGTACGGTATAACCTCCTGTGCTATCAGTACGGTATAACCTCCTGTGCTATCAGTACGGTATAACCTCCTGCGCTTTCAGTACGGTATAACCTCCTGTGCTATCAGTACGGTATAACTTCCTGTGCTATCAGTACGGTATAACCTCCTGTGCTATCGGTACGGTATAACCTCCTGCGCTATCGGTACGGTATAACCTCCTGTGCTATCAGTACGGTATAACCTCCTGTGCTATCAGTACGGTATAACATCCTGCGCTATCAGTACGGTATAACCTCCTGTGCTATCAGTACGGTATAACCTCCTGCGCTATCAGTACGGTATAACCTCCTGTGCTATCAGTACGGTATAACCTCCTGTGCTATCAGTACGGTATAACATCCTGCGCTATCAGTACGGTATAACCTCCTGTGCTATCAGTACGGTATAACCTCCTGCGCTATCAGTACGGTATAACCTCCTGTGCTATCAGTACGGTATAACCTCCTGTGCTATCAGTACGGTATAACCTCCTGTGCTATCAGTACGGTATAACCTCCTGTGCTATCAGTACGGTATAACCTCCTGTGCTATCGGTACGGTATAACCTCCTGCGCTTTCAGTACGGTATAACCTCCTGTGCTATCAGTACGGTATAACTTCCTGTGCTATCAGTACGGTATAACCTCCTGTGCTATCGGTACGGTATAACCTCCTGCGCTATCGGTACGGTATAACCTCCTGTGCTATCAGTACGGTATAACCTCCTGTGCTATCAGTACGGTATAACCTCCTGCGCTATCGGTACGGTATAACCTCCTGTGCTATCAGTACGGTATAACCTCCTGTGCTATCGGTACGGTATAACCTCCTGCGCTATCGGTACGGTATAACCTCCTGTGCTATCAGTACGGTATAACCTCCTGTGCTATCAGTACGGTATAACCTCCTGTGCTATCGGTACGGTATAACCTCCTGTGCTATCAGTACGGTATAACCTCCTGTGCTATCAGTACGGTATAACCTCCTGCGCTATCAGTACGGTATAACCTCCTGTGCTATCGGTACGGTATAACCTCCTGTGCTATCGGTACGGTATAACCTCCTGTACCATCGGTACGGTATAACCTCCTGTGCTATCAGTACGGTATAACCTCCTGTGCTATCAGTACGGTATAACCTCCTGTGCTATCAGTACGGTATAACCTCCTGTGCTATCAGTACGGTATAACCTCCTGTGCTATCAGTACGGTATAACCTCCTGCGCTATCAGTACGGTATAACATCCTGCGCTATCAGTACGGTATAACCTCCTGTGCTATCAGTACGGTATAACCTCCTGTGCTATCAGTACGGTATAACCTCCTGTGCTATCGGTACGGTATAACCTCCTGTGCTATCAGTACGGTATAACCTCCTGTGCTATCAGTACGGTATAACCTCCTGCGCTATCAGTACGGTATAACCTCCTGTGCTATCGGTACGGTATAACCTCCTGTACCATCGGTACGGTATAACCTCCTGTGCTATCAGTACGGTATAACCTCCTGTGCTATCAGTACGGTATAACCTCCTGTGCTATCAGTACGGTATAACCTCCTGTGCTATCAGTACGGTATAACCTCCTGTACCATCGGTACGGTATAACCTCCTGTGCTATCGGTACGGTATAACCTCCTGCGCTATCAGTACGGTATAACCTCCTGTGCTATCAGTACGGTATAACATCCTGCGCTATCAGTACGGTATAACCTCCTGTGCTATCAGTACGGTATAACCTCCTGTGCTATCAGTACGGTATAAACTCCTGTGCTATCAGTACGGTATAACCTCCTGTGCTATCAGTACGGTATAACCTCCTGCGCTATCAGTACGGTATAACCTCCTGCGCTATCAGTACGGTATAACCTCCTGTGCTATCAGTACGGTATAACATCCTGCGCTATCAGTACGGTATAACCTCCTGTGCTATCAGTACGGTATAACCTCCTGTGCTATCAGTACGGTATAAACTCCTGTGCTATCAGTACGGTATAACCTCCTGTGCTATCAGTACGGTATAACCTCCTGTGCTATCAGTACGGTATAACATCCTGTGCTATCAGTGCGGTATAACCTCCTGCGCTATCAGTACGGTATAACCTCCTGCGCTATCAGTACGGTATAACCTCCTGTGCTATCAGTACGGTATAACCTCCTGCGCTATCGGTACGGTATAACCTCCAGTGCTATCAGTACGGTATAACCTCCTGTGCTATCAGTACGGTATAACCTCCTGCGCTATCAGTACGGTATAACCTCCTGTGCTATCGGTACGGTATAACCTCCTGTGCTATCAGTACGGTATAACCTCCTGTGCTATCAGTACGGTATAACCTCCTGTGCTATCGGTACGGTATAACCTCCTGTGCTATCAGTACGGTATAACCTCCTGCGCTATCGGCTGCGCTATCAGTACGGTATAACCTCCTGTGCTATCAGTACGGTATAACCTCCTGCGCTATCGGTACGGTATAACCTCCTGTGCTATCAGTACGGTATAACCTCCTGCGCTATCAGTACGGTATAACCTCCTGCGCTATCAGTACGGTATAACCTCCTGTGCTATCAGTACGGTATAACCTCCTGCGCTATCGGTACGGTATAACCTCCTGCGCTATCGGTACGGTATAACCTCCTGTGCTATCAGTACGGTATAACCTCCTGTGCTATCAGTACGGTATAACCTCCTGTGCTATCAGTACGGTATAACCTCCTGTGCTATCAGTACGGTATAACATCCTGTGCTATCAGTGCGGTATAACCTCCTGCGCTATCAGTACGGTATAACCTCCTGCGCTATCAGTACGGTATAACCTCCTGTGCTATCGGTACGGTATAACCTCCTGTGCTATCGGTACGGTATAACCTCCTGTACCATCGGTACGGTATAACCTCCTGTGCTATCAGTACGGTATAACCTCCTGTGCTATCAGTACGGTATAACCTCCTGTGCTATCAGTACGGTATAACAACCTGTGCTATCAGTACGGTATAACCTCCTGCGCTATCAGTACGGTATAACCTCCTGTGCTATCTGGTTATTACTCCTGTGCTATCAGTACGGTATAACCTCCTGCGCTATCAGTACGGTATAACCTCCTGCGCTATCAGTACGGTATAACCTCCTGTGCTATCAGTACGGTATAACCTCCTGTGCTATCAGTACGGTATAACCTCCTGTGCTATCAGTACGGTATAACCTCCTGTGCTATCAGTACGGTATAACCTCCTGCGCTATCAGTACGGTATAACCTCCTGTGCTATCAGTACGGTATAACCTCCTGTGCTATCGGTACGGTATAACCTCCTGCGCTATCAGTACGGTATAACCTCCTGTGCTATCACTACGGTATAACCTCCTGTGCTATCAGTACGGTATAACCTCCCGCGCTATCAGTACGGTATAACCTCCCGCGCTATCAGTACGGTATAACCTACTGTGCTATCAGTACGGTATAACCTCCTGTGCTATCTGGTTATTATTCCTGTGCTATCAGTACGGTATAACCTCCTGTGCTATCGGTACGGTATAACCTCCTGCGCTATCAGTACGGTATAACCTCCTGCGCTATCAGTACGGTATAACCTCCTGTGCTATCAGTACGGTACAACTTCCTGTGCTATCTGTACGGTATAACCTCCTGTGCTATCTGGTTATTATTCCTGTGCTATCAGTACGGTATAACCTCCTGCGCTATCAGTACGGTATAACCTCCTGCGCTATCAGTACGGTATAACCTCCTGTGCTATCAGTACGGTATAACCTCCTGTGCCATCAGTACGGTATAACCTCCTGTGCTATCAGTACGGTATAACCTCCTGTGCTATCAGTACGGTATAACCTCCTGTGCTATCAGTACGGTATAACCTCCTGTGCTATCACTACGGTATAACCTCCTGTGCTATCAGTACGGTATAACCTCCTGCGCTATCAGTACGGTATAACCTCCTGTGCTATCACTACGGTATAACCTCCTGTGCTATCAGTACGGTATAACCTCCTGCGCTATCAGTACGGTATAACCTCCTGCGCTATCAGTACGGTATAACCTCCTGTGCTATCAGTACAGTATAACCTCCTGTGCTATCAGTACGGTATAACCTCCTGTGCTATCACTACGGTATAACCTCCTGTGCTATCTGTACGGTATAACCTCCTGTGCTATCTGGTTATTACTCCTGTGCTATCAGTACGGTATAACCTCCTGTGCTATCGGTACGGTATAACCTCCTGCGCTATCAGTACGGTATAACCTCCTGCGCTATCAGTACGGTATAACCTCCTGTGCTATCAGTACGGTATAACCTCCTGTGCTATCAGTACGGTATAACCTCCTGTGCTATCAGTACGGTATAACCTCCTGTGCTATCAGTACGGTATAACCTCCTGTGCTATCAGTACGGTATAACCTCCTGTGCTATCAGTATGGTATAACCTCCTGTACTATCAGTACGGTATAACCTCCTGTGCTATCTGGTTATTACTCCTGTGCTATCAGTACGGTATAACCTCCTGCGCTATCAGTACGGTATAACCTCCTGTGCTATCAGTACGGTATAACCTCCTGTGCTATCAGTACGGTATAACCTCCTGTGCCATCTGTACGGTATAACCTCCTGTGCTATCAGTACGGTATAACCTCCTGCGCTATCGGTACGGTATAACCTCCTGCGCTATCAGTACGGTATAACCTCCTGTGCCATCAGTACGGTATAACCTCCTGTGCTATCAGTACGGTATAACCTCCTGTGCTATCAGTACGGTATAACCTCCTGTGCTATCAGTACGGTATAACCTCCTGTGCCATCTGTACGGTATAACCTCCTGTGCTATCAGTACGGTATAACCTCCTGCGCTATCGGTACGGTATAACCTCCTGCGCTATCAGTACGGTATAACCTCCTGTGCCATCAGTACGGTATAACCTCCTGTGCTATCTGGTTATTACTCCTGTGCTATCAGTACGGTATAACCTCCTGTGCTATCAGTACGGTATAACCTCCTGCGCTATCAGTACGGTATAACCTCCTGTGCTTTCAGTACGGTATAACCTCCTGTGCTTTCAGTACGGTATAACCTCCTGTGCTATCAGTACGGTATAACCTCCTGTGCTATCAGTACGGTATAACCTCCTGTGCTATCGGTACGGTATAACCTCCTGCGCTATCAGTACGGTATAACCTCCTGCGCTATCAGTACGGTATAACCTCCTGTGCTATCAGTACGGTATAACCTCCTGCGCTATCAGTACGGTATAACCTCCTGTGCTATCAGTACGGTATAACCTCCTGTGCTATCAGTACGGTATAATCTCCTGTGCTATCAGTACGGTATAACCTCCTGTGCTATCAGTACGGTATAACCTCCTGTGCTATCAGTACGATATAATCTCCTGTGCCATCAGTACGGTATAACCTCCTGTGCTATCAGTACGGTATAACCTCCTGTGCTATCGGTACGGTATAACATCCTGCGCTATCGGTACGGTATAACATCCTGCGCTATCAGTACGGTACAACCTCCTGTGCTATCAGTACGGTATAACCTCCTGTGCTATCACTACGGTATAACCTCCTGTGCTATCTGTACGGTATAACCTCCTGTGCTATCTGGTTATTACTCCTGTGCTATCAGTACGGTATAACCTCCTGTGCTATCACTACGGTATAACCTCCTGAGCTATCAGTACGGTATAACCTCCTGCGCTATCAGTACGGTATAACCTCCTGTGCTATCAGTACGGTATAACCTCCTGCGCTATCAGTACGGTATAACCTCCTGTGCTATCAGTACGGTATAACCTCCTGTGCTATCACTACGGTATAACCTCCTGTGCTATCTGTACGGTATAACCTCCTGTGCTATCTGGTTATTACTCCTGTGCTATCAGTACGGTATAACCTCCTGCGCTATTAGTACGGTATAACCTCCTGCGCTATCAGTACGGTATAACCTCCTGTGCTATCAGTACGGTATAACCTCCTGTGCTATCAGTACGGTATAACCTCCTGTGCTATCAGTACGGTATAACCTCCTGTGCTATCAGTACGGTATAACCTCCTGTGCTATCAGTACGGTATAACCTCCTGTGCTATCAGTACGGTATAACCTCCTGTGCTATCAGTACGGTATAACCTCCTGTACTATCAGTACGGTATAACCTCCTGTGCTATCTGGTTATTACTCCTGTGCTATCAGTACGGTATAACCTCCTGCGCTATCAGTACGGTATAACCTCCTGTGCTATCGGTACGGTATAACCTCCTGTGCTATCAGTTCGGTATAACCTCCTGCGCTATCGGTACGGTATAACCTCTTGTGCTATCAGTACGGTATAACCTCCTGTGCTATCAGTACGGTATAACCTCCTGTGCTATCAGTACGGTATAACCTCCTGTGCTATCAGTACGGTATAACCTCCTGTGCTATCAGTACGGTATAACCTCCTGTGCTATCAGTACGGTATAACCTCCTGTGCTATCAGTACGCTTTAACCTCCTGTGCTATCAGTACGGTATAACCTCCTGTACTATCAGTACGGTATAACCTCCTGTGCTATCAGTACGGTATAACCTCCTGTGCTATCAGTACGCTTTAACCTCCTGTGCTATCAGTACGGTATAACCTCCTGCGCTATCTGTACGGTATAACCTCCTGTGCTATCAGTACGGTATAACCTCCTGCGCTATAACCTCCTGTGCTATCAGTACGGTATAACCTCCTGTGCTATCAGTACGGTATAACCTCCTGTGCTATCACTACGGTATAACCTCCTGAGCTATCAGTACGGTATAACCTCCTGCGCTATCAGTACGGTATAACCTCCTGTGCTATCAGTACGGTATAACCTCCTGCGCTATCAGTACGGTATAACCTCCTGTGCTATCAGTACGGTATAACCTCCTGTGCTATCACTACGGTATAACCTCCTGTGCTATCTGTACGGTATAACCTCCTGTGCTATCTGGTTATTACTCCTGTGCTATCAGTACGGTATAACCTCCTGCGCTATTAGTACGGTATAACCTCCTGCGCTATCAGTACGGTATAACCTCCTGTGCTATCAGTACGGTATAACCTCCTGTGCTATCAGTACGGTATAACCTCCTGTGCTATCAGTACGGTATAACCTCCTGTGCTATCAGTACGGTATAACCTCCTGTGCTATCAGTACGGTATAACCTCCTGCACTATCAGTACGGTATAACTTCCTGTGCTATCAGTACGGTATAACCTCCTGCGCTATCAGTACGGTATAACCTCCTGTGCTATCAGTACGGTATAACCTCCTGTGCTATCACTACGGTATAACCTCCTGTGCTATCTGTACGGTATAACCTCCTGTGCTATCTGGTTATTACTCCTGTGCTATCAGTACGGTATAACCTCCTGCGCTATCGGTACGGTATAACCTCCTGTGCTATCAGTACGGTATAACCTCCTGTGCTATCAGTACGGTATAACCTCCTGTGCTATCAGTACGGTATAACCTCCTGTGCTATCAGTACGGTATAACCTCCTGTGCTATCAGTACGGTATAACCTCCTGTGCTATCAGTACGGTATAACCTCCTGTACTATCAGTACGGTATAACCTCCTGTGCTATCTGGTTATTACTCCTGTGCTATCAGTACGGTATAACCTCCTGCGCTATCAGTACGGTATAACCTCCTGTGCTATCGGTACGGTATAACCTCCTGTGCTATCAGTTCGGTATAACCTCCTGCGCTATCGGTACGGTATAACCTCTTGTGCTATCAGTACGGTATAACCTCCTGTGCTATCAGTACGGTATAACCTCCTGTGCTATCAGTACGGTATAACCTCCTGTGCTATCAGTACGGTATAACCTCCTGTGCTATCAGTACGGTATAACCTCCTGTGCTATCAGTACGGTATAACCTCCTGTGCTATCAGTACGGTATAACCTCCTGCGCTATCAGTACGGTATAACCTCCTGCGCTATCAGTACGGTATAACCTCCTGTGCTATCAGTACGCTTTAACCTCCTGTGCTATCAGTACGCTTTAACCTCCTGTGCTATCAGTACGGTATAACCTCCTGTGCTATCAGTACGGTATAACCTCCTGTGCTATCTGGTTATTACTCCTGTGCTATCTGTACGGTATAACCTCCTGCGCTATCTGTACGGTATAACCTCCTGTACTATCAGTACGGTATAACCTCCTGTGCTATCAGTACGGTATAACCTCCTGTGCTATCAGTACGCTATAACCTCCTGCGCTATCAGTACGGTATAACCTCCTGTGCTATCACTACGGTATAACCTCCTGAGCTATCAGTACGGTATAACCTCCTGCGCTATCAGTACGGTATAACCTCCTGTGCTATCAGTACGGTATAACCTCCTGCGCTATCAGTACGGTATAACCTCCTGCGCTATCAGTACGGTATAACCTCCTGTGCTATCAGTACGGTATAACCTCCTGTGCTATCACTACGGTATAACCTCCTGTGCTATCTGTACGGTATAACCTCCTGTGCTATCTGGTTATTACTCCTGTGCTATCAGTACGGTATAACCTCCTGCGCTATTAGTACGGTATAACCTCCTGCGCTATCAGTACGGTATAACCTCCTGTGCTATCAGTACGGTATAACCTCCTGTGCTATCAGTACGGTATAACCTCCTGTGCTATCAGTACGGTATAACCTCCTGTGCTATCAGTACGGTATAACCTCCTGTGCTATCAGTACGGTATAACCTCCTGTGCTATCAGTACGGTATAACCTCCTGTACTATCAGTACGGTATAACCTCCTGTGCTATCTGGTTATTACTCCTGTGCTATCAGTACGGTATAACCTCCTGCGCTATCAGTACGGTATAACCTCCTGTGCTATCGGTACGGTATAACCTCCTGTGCTATCAGTTCGGTATAACCTCCTGCGCTATCGGTACGGTATAACCTCTTGTGCTATCAGTACGGTATAACCTCCTGTGCTATCAGTACGGTATAACCTCCTGTGCTATCAGTACGGTATAACCTCCTGTGCTATCAGTACGGTATAACCTCCTGTGCTATCAGTACGGTATAACCTCCTGTGCTATCAGTACGGTATAACCTCCTGTGCTATCAGTACGCTTTAACCTCCTGTGCTATCAGTACGGTATAACCTCCTGTGCTATCAGTACGCTTTAACCTCCTGTGCTATCAGTACGGTATAACCTCCTGTGCTATCGGTACGGTATAACCTCCTGCGCTATCAGTACGGTATAACCTCCTGCGCTATCAGTACGGTATAACCTCCTTTGCCATCAGTACGGTATAACCTCCTGCGCTATCAGTACGGTATAACCTCCTGTGCTATCAGTACGGTATAACCTCCTGTGTTATCGGTACGGTATAACCTCCTGTGCTATCGGTACGGAATAACATCCTGCGCTATCAGTACGGTATAACCTCCTGCGCTATCAGTACGGTATAACCTCCTGCGCTATCAGTACGGTATAACCTCCTTTGCCATCAGTACGGTATAACCTCCTGCGCTATCAGTACGGTATAACCTCCTGCGCTATCAGTAGGTATAACCTCCTTTGCCATCAGTACGGTATAACCTCCTGTGCTATCAGTACGGTATAATCTCCTGTGCTATCAGTACGGTATAACCTCCTGTGCTATCAGTACGGTATAACCTCCTGTGCTATCAGTACGGTATAACCTCCTGTGCTATCAGTACGGTATAACCTCCTGCGCTATCGGTACGGTATAACCTCCTGTGCTATCGGTACGGTATAACCTCCTGTGCTATCAGTACGGTATAACATCCTGCGCTATCAGTACGGTATAACCTCCTGCGCTATCAGTACGGTATAACCTCCTGCGCTATCGGTACGGTATAACATCCTGTGCTATCAGTACGGTATAACCTCCTGTGCTATCGGTACGGTATAACCTCCTGTGCTATCAGTACGGTATAACCTCCTGTGCTATCAGTACGGTATAACCTCCTGTGCTATCGGTACGGTATAACCTCCTGTGCTATCAGTACGGTATAACCTCCTGTGCTATCAGTACGGTATAATCTCCTGTGCTATCAGTACGGTATAACCTCCTGTGCTATCAGTACGCTTTAACCTCCTGTGCTATGAGTACGGTATAACCTCCTGTGCTATCAGTACGGTATAACCTCCTGTGCTATCAGTACGGTATAACCTCCTGCGCTATCAGAACGGTATAACCTCCTGTGCTATCGGTACGGTATAACCTCCTGTGCTATCAGTACGGTATAACCTCCTGTGCTATCAGTACGGTATAACCTCCTGTGCTATCAGTACGGTATAACCTCCTGTGCCATCAGTACGGTATAACCTCCTGTGCTATCAGTACGGTCCTTATGAAATAGGCTTGTTATTTTGAGCGCCCTGTTCCTATTATACATATTTCTTTTTACTGTTGTGTTTGAGTGTTTGCGTGTGCCCAGAAGCCCTCTCGTGTTTTCGCCAGATGGATACATCCATACTGAGTAAGTTAGTAAGGTGCTACCAACACAACCCGGTGCTGTTAAGGGGCTGGATTCCTGTGGTCTGGGGGAAGTCAGTCATTGGTTCACGTTACAAAAGTAGCAGCAGGGGGGTAGTTGCTATTTATCGACCAGTTTATTTTGGTCGAGGGAGAAGAGAGAGAAAGTCGCAAATGGCGTTTTCAAAGGGGAATTTGGCCAGCGGAGATCTGCAGGGTTCACCCCTAGAGAAGGTCCTTTTCAGTGCCTATGCTAGTCAAATTATACATGAAATGGTAGCAAAGATATAGTATATCTCTATGTGGATAACACAAACAAATGCAACAGGAATAAGACTGGATACAGGCCCCCAAGTGACACACGGCATAAAAAAATGAACATTCATTTTCAGCCATGAGTAAGGACACCCTACAAGGCAATTGGGTAGTAGGAGGCAGGAAATAGAATGATCAGAAGAAGCAAAGCAGAGGGAATTCTGCCACCAGTGCTCAAGGGCCAACAAGCGTAGAAATGTCTTATTCTTTAGTCATAATGACACACGTATGAGGCATTCAGAATAAACACATATAGCGTTCTAAGCGGACAAAGTGGAGCAGGCTGGGGGGAGGGGTGATAAGGGGTGACGCTAAGAATCGCCGACTGTCCTGAATGAGAACAGTCTGGCTAACACTAAGTCACCCTCAGCCCACTCTGCCAATAAAGTACCTGCTGTCACGCTGCTTTAATCCGGTGTTTCCACTATGAGAAGATAAACCACCGGAGTGAATGCCTGCAATGCAGTGTGTCCTGGAATCCACGTGCTACCAGCAGGAGTAACCGGAACAGCCAAGCGAAGAAGCGGTGCACTATTGGTAAGTATGAAACCAAACGCAGCTCTAACAAAAAACGACTATTTATTGAAAAAAAGGACAAACATCACGAAGCTAGGAACCTCTGACGCGTTTCATCCCACAAGGGACTTTGTCAAAGAGTTTGACAAAGTCCCTTGTGGGATGAAACGCGTCAGAGGTTCCTAGCTTCGTGATGTTTGTCCTTTTTTTTCAATAAATAGTCGTTTTTTGTTAGAGCTGCGTTCGGTTTCATACTTACCTCAGTGCACCGCTTCTTCGCTTGGCTGTTCAGGAAATAGAATGATGCCTGCATTATAAACACTTGAAAGACTCATTAGTGAGAGTACCTTCTCATTATTACCCCTTGATATGTTGGCCTGCCTGCATCACTCATAATTATCCCCGCCACAGTTATGAAACACTGAAGCATCGTGATGTAGAAAATAGAAACTGAGAGCGGAGAGAAGGAGTCATCAGATAAATGGCGGACGAGTGTCTCAAGTGGGTGTAACGGGGGTGTTTGGATAGTTTGCAGAAGGAGGGGAAGTCATGACGGAGCTTAGGAAAGAGAAGGGAAGGAATTTTTTGTGCAGAATAGAATAGGTCAAGAGGTAAATAGTCTGTACGGGGAAAATAACAGGAGCGTGTTGTGATGCCAATTAATCTTTCTTTAGCCAGGGAAGAATCAAAATTAATTCTTATTAATGTTTTCGACTGTCCAATAATAGACTCTGGAGGATATAATTATTTGTATTTATTTTCGTGGGTGTGCTCGGGACTTTTCTTACAGGGCTGTGTATTACAGAACAACACAAGGTATAAAGAATATTTGAGACTCAAAAGAAAGAGAGAGGAGAAGACCCCATTGGGTGCCCTCAGTAATAGTAGTTATTGGTAATGGTGACAGGGTTAAAACATAGCTTTTGATAAGCAAACTAAAATAAAGGGGGGGAGGGGCAAACGAGTACAAAACATACAACGATACAGTGTAAAAAAGAGAGTAAAGGCCAGCAGTATATGGGGAGTGAGTAGGGTGGACTGTTAGGTCCAAATACCTATTATCCATTGGTATATTTGTCACAAGGACGACAGAAAAGTGAGAGTAAAACAGACTGTGATAGTCGCTACACACCTAGTTACAGTATAACCAGGAGAGCAATCCCCTTGCGGCAAAATGTGACAGTGGAATCAGACACGGTCACAATGGGGGTCGGAAATCTAAATCCCTATCTGGGTGGGGCAGTTGGTCACTATACACATGATGTTACCCTAACAGTGTATCTGAAATAATTCTGGCAGAAATCGGAATGCTCATATGTATGGAGAAGAGCCACATTTTTACATGGAGAGCGCAGACCAGCGCAGTTTAATAGCCCAATGCTATCTAGAGAGTAGAGTGTGCTTGTTATGTGAGCGCTGTCGGCTCGTGGTTCTGTAAAGTGAATTTTAGACCTGCATCGTGCTTGTTAGGATCAGGAAGCGGTGGGGTGAAAGAGACAGATGTTGGGAGTGTCCCGTAAATCCAACTTGTGATCACAGAGGGCTCGGCGAAACCAACAGCCCCCCACCCCCAAAAAGCTGACTTGACTGTAGAGCACACCAGCTGTAACCCCACTAGATAACCACACTGGCCTGTGGTGCATACTCTCGTGGAGGATTCCTCTCTTCATAGTCCATAATCTCAGATAGGAAGCCTAACATCCTTTCTCCCCTCTATTCCTCATCCTCATCGGACTCATCATAACTTTCATTCATCCATGGTTTTAGGGGAATACAGGCCCTCGGTTTAACTGGTCACTTCTTCTGGGTGGGATTTTTACAGGGCACCTCACAAGCTGACCTATTGGCAGTAGGTGGTTCCTATGAAGGGTGTTTTCTGATCCATTTCCCTTTTCGGGTTTCAGTCGGTATACAGATAGCCCCTTTCAGTTCTCTACCACGACATACTCTGACTTCTAGCAGTTGGCTATTTTATGCTTGCCAGGTATACCCAGATTCCTGATAAAAACTCTGTCGTACACTTGGAATTTTAGGCCATGCACCTTCTTGTGATACCGGCCTTTATTTCCCTGGTTATTAATGTCAGCCAAAGTAGTAGCCAGTTTAGACGCCTCCTGTAACTGTTCTTTGAGCATTTCTCACATATTGCATGTAGGTGGTAGGGGACGTGCCATCTGCTGCTACTCCAAAACACAGGTCAATTGGCAACCTGGCCTCCCGCCCGAACATCAGATAGCATGGCGAGTATCTCATAGCATCGTTTCTGGTGCAATTATATGCATGTACCAGGTAATCCACATTCTGACTCCACAGTTCTTTTCCCCCGGAAATGTCCTATTGAATCTCTCCAGTTGAGGGTGGCCATGTGGGTGGTATGGCATTGTTCGAGATTTCTTTATCCAGCAAAGGCATAGCAACTCCTTGATGAGTCGTCTTTCAAAGTTTCGTCCTTAGTCGAAAATGGATTCTAGCGGGTAATCCATAATGAACAAAGTATTTGTCCCATAGCACCTTGGCGCCTGTAACGGCTCGCTGATCCTTGGTTAGGAATGCCTGGGCATACTTGGTGGAGTGGTCAGTGACCACTAGAATGTTACTAGTGATTTTTCAATCCGGTTCCAATGACAGAACGTCCATGCAAACCAAATGCAATAGCACACTAATGGTTACTTTTACTACTAATATGAAAACAAAAACAGGACTTGCGCTCATAAGTGGTTTGTGATAGATTAAGTGACTTAGAATTAAATACAATAAATAAAATGTGCAATACAACCTTAATAGGTGAGGTTTTGTGCTGCTGGTCAGTGGGAATTGCTCAGACACCAAGCTACATGGAAACAAAAAAAGAACAGCGCAAAAAAACCATTGTGTAGTATATTAAAATAATTATTTATAGTGTAAAGGTGAGTATTGCACGTACATCAACAAAAAGGGTTAATAGCATGACATGTTAGGGACATGTTACCACTCGGCAGGCACAGCAGGATACAGACACCGGTTCCTGGATGTCCACCCTCAGAATGCTGGTATCCGGTTTCAAAGTAGACAGCTCAGCGTTGGGTAACCTTCCCGCGCTGTCACGGAGTCCTCAGCAGCTGCTTCTCAAGGGATGATCGCCACGCTTCTTCCGGGTTGATCCACGCCGGCATGTGACGTCATCCGGCAGCGTCTTTCGGCCGGTCGCGTCTTTAGTGCGTCACTGCTTTCCAATAGACAGTCGAGCGGCGCACCGAGTCCCGGACAAGTCCCGCAGCAGAAAAAAAGTTCAAGCTTAAAACCGCAATGGGGATATGAATAAAGAGTAAAGGAACGCGCCTTCTCCTACGCGTTTCGTACTTCCGTACTTCGTCAGGGAAGTACGAAACGCGTAGGAGAAGGCGCGTTCCTTTACTCTTTATTCATATCCCCATTGCGGTTTTAAGCTTGAACTTTTTTTCTGCTGCGGGACTTGTCCGGGACTCGGTGCGCCGCTCAACTGTCTATTGGAAAGCAGTGACGCACTAAAGACGCGACCGGCCGAAAGACGCTGCCGGATGATGTCACATGCCGGCGTGGATCAACCCGGAAGAAGCGTGGCGATCATCCCTTGAGAAGCAGCTGCTGAGGACTCCGTGACAGCGCGGGAAGGTTCCCCAACGCTGAGCTGTCTACTTTGAAACCGGATACCAGCATTCTGAGGGTGGACATCCAGGAACCGGTGTCTGTATCCTGCTGTGCCTGCCGAGTGGTAACATGTCCCTAACATGTCATGCTATTAACCCTTTTTGTTGATGTACGTGCAATACTCACCTTTACACTATAAATAATTATTTTAATATACTACACAATGGGTTTTTTGCGCTGTTCTTTTTTTGTTTCCATTTTACTACTAATAGTACTAATGGTGTGGCCCTCCTAGGCAGGGTTACACAGCACCCGCTATTCTTGCAGTACTCATCAACATCTCTGGCCATTCGGGGCCAGTAGAACCGGTCTTTTACTAGTCCCAATGTCTTGCCGGTACACAGATGGCCATGGTTATCATGGAGGGAACTTAGGACCCCCTGCCTGTATTTGTAAAGGAGTACCAATTGTCTAGTTACTTTGTGTTGAGACTTCTTTGCGACACTACTCCACTCTTTATCACTAAGTTAGGCCATTGTCTTCCTAGCAGCCGGCTCTCTGGGTACATCCCGGTAACGTCTGAGGCCACCTTTTGATTTCTCAAAGCTAGCCATACTTCCTTGACATCTGGATCTGTCTGTTGCACTTTCTGGAGGTGCGGCCTTCTTAATCAAGGCAACCCTTCCATAGCTAATTCTGCAGTGTGAGTAAAGGCAAGGGGTAAAGCAATGGGAGATATCGCCATACAATCAGCTACTCTATTTGTTTGCTGTCATGGCGCCTCCGGGCATCTCGGTTTGCTTACACAACGTTCGTACCCCAGTAATGTCCTCCCACTGATCATCTATCTCCCTGGTATCTCTGTGAATCCGAGACAAAGCATCTGCGTCAATGTTCTGCCTCCCTGGTCTGTATTTCAGGCTAAAATTGCATGTGGTCAATGCAGCTAGCCACCAGCGGCATCCAATTTAGCCGAGGAGAGGATGTAGGTGGGCAGGTTATTGTCCATGTGCACCACAAACATTGCCCTGTACAGATAGTCCTGCTCTCTGCAGGCCCCCACAGTCCTGCTCTCTGCAGGCTGCCCACAGTCCCGCTCTCTGCAGGCTGCCCACAGTCCCGCTCTCTGCAGGCCCCCACAGTCCCGCTCTCTGCAGGCTGCCCACAGTCCTGCTCTCTGCAGGCTCCCACAGTCCCGCTCTCTGCAGGCTGCCCACAGTCCTGCTCTCTGGAAGCCCCCACAGTCCCGCTCTCCACTGGCTCCCATCACATCTGCTTGCTCACTCCTAAAGCAAAGACTTTACATTGAGAGTTTTCTGTTGGTGACCCAACGAACATGTTTACAGGTTTTTTTTGTGCCAAACATCAGCACAAAAAAAATACAAATATCTCTGGAAGCAACAAAAGACGGGTTCCCAATGCTACATCCAATTGACAAAACATATAAAGTAATAAGTATAAAGTTTAAATACTTCAATAATAATAATATTGACTTGGTTATTTAGTTAAACCCTTTGGCCAAAGCGTTATAAGCCTGCACACCAAACGTCAAGGCATAACCAATAATGCAGGTCCTACACTACACTGTGAACCCTTCCCTTTACCTCTGTATGAGGGGAAAGAACCATAGTAAGCCCTGTTCTTTGCAGCAAAGTGAAAAGACCTCCCAAGTTAAAAAGGTGAGGAGGGGTGAGCTCTGGGGGGAGGTGCCACCTACCTCCATTACAACTGTTACCTGTCAGAAATTGATTAACACTAAGCTTGATTACAGGAGAGTGGATTGATCGGCAACTTAGCTAATCACTTGTCTGTGTGCAGATTGTATTGATGCACATAGTGAATGGGAGAATAAATAAAACTTGAACTGCAGCTTTAAGGTGCCTCTGAAGCAGGTGGGAAGGAATGACGGAAGGATCGAAAGTATTTTTTTTCCTCATGTGTTATATCATGGAGGTTCTGTGCATTTAAAAGGGGTTAAACTATCAAACAGGCCTAGCAATCACCCGTCTTGCAAACACAGACATCATTTTCTGCCTCAGCGCATGTACAGTCCCGGCTCCAGTAAGTTCAAGTCCAGAGCGCACCAGCACTGACAATGTAACTCTAGCCAGCATGCAAACAATACTGTACAAGAACAGAAAGTGTCCCAGGAACCTTCCCACAGACGGGTTATTGTTCTTTGCCATGAGTGATGAAGTTATAATCAAGCTGTGTACAGTACATTATGAACTTGTGTCCACCCTGAGAAGTGGTAGAAATTCACCCCCCTCCCTCCTCCCCCCTCCTCCCCCCTTGCATTCTCTTCTCTTGTGGGCTGCACATTACACTCTGTTTATTTAACCTGCAGTGTTGCAGCAAAGTTTGTTCCATTGTGTTCTTGATGGCTGAAATCTGTTTATTATCCATGGAGCGAGTGAGAGGACTCTATTGGTCCTGGAGAAATGTAGATGCATTGAAGGTTGTGATACTACAAGTAGTGTACACGTGAAGAAGAAACCAATGAAGTGGGAAAAAAGCCCTGCACACCAGTGCGTAGCTGGAAATAAGCGGGCCCCCGGGCAAAAAAAAATTTCAGGGTCCCAAAAATATTAATACTGACTGCAATTTTTTTCTCCCTCCCACCATACTCTTCCTGATCCTCTCTCTCTCTCTCTCTCTCTCTCTCTCTCTCCCCATCCCTCCTCATCATCTTCGTCATCATCCCTCATCATCCTCTCTCCCTCTCCTGCTCCTCATCATCATCTCTTCCCCTCCTACCAATACATAATAAAAAATACACCCCTCCTAATACATAATGAAAAATACACCCCTTCCCCAATACATAATGAAAAAAATACACCCCATCCCCAATACATAATAAATACACCCACTCCCCAATACATAATAAATACACCCCCCTCCCCAATACAAAATAAATACACCCCCCTCCCCAATACATAATAAATACACCCCCCTCCCCAATACAAAATAAATACACCCCTTCCCCAATACTGTACATAATAAAAAATACACCCCTCCCCAACACATAATAAATACACTGCCTTCCCCATTACATAATAAATACACCCCTCCCCAATACAAAATAAATAAATACACCCCCCCCCCCAATATATAATAAAAAAAATACACTCCTACCCCAATACATAATAAATACACCCCCTCCCCAATACATAATACAAAAATACACAGGAAGTGAGAGAACAAGATCAGGTTAGGCAGAAGGAGGCTAAGCAAATAATTCGATGTGCAAAGCGCCCATGCAGAAATAAGGGGCACAGCCCATTTTTTTTTTAGGTTTGCACAGTCCGTGAAATGAGAAAACACAAGGAAGAACCGTGGAACCAGAGACAGAAGAAGAGGGTGATGTCTTGCCAACAAACGTCATCATTACTTGTGCTCTCATGGCAGCTGGAGATGATGGGGAGGGACCACAGGTAGGGACTCTGACTATAAATGGGAAGGACTTGGACACAAGTGTATTTACAGAGGAGAAAGCTCTAAAAGAATTTTCCAAACTGAAAGTGGACAAGTTAGTGGGGGCAGTCAGGATACATGCAAAGATATTAAAGGAGCAATTCAAGCAATATCCTACGTGTGGTTTTATTTTAAATAAATCCGGTCTGGAGTATTAGATAATACTTACTACTTTTTTTATTTTTAAATTAAACTTTTAGTGCCATTTTAATGAGTTTTAACATACTGAGCATCCTTTGATTGCTATAGCAGGTTTATCCCACCTCCCCAACAGTAGTGCAAGATCTTTGTAAGACTTTCCTGTTTGGGATCATGTGTTGCCAATATTCCCAGCAGTTTGAGCTGCAAACTGTAACAATAGATAATGTTACCTTAGTAATGTAAGAATACATTGTAGCTGCTGAGTTACACTGACAGAAGGGAGGATTTGAAACTGAAAGGCGGCCATTTAGCAAACCCTGGGAAGCGGGATTTTACTGATCGACACGGGAGAACGAATCGATCATCAGCTTACATAATGAGAGTTCAATAAAGGTAATCAAAGGCTGCATATATTAAAACAAAATTATATATATTTTTAAACTGTTTGAATTGCCTCTTTAAAAGTGCCTCGGGGTGTGCTGGCAACACTGTGACCAGAACCATTTAACAAGTCACTAGTAAGGCCACGTGCATGGTGCGGGATACGGCACGAGCCAAGTAGCTGGCGCCGAAACAAACACCAGGACGCCAATGCATATGTGCATAGTGCGCTAGAGGGAGAGCGGCGCTTCGCAACACAAACCAGTTAGTATTTCAAGCCCGACGCCGGGGAGGAAGAGGAAGCACGGAAGCTGGCGTGTTCTACTATGGACGTGGCCTGACAGGTGGAGTTTCAGGTGACTGATGAAGCTCAAACACAGCCCCCTTCACAAAAGTGTGCGTAGTGAGGAGGCAGGTAAGTACAGGCCGATGAGCCGGGCGCCAGTAGTAGAGAATTGAAAGGAAACATTGCGGAAAGAAAGAATTGTTGACTAAAATCCACCAATTTATAAGATCCCGGCCGCGGGGATTTACTGGGTAGAGATGATGCCAAACAAACCAATTTCGTTTATTTTTGTACTAAGTGCGTAACGTAATACAGCGGGGCGCAAAGTGCGGCGGGAGATGTTGCTGGGGGGGGGGGGGGGGCATTGGCAGTTGCAGAGGCCCCGCGCTCTTCCCTCAGGCATTTAAATTAAATGCCGGGGGATCGCGTCAGGCCCCTGCAACTGTTTACTGGGATTCAGACGCTGTGACGTGTCGCCATGTGACGTGACGTCACGACCCCGCAGCGTCATCTGACGCGGATGAAGGTGGGGGGGGGGGGGCGGCGGGAGAGCCGGAGGGAGAGAGACAAGGGGGGCGCAGCACAAACGTTTATGCTCCACCGACGTAATAGATCAGGATGGAGCAGTAAATATAGCTAACTAGCTGATATACTCGGTGTTGCCCGGGATAGAATTTTCCCGCTCCCCCTCTGTCTCTGCTCCCCTCCCCCCTTCACAGCTCCATTCTCCCCCACCCACCTGTTCACAGTTCCGCCCCCCCCCTGTTCCCAGCTGCGCCCCCCCCTGTTCCCAGCTGCGACCCCCCCCCCGTTCACGTCTCCGATTCCCCCCCTTCTCAGCTGGGTTCCCCCCCCCTTCACACCTCGATTCCCCTTCACAGCTCTGTTCCCCCCCTTTCCAGCTCCGTTCCCCCCTTCCCAGCTCTGTTCCCTCCCTTCCCAGCTCCGTTCCCCCCCCCCCCTCCTTCACAGCTGCGGTCTCCCCCCGCTGCACCCCACATCACTCTCCCCACCCTGCACTCCACATCACTCACCCCCCCCCTGCACCTCACATCACTCTCCCCCTCTGCACCTCACATCACTCTCCCCCCCTGCACCTCACATCACCCCTTCATCCCCCGGTCCCCCTGCACGTCACATCACTGTCCACCCCCCTGCATCACCCCCCCGGTCCCCTGCACTCGTTCCCCTCTCCCCTGTCCCCGGCGCTCAATGACCGCGGGTTGAGGCGTGAGGCGGCGGGCGGGAGGTGAGCGAGGGATAGGGCGTGAGGCGGCGGCTGTAAGGTGAGTGCGGGTTGGGGCGTGAGGCGGCGGGTGGGAGGTGAGTGCGGGATAGCGGTCCGCGGTGTGAGGAGGATGTGAGGGCGTGCGTAGCCCTGTTTGTGACGTCACCTCACCCCGCAGGCCAATCACAGCGTGAGCCACCGCCAACCAATCAGCAACCGCACAAACCCACACACAAACAATTTTTCAGTTTTATCTGGATTTTTGTAAGGCCTTTGACAGTGTCCCACATAGAAGACGGATAAACACATTGCCATTGAATTCTGCAGTACTAGAATAGATGACATTGGTTGATGGACGGGCGACAGAGTCATGGGAAATCGAGGACATTCAGAAGAGGGAAAGGTGACACATTGAGTACCTCAGGGATCTGTACTGGGACAAGGGATCTTTAATATCTTTATTAGTGACATTACAAATGGGCGTAAGGGGAAAGTACGCTTTTTGCCACGGCATAAAGATCTGTGACATGGTTGATACACTACGGCAAGAGTGGCCAAAACCTGTCCTCAAGGGCCACCAAGAGATCAGGTTTTCAGGATATCTTCGACTGAGCCACTGATTGAGCCACCTGCGCTGAAGCAGGGATATCCTGGAAACCCGACCTGTTGGTGGTGGCCCTTGGGGACTGGAGTTGGTCACCCCCCCCCTGATCTATGGGGTTAAACAAAATGATTATTGATTTAGGCAGATTAGAGGAATAGTCGATTTAAAGCAAGTTCAAATGTATGCATTCGTGTCACAAATATCCAACAGCTGCTATAGTAGCCTTAAAAGTAGGTAAGTAGTGTAGGAAAACAATGAGACACAAGAGCAAGATGCTACTGTAGGTTGTATACTGTATTGTATTGTATGTCTTTATTTATATAGCTCCATTAATGTACATAGCGCTTCACAGTAGTAATACATGGGGTAATCAAATAAATAACAGATAATATAAATAACAGATCATGGGAATAAGTGCTTTAGACATAAAAGTAACATTAAGGAAGAGGAGTCCCTGCCCCGAGGCGCTTACAGTCTAATTGGTAGGTAGGGAGAACGTACAGAGAAAGTAGGAGGGAGTTCTAGTGCGTCTGCAGGGGGCCAAGCTTTATGTATCATGTGTTCAGAATATCCACAGTGCTATTTATATGCTTCTTTAAGCAAGTGTGTCTTAAGGTGGGTCTTAAAGGTGGATAGAGTGGGTGCTAGTCGGGTACTGAGGGGAAGGGCATTCCAGAGGTGTGGGGCAGTCAGTGAAAAAGGTTTAAGGCGGGAGAGGGCTTTAGATACAAAGGGGGTAAAAAGAAGACATCCTTGAGAAGAACGCAAGAGTCTGGATGGTGCATAACGAGAAATTAGGGCTGAGATGTAAGGAGGGGCAGAAGAGTGTAAAGCTTTAAAAGTGAGGAGAAGAATGGAGTGTGAGATGCGGGATTTGATCGGAAGCCAGGAGAGGGATTTCAGGAGGAGAGACGCAGAGACAGATCTAGGAAAGAGTAGAGTGATTCTGGCAGCAGCGTTAAGGATAGATTGTAGGGGAGACAGGTGAGAGGCAGGAAGGCCGGACAGCAGGAGGTTACAGTAATCAAGACGGGAGAGAATGAGGGCCTGAGTCAGAGTTTTAGCAGTCCAGCAACAGAGGAAAGGGCGTATCTTAATTATATTGCGGAGGAAAAAGCGACAGGTTTTAGAAATGTTTTGAATGTGAGGGGCGAATGTGAGAGAGGAGTCGAGTGTGACCCCTAGGCAGCGTGCTTGGGCTACTGGGTGAATGATGGTAGTTCCAACAGTAATGTGGAAGGAGGTAGTAGGGCCAGGTTTGGGAGGAAATATAAGAGCTCTGTTTTAGCCATGTTGAGTTTAAGGCGACGGAGGGCCATCCAGGATGATATAGCAGAGAGACATTCAGAAACTTTGGTTTGTACAGCAGGTGTAAGGTCAGGTGTTGAAAAGTATATTTGTGTGTCGTCAGCATAGAGGTGATAATTAAACCCAAAAGATGTTATTAGGTCACCTAGAGAGAGTGTGTACAGAAAAAAGAAAAGAGGTCCCAGGACAGAGCCCTGGGGTACCCCCACAGAGAGATCGATAGAGGAGGAGGAGGTGTTAGCAGAAGAGACACTGAAAGTACGATGGGAGAGGTAGGATGAGATCCAGGATAGAGCTTTGTTCCGAATACCAAGAGTATGGAGAATGTGAAGGAGAAGAGGGTGGTCCACGGTGTCAAATGCTGCAGAGAGGTCGAGTAATATGAGCAGAGTGTAATCACCTCTGTCTTTGGCAGCATGGAGGTCATCAGTTATTTTAGTGAGGGCTGTTTCTGTGGAGTGAGCAGTGCGGAAGCCAGATTGTAGAGGGTCTAGGAGAGAATAGGTGTTGAGAAAATGGAGCAAGCGAGAGAATACAAGTCATTCAAGGAGTTTAGAGGCAAAAGGCAGGAGGGAGACAGGTCGATAGTTAGAAAGACAGGTAGGGTCAAGCTTGGTGTTTTTGAGTAATGGTATGACTGTTGCATTAAGAAGCAGGATGGAAAGGTTCCAGAGCAGAGGGAGGAGTTAAAAATTTGTGTGAGCGTAGGGATTATAGTAGGAGCAAGAGGTTTTAGGAGATGGGAGGGAATGGGGTCAAGAGGGCAAGTGGTAGAGGGAGAAGAGGCGATCAACAGCGACATATCCTCCTCTTAGACAGTGGAAAAAGAGTCAAGGAAGGCAGGAGGAGAGTTAGGAAGAAGTGTAGGATGGGAGGAAGAAACAGAGGGGATGTTCTGCCGTATAGATTCCACCTTTTCCTTAAAATAGTCAGCAAAGTCCTGAGCGGAGATGGAGGAAGGAGAGGCGGCTGAGGGTGGTTTGAGTAGAGTATCAAAGACAGAGAATAGTCGGCGTGGGTTAGACTTGTGCATTTTGATTAGTGAAAAAATGTAGGCTTGTTTAGCTTGCGAGAGGGCAGAGTTGAAACATGATAGCATAAATTTGTAGTGAAGGAAGTCTGCGAGAGTATGAGATTTCCTCCAGAGGCGTTCGGAGGAATGAGTGGAGGAACGCAGCATGCGTGTGTGGGAATTTAGCCAGGGTCTAGGGTTAGAAGAGCGAGTGCGGAAGAGAGAAAGCGGGGCATGTAGATCAAGAGAGGAGGACAAGGCAGAGTTGTAGTTCCTGACCAGGTTGTCAGGGTCTGTAGCAGAGCTGAGAGAGGAGAGGGAGGAGCGTAAAGTGGACTCAAAGTCAGGTAAGTGAATAGAGCGCAGGTTTCTGCAGAACCGGGGGGTAGATGGAGGTGGAGAAGGGGAGAAGCGAGTAGAGAGAATGAGATGAGGTGATGGTCAGAGAGAGGAAAAGGGGAAATGGAGGATACAGAGAGGTATTAACACCATAAGGAGAGAGGTAGTGATGCCTCTCTATAGATAATTGGTGAGTCCTCCCGTAGGGTACCGGGTTCAGTTCTGGAGACCATATCTGCAGAGGGACATACAACAACTGGGGGTTGTGCAAAGATGAGGCTAGAAAGATGTGCTTGGTCTACAGCATCAGTCTTATCAGGAGAGACTCCAATGCAATAATATGTATAGGTTGGAGGGGGAGAAGGGGGAATATGACAAACTTTCAAATGGGGTTTCAACCACGTACGAGAAGTGCTAGAACAAGGGGTCATTCCCTAAAGCTGGAAGGTGGCGGGGTCAGGGGGCATTTCTTTGCAGAAAGGTTGCTGGATTCGTGGAATAACCTCCCAACAGGTGGCAGCGACTAATACAATAATGGAATACAAACTGCTGGGGCTAGATATAAGGCTGTCCTAAATATAAAAAATAGACAATATAAAAGAAAATAGCCGACTGAGGGCGTGGGGGAGGGGGGGATGGTTCTTATCTATTGTTAGTCTATGCGTCCAGGCTTCTAACTCTTCATGTTCATATAACTGGTTTCCCCAGGCTCATCCTGTGATACTACTGGGTCCATCTAAAGAGCGGTGCTCGTGTTCCTGGGTGTAGTCGGGCTCCCTGTCCTAGAGGATGAGCTTGTGTGTTCTTCTATTCTTTAATCAACAGCTCTGTGGCTTTTTGTGTGTTCCTGGATGTTAACATCTGCGTGTGTAATGGTGTGACTGATTGGGCAAAGTTTGGCCTGTGCCAATATCTTATGTCCATGGTACCTGACCCTGATTGCCCATTGACACGTCTTGGACAAATACCAAGAGAAACAAGTTCTCTATTTATACTTTTATACATATATATTTATGTGTTTTATTAGTGCACTGAGTAGTTTTTCCTTCATTGAGTGTCACAGATTTCCACGGAGATGCTATGCCCAGTTCTCTCCTGTATTATATTGGTAGCAGCATGTTTTCAACTTATCCTGGCCTGAGAACAAAGCGTATAAATCAGAAACATAACCAGCACCTCGCATTGTATGGATGGAAAACTCCTGGGTAAAGCATTATTTAGGGGATGTTATACTTGTGGTGAACAGGCCCATCTTATTAACAGTGGAAATCACTGGTTCCCAGTATTACTGGTTTCATAGACTCAGTTTTACATGTCAGAATAATGTTTATTTGTTCTAAATTTATATTTAAAACCAAAGACAGAACATGAAACACAGACAGAGCCAAATACATGGTACAGTGCATATATATATATATATATATATATATATATATATATATATATATATATATATATACACTGTACCATGTATTTGGCTCTGTCTGTGTTTCATGTTCTGTCTATATATATATATATATATATATATATAGTCAGATAAGGCAGTTGGCACTCCAATAGGTGCTGTTAAGCCACAGGTGCACGTCCCATATAGAGAATGTAGTTATACGTTACCGTTCCAAGGATTGGTAAACAAGAGACAGCACTCAATGTTGAAGATCAAAGTGTATTAGTGAAAGCAAAAATACATCCAGAAACCCAACGTTTCGGTCCTACAGAATGGGACCTTCCTCCCCCTGAGGAAGGTCCCATTCTGTAGGACCGAAACGTTGGGTTTCTGGATGTATTTTTGCTTTCACTAATACACTTTGATCTTCAACATTGAGTGCTGTCTCTTGTTTACCAATCCTTGGAACGGTAACGTATAACTATATATATATATATATATATATATATATATCTTTTGAATAAAATGGTCTTTTAGTTTAACTCTTTGGCCAACACTTATACGCATATATACAAGTTGTGGTTATTTTGGGGGATCAATATGAGCTTATAAGGGTTCCGTATGATTTGCAATTCTGTTCAGTTGTTCCCAGATGATTTGGAGGGTGGCTTCTCCGTCCCAGGTTTGAAGCTCACCCCCTCCCACTTTTAAATGGTTAAAGCTCACTCCATTTCACCTTCCACCTTCATGGGAACTTGCTTGCAGTGTGATTTGTGACAAATCTAATACAGAGTGCTTTTCCTGGTATTATACAGGTTAATAAGAGTTTCAATCAGACTTAGAACTATGCAACTAATTTTGACAGATTTATTATAAATCATCTTCCTGGTAATATACAGGTTATTAAGAATCTATTTTAGTGTTAGGACCCTTGAGAAGTGGTCTGCCTTGGAGGGGCTCAAGGGCTTACGACACTTTGGCCAAAGAGTTAAACTAAAAGACCATTTTATTCAAATGATATTTATACATATATATTTAGGCACTGTACCGTGTATTAGTGTCATTGGATGTAGCACTGGGCGCTGTCTGTGTTTTATGTTCTGTCTTTGGTTTTAAATATATATATTGCCATGCTCATTATCACGCCTCTTTGACACTTATACGCATATATATATATGTTGTGGTTATTTTGGGGATTTAATATGAGCTTATAGGGGTTCCGTATATTATTTGTTCTAAAACCTGCAAAATCTCACTTAACGAGGTAGAAAAGCTTAACACGGACCCCAACCAGAAGGATTAATGCTGCGAAGTACCCCATTCAGAAGCATGGACCCCACACGCAGCGCGATTGCGGCAGACACTGCCCCAAGCGCCGCAGACCTTTGCTTTTTCCGCTGCGGTGCTGGGCACAGTGAGTCTGACTATATCTGTATTCAAATCATTTATTGCATGCCCTGTTTGCAACAAAAGGGTTCATCTCGAAAGCAGCATTTTAGGTTTGACACATCTCCCTGCAAAATTAAACCGTTTTACTACAATGTAGCAATATAGCAATCCAGGCTCTGATGGGAAGAACCATCATGTGCCCCTATTACTACAAACAGAAATCCTAAACACTACATGACTGGAGACCAGACACTGTCTGAGGTACCTATGAAGATCATAAAATGAACTTGAGATGTTTTTTGTTTTTCTGGCTAACGTATGCTTTAAGAAATATATAAACTGAACAGAAAGAGGCATCCTCAAAGAGCAGCATTGCGCGTTTCATCTGAATGTTGTTTGAAGATACATTTGGATGGAGTTTGACCTGTTTTGAATGTGTAACACCTCTTCCCCCGCCGGCCAACAGAAGAGGGTCCCACCAAAGTGATCCAATGTCTAGCCAGGTGTTGCTTATGTGCAGGTGATGCTCAACGTCTTTATTTACCTCGTTCTCAGGGTGTCGGCATCGGTGGAGGGCTGGTATGGTAAGCACATAATAGAAGGACGCCAGGAACATTTCTTTTACTTTATTTGCAGGAACACATACTGTATACAAATGTCTTCCTTCAGGTGCTCAGGCAGCATTCCCCAGAGAAGCACAGTCTTTCGCTTTGTTGTCACTATATGTGGCCGTTCAATGTATGGATGATGATTGTTCATTCCTCCGCTGGGATCCCTAGGCAGGGTGCCCTCTTGCATGAGGATGCCTACCCTACCAGAAATACTCTGGGGTGATACTCTGAGTCCCTCACTGAGAAGCCTCCTATAGAGTACCTGGGCATCCCCTCTTGTGGGTGGAACACGCCTCAGGGCCATATAGAGAGGCCCTAATATTTAGGAATGACACTTTCCCTGCACTGGAAAATAACAAAGGGGTCTTGATACTAACACACACATTTACAGACTCACAAGACTTGCATTATTTACATTGTGATACCCCCCATCTTGGTCTCCTCCTTGGATCTGAACTAAAAAAAAGTTCCATCCCCTTTATATATATCCCATAATTACATCACTAGTCCCTATGACTACTAGGTGAGGGGTTTGGATTATACAGAGTAACATTACTTAATCACATCACGAGGTACCTTCTAGAAGGTGAGTGTGGTTCGGTTCTGCCTAGTCATCCTACCTCATGTGATGGATAGAGATGATACAATTGTTACTACCCATACAATTAACCCTCTAGGGCCCTTAAGTAACGTAGTATTCCCACATGGGTGTTACATTCTCCCCTCCCTGAAAATCCTTGTCGTCCCCGTGCAAGGCAAGACGCAGCACAATATAAAATGCATACATACAGCATATGATATGCTACATCTACCCATATACTATATCATTGTAACTTGGAACATGTGTAACACATGGGTGCAAGGTCACACCCACAATATGCTTTGCCCATCTTATTCATAACAGTTATAATTCACATACAATGTCTCAAACATACAGGACATAATAATTGAACCGAGTGAATACGCACCACTCTGTAACTATTATATTGCTATCAACTAGACATTGTGCAAAACACTAAAAACCCCACACTTGGATGTGTAATAGTAATGTTACAATAACAGCACACCAGCTATACACTATGCAACTATACTAACAGTGTACCCCTAAAGTTCAATGAATGGTTGTTCCCTGTTGTGTAATGTGTCACAGCACTTGCAACATAAGAACCAAACCAGTATCAGGCGGACAGCCTTTGGCGCAGCCGAAGGGCTGCTAAAGGGTGTGAGCCTTTGCTGCCATTCGCTGATGTTTGGTGGTGTTAAAGCTGCTTTATTTCAATCAGAAACTCACCAGCCCTTCTATCCCCTGTACCCAATTTTCCAACTACATCTGTCCATGAAATCTATGTGAATTTGACTGTATAACCCTGTTCATTTAATGTAACCATGTATTGTTATAACTCTGTGCCCAGGACATACAGTACTTGAAAACAAGAGGTAACTCTCAATGTATTACTTCCTGGTAAAACATTTGATAAATAATTAAGTATCATGTAATTACACCCAAACAAAATGCACGAATACAGCAATTTTAATAAAGTTCACCATGTATGCATTTGTGAACCCTTTAACTTTGGGACAACAGCCAAATAAGCTTACATTTAATGCGCATAGGATCATGCAACAGTACAATAGGAGCAGCCTTTTGGAATGGGAATCATATTAGTACCTAACTCCAATTGAGCCACCTGTGCTGAAGCAGGGATATCCTTAACACTTGACCTGTTGGTGGCCCTTGAGGACTGAAGTTGGCCACTCCTGTCCTAGGATCATAAAGATGTGTATTACTGGGACAATCTCATACTCTTAAATTTAACCTTACAAGGAAAATATTTAATTTCTGGTGAAGCTGTGCAGGACTAGAGGATAAAATCACGCCGCTCCCAATCCAATGTACTGTATGGATGTCTTCCCTGTGCTGGAGAAGATTGAAGTCCCATGCATTGTGAATATTGAATACTTGACTTATCAGAGATAGGTGCAGTCCCCACAGGAAAACCTCTCCCTCCCCCTGAAAGACTGCAGCCTCAGGCAGGAGTACAACATAACGGTGGTCTTTATTCTGGTCTCACAGCATACATCAACAGCACGCTGACATATCACAGCAACCTCTTCTTCTCTGTGTCCCTGGAGTCAACCCAAGGAGCTTGAGGCCCCCGGCGTCTCTCCTTGTCTCCCACACTCCCTGGTGGAGTATGGGGTAGGTGCTCCCACTCTCCTGCGGGAGGGAAGGCCTGACACCAGATCCCTGGCTCAGCATAGAATCACACACCCACTCCCAATGCGGGGAGAGGATAGAACACACCTCCCTCACTGAGGAGTGAGAGTGACAGAGAACACTACATTTGGGCTGCAGCTCCTTTTTGTTACAAGGGGCCTTAGGCACACCCCCATTTCACTCTAGAGAGCTGTTTACTGCTGAAGGGCATAGATTTAACCCTAACACTGCCTGTGCTGGTACCAGGACTTATGTGTTAGGCAGGGAAATTAGTAGCCCAGGGGGTACCTGGCTACATTCTCCCCCTGGTGGAACTCTCACCCCCCTGAGACATCCAATTTATAGACCATTTATTAAATTGGAGAACAAGAAAAAATAACTTGAAAACATCGAATACATGAGTACAGTTAGATCCTCCCTACGCTGAAGAAGCTATACCCCTCAGTAGTAGTGTCAGTAGCAGTGCTTGGGATCAGGCTTGCGAATCTTCCTGCCCTCACCATCTGGTACAGTGACTGAATAGCAACGCTATTGGCCCCTCTCTGAGATATACTCAACCCTGTCCAAATAGATGTTCCTGCCTAACTTCCATACGCTCATTAGGTAAGACACTTTTACTTCATTGTAATAGTACGCCACTGTGCAATGGGCAGCTAGATAATCTAATATGGCCTCTCTGAGCCATTCCTCCCTATTGGCCTCTGCCTCTCTCATAAGGGGTTCAGGAACATAAGGGTAATCGTAACCGTGTGACTTCCTATAATATTAGACCACTTTACGATCCACCCTACTTCTCTTGATTAAGTTTTACCCACATGCTTGCCCTAGCAGTACCCAAAATAGCGGCTCTGAAGATAGGGGTTCTTCCTTTACCACCTCCAAGCCTGAAGGTGAAATCATCCCTAACTTGATGTCTCTACTACGATCCCCAAGGACCTCTGCATTTTTTTCAGGGGTAAACTCTCCCTCTGCCCACCAGTGGTCCACTGTGATACACTGCATTAAAAGAAATCTAGTCCTATTCATATGCGGAACCCACAGTAGATGGTGATCTAGATCTACCAGATTTGCAGGATCCTTCCCGTGAAGATATACTGTAGTGTAATCTAACATCCCACCCCAAGGCACATCATCATCAAATCCCTCCCACACCCCATTGTCCTGGATAGGTTCTGGCACAATGTCAGTGTCCTGGGTAACGCTTGGTGAGGCCTTAATATCAGTATCATGTCCCAATATCTTAAGAGTCTGGCACCTACCTCGGCCCATCACCGCAAGTACCTTATGGTGGTCAGGGTCCTTGGCAGCTTTGCGGTGTCTGGCCTTGCCTCAGGCACGACACTGCTGGAGGTTGGCCTCTGCCTTATTCACCGGAGCGGAGGTCACAACTTCCGTATCTGCCCGGCAGCCGAAATCGGGATGACGATTTCCAGTTGCAACACAAGGGTGGCAGCATCGACAGTCAACCCAAGGAGCTTGAGGCCCCAGGAGTCTCTTCTTGTCTCCCACACTCCCTGGTGTGTGGTGCTCCCACTCCCCTGTGGGAGGGAAGGCTTGAAACAGGTCCCTGGCTCAGCATAGAATCACCCACCCCCTCCCCATGAGGGGAGAGGATAGAACGCACCTCTCAGTGAGGCGTGAGAGAGACAGAGAACACTGTATTTGGGCTGCAACACCTTTTTGTTACCAGGGGATGGTCCCAAGTCTTAGCCCCGGTGTGGGAAGTACCTAGGCCTTAGGCACACCCACTCACACCTGTCACTCGAAGGAGCTGTTTACTGTGGCAGGGCATAGTTTTAACCCTAACACTACCAGCGCTGGTACCAGGATTTATGCGTTAGGCAGGGAAATTAGTAGCCCAGATATACATAACATGGCTACATCATGAATGGACCTTACGGTGCACTAAGGATTAACACTAAAATCTGGGCTATAGTGGTGTGCCAAAACCTGTACTATTTTTGTGTACTGGTGCTTACAACTTCAAAGGCCAGACCAAAAACCACAAAGATATTTTTCCTCCCTGATAACAGTAGGTGCATTGCAGAATGTGCTACCTTTTAATGATATAGAAGCTAAAACTGGTGCATTATAATGTGTGTGTATCCCCCTCCCTCAATGCTCTACCTATATCACTACTCCCAAATCACTCTCTAGCACTCGCAGAGCAAAAATCCCCAAATCATTGAACCTATCAACTTTGTGAAATTAACAGTATACCTATATATATATATTTTATTTTTATTATCTGACTGCACAGGTCGAATAGAACATTAATGGCCTTTGGGTGACTCATCCTGTTGATCAGCTCAGCTCCCATACTCTATGTAATTCTGCATGGTTTTCTGAGGACAATACACAAGGTAATTTCAAAACATATACCGTTAAAAGGAGACGTGGAGAATAGTACGGAGGTTTATATAGTGTGATGTATATGTCCCCTGTTCATATGGTGACACACAGAGGGTTGCTTACTGTACTAAAAAAAATGGGACTCCTTTGCTAATGGTGCCCGTTGTCCCTTTAATAAATGGGCTGAGCATTCTCTTCCTGTCTTAGTGATAGCGTCCACCGTGTAAGCAATCAGGGAGCTCCACATAAGCCCTGGTCCTGATTATGTCTTTAAATACTGTGGTGCACACAAAAAAAGGATTATATTAGACTGTGCAGGGGACACTTAGATGTTTTAATGATTCTTTCTATGTGCAGATAAATCAAAGTCAAACCTCGGAAGCTTCTATATGCTTCCCGTTTTAACCCCGGCGGAGACTTTAAGCCAAATGCAAACAAATTCCTTCCTCTCCTCCCCTTACTTTTCAAGAGATCATATTTATCAAGAGGGGCCGCCCTGTAAGATACCTTGGGCGCCAGTGGCGTCCCTCAGACACCATACAAACCTCATTCAATTAAATGGACCATAAAGAGTCCTGTTTCCTAGAAAGTACTAATCCACCAGACACTTTGAGTGTGAGCAGACACACAACGACCCCATTCAAATCACGCCCTCCACAAAATCTGGATTAACACATACATAGATTGGTGCTGGGTGGCATAAACATGTATATGAAGGCGTTTATAGGAACATGAAAGAGAATGTTATTTGTAATATCTCCAGGTGAGTTTTCTAACCTAAGCAGAGCTGCCCAGGTGGTTTCAAGACACTTGTTAACATAATCATTTCTATCTAATAGCCAATCCCTGATTATTTTATGAAAGCATGATGAATTGAACCAGAGATTAACTCCTCGCTTCTATTTAGTCATATATATATATATATATATATATATAGTATATTATAATCATTCTACTGGTCATTCCTCTTCAAAGAAGGTGTTTAAAACTCTTATTAATTGCTTTAATATCTTTTATATGTCTTTCGATAAGACAGGTAGCATCAGTAGCACATATGTTTTCCCCAAATTGCATATTTCTATGGGGCTAATCCTTCCAATAGTGAAATATTTACTGTTTTTCCACTCTTCCAGTTGCTTTATTACTTGGTTAATTCCTTGTCTAAAATTCACTTCCTTGGGTTGAGAGACATCTGCCGGAAGAATGTATTTATATATTCTTGATTGTGCCCCCTTAGCCTTAACAAATGGAAACAAGTTATTTTGACTATTATGGGTTTTTTCCATCAACCAAATAATTTATGATTTGTTATAATTAGGAACCAATGCTATCTATGAATTCTCATATTTTGGGACTTAAATATGAGGATTTTCAACCAATAGAATCATATTGTCCACAAATAAAGCTAAATGTTGTATATTATCCCTAATTGTAACCCCTTGGATGTTTTATCTTAGTGTCATTGCTAATGGTTCTAGGTCCTATATAACAATGGGGAGAGCGGGCACCCTTGTCTCGTTCCCTTAACCAGAGGGAAGGGTCTTGATAAATTTACAATCAATAAAACTGAGGGATTAAAATAAAGGACTTCCAGTGCCTGAACAAAATTCCCTTTTATAGTATTTTCCAGAAGTGTATAAAAATAGTGTATGATACCAGATAGCCACATCAAATGCTTTTTCAGCATTGAGTTTAAAAGAAGGGACAATGGCGATTTTTCCTGTGTTTAATCTTTGTTTATATTTATATTTTCTGTGTTTAACCATTTAAGGAATATATTCCCACACCGAGGTTCCAGCCAGCTTATCATCACTGCAGACATATACCCAAAGATACCTTTACGTACACAGTATCATCCTCACATTTGTGAGTATAAATAACAGCAGACTTAAAGAAGAATACGTATTTATTTGTCACAATACTGCACCATCAGTTTTATTTTTTATATCTCCACATGTTTGCGCTTCCCTTTGATCACCACGTCTCCTCTTTTCATACACTTGAATAACATTGTATAACTGGCAACATCTTTCTGATATTAGATTGGAATTACTGCCTAGAGAAAATCCCATCTGGTCTTCGATATAAAGCCGTGTAACACTGTTTTACAGATATTAGCTCACAGTTTAGTAAAAATTGTATTACCTAAGGGTTAGCGTTAAGATTACAAATACAAGATAAATATATACAGTGGCAGAGGCATTATCTGATAATACTAATATTTGCCTTTAAAACTCTAGGGGAAAAGTTTTGGATTTATAAGTTTGTAAATCAGTTCTGGACATTCTTGCCTGAGATTTGGAGAGACAGGGTGCAATATTTGCCATGGGTCTATTAATTGGGAATATGTTTTGCATAGACCTATACCCGCTTTTTTTGTACTGTATTGAATTTCTACTATTTCTCTTTGTAACTATCATTTTATCCAATTAACGGATCATCCACAAAGTTAAAGTCTCCCATAAAATTATGGATTTATAGTCAGATTGTCGTAACTTCTCTATAACCTTCATTAATCATTTTCTATCATCCACATTAGGGAAGGGATCTTGAATGAAAATCCCGGGAAACTCCAAGGAACGGATCTTGAATGGAAATCCCAGGAAACGGATCTTGAATGGAAATCCCAGGAAAGACCAGGGAACGGATCTTGAATGGAAAGCCTGGGAAACTCCAGGGAACGGATCTTGAATGGAAAGCCTGAGAAACTCCAGGGAACGGATCTTGAATGGAAAGCCTGGGAAACTCCAGGGAACGGATCTTGAATGGAAAGCCCAGGAAACTCCAGGGAACGGATCTTGAATGGAAATCCCAGGAAAGACCAGGGAACGGATCTTGAATGGAAAGCCTGGGAAACTCCAGGGAACGGATCTTGAATGGAAATCCTAGGAAACTCCAGGGAACGGATCTTGACCGTTCTGCCCATCTGTAATTGTGGGCAGCCTCTTGCAACAATCCCAAGTGTAGCTAGATAGAGGAATGCAAAACTGATCTTCAATGTGAACAGTTTAGAGCAAAGACACCCCATCTTGGAATATTAATATTTGATTTCCTTGCTACTCAACTTTGCATTGTTCCCTGCAGGCTTTCAAGAGGTCCACTTGCTTTGTTTGTCACTTCTGCCCAATTACGTGTGCGAGGGGAGAGAGGGAAGAGAAGGGGGATGGGGTGAAAGGGAGATTAGCGAGAGAGAGAGGAATATATATATATATTTCTGGTTTGTTGGTATTTCTCAGGGACACCTATAAGTCTTAAATAGTTTCTCCTGGCCCAGCTCTCTTGGTCGCCAGTCTGTGCTATCAGATCTTAATAAGCCTTCTGTCGTTGTATCTCATCCTCCAGAGACCCATGTTTTTGCTCAAGTTGTAAGGTTCTATTTTGTTGTTGAGATAAGTTATTTTCACAATCTTCAATGACCTGCTTTAATGGATTAAAACTCTCAATGAGTATACTGTAGGTGCCATTGTCTGGGAGACACGTTAAAAGCCCCTTTGCACATCTTTTTTTAATACATACAAGCCCGTGTTCCCCCCCAGGTTCTCCTTAATAATGTATCTATCGTGATAATCCACAAAGATTTAATAACTTCACATTTTCAAAACCATGTTATTTATTGTTTTTTTTTAATCTAATATGACATTTTGATGTTTCTTCACTGCTTTATGGGCGTCCTTCCTCCTTTCCTCTTGTAATTTTGGTTCGTAATATAGAGACCTATTTTACACTTGAAGGATGAGCATCTTTTTTTTTTTTGTCTGGGTCACGGTTTCCTTTGGAATTCTTGGAATCCACCCCCAAGAGTGTTTTCTGACCTCTCACTGTAAAGCTTCTTACAAAATGTGAAGTCAAGTGAAGGCCACCAGGAAATGAATGAAGAGGGACCTTCCAGATATGAGATACTAACAACACAATGTGTAGACCAAAAGGAATGTCTGAAGAGCAACAAGATGGCTCAACACCGTCAAAAGTGACATTTGAACTTCTGCACTGTAGAGAAGTGAAAGGAACTCCGAGTAAAGAGATAGCTACACCATTGCTGGCGAGTAGAAAGATATAAGATTGCTAAATAAACACAGAACTAACATGATAGAGAAGCCATTTCTGGAGCAATCCATCCAAAGACCACAGGACAGACATTCTGCAGATATTATTCTACACATGCTGTGAAATTATTTCCCACTGCTGGGGCACAGTTTAGCTCTGTTCAAATGAATGACAGGTAAATCTTCTCCACCACAGAGAAGAGGCTTCGTGTTATTTTGAATAAATGGCCACGGCTGTCATATTGCGTGGAAGTATGATACATAGCCCATGAAATGAGCCTTTCATGCAATGAGATAGATAATCCATGACTAGTGCACTCAATGTAATGACAAGATAGCAGGCCAGAGTGCTCCCCGAGATAGTACAATATATCCAGGCATGCCACACACTATGACACGGGATTCAGAGGTAATGATGCAGTGGAATGCTGCAGTAGAGCATTCTGGATAAGTAAAGACAGCTACATTTCATATTATGCAAAAGCCAAATGTATACCATGACTAAGACTTTATGCAAAGGAAAGACGACAACGGAATAATTGCTTGGGGTGATGTTCTGCCTGACAGGGTGACCAAGGACAGTGTTCAGAACTGCATTTTACCAGAGGAGCTCATGAGAAATGTGACTTCCCTGGCACAGCTGGGACATGTTGCAGTTTGCAAATATAACCTATGACTAGAGCACCATATGCAGGTGGGAAGATGCAGTACCAGTGTGTATAGTGCTATATAGAATATCAATGTTTAGATGGTTGCCTTCACAAGATTTTCTCAATGAATCACAAACACTTGACATTTTCAATCGTGCACCTATATATGAAAAAGAAAATAGAATAGGTGGAAATCTAGAAGTGAAATAGCACTAAAATTACTTAATTGAGATATCCTCATCTTGGGAATCAGGAGGCAGCCATCTTGGACTTGTAATGACATTTCTGACCCAAGAAGCATTACAGAGACTGCTACATTTAATGTTTTCCTGGTCATTTTATTGATGCATTTGACGTTCTGCTTCTAATGAAATGGAAAAAATTAATCTGGCATCTTCTGCAATCAGGTTTGCGCCACTCCAGTTTCGATGCTCGCAGTTTCACAAATTCAAGATGGCGGATTCCAGGATGTGTGGATATTTCCATTTTAGATCTCACTTTGTTCAGAACCTTATGTGTATACATTTTTATTTGTAAGATTCTGAGGCTATATTTGAACAAAAAGGCGTAGCTTTTGTTAATCCTCTCACTGATGGAAGGGCTTATTGTGAAATACAGCGCAATGTGTTCCATACCCTGGAGACATTACCAGGTTTGACATTCTTTCCACAGAAACTAAAAATGTCAGAGCTTGAACCCCAGGTACATTTTCTCTGTTCTTTTTAAGCTACTCTCAGCAGGGAGGAGGTGGGGTTCTAAATATAGAACTTGTGGGTTCAACCCCAGCCACGGGCATTTATCTTTACGTGGTGCGACCCAAGGCCAGGGAAAGGGTACGGTGTTAAGTCAAGGTGATGGTCCGGGATATAAGATTGTTAGTGTGCCCAACAGTGTGCATGTATATTCTCTGTGTGTGACCTTCGGGTAACCACCGGATCTTGTTTTATCTTTTTGTAATTGGGTAACCAGTGCAGGATGGTACAGTGTTAGTTAGTACAATAGACAGAGAAAAGGAAAGTAGAAGTGATAAGTTTAATAGCTAAATCGTGGTTAAAAAGAGTGCTAGATTTGAGGACCACTAAGGTTCCTTCTTCAGGCAGAATGTTTTTCTGAAACAGGTCCCCTTTGTGGTTCTGAAAGCTAGCTCTTTTTAACCACGATTTAGTTATTAAAGGTATCACTTTTCCCTCACTTTTGTTTGTCTAATTGGGTAACAATGAGGCTGCCATGTTATACAGAGCCAGAAAAATGTGCTGAAAGAAATCGAGACAGGGTTTTATCACTGTATTGTTCTGTGTGGTTATATCCACAGTTTATGAAATCCGATCTCAAGGCTGTAATCCGCTGGCCTCTGTCTGCTGTGTCGGAGCATATCTGGTTATATCGTATGGCTTGACTGTAGATGGTTGCATGCTTAGTGTGTGTGGGGTGGAAGCTGTTGTTCCTCAAATAGCTGTCTCTCTCTGTAGGTTTGCAGTATACAAAAGTCTGCAGTTGGTTGTTCTGTATAGTAATGGTGGTGTCTTGGAAATATACTTCGACTGAGGGAATGGGTGAGTTTGAGGTTGATGGTCAGGTGGAACGTATTGAAGTTCTCATGGAACTATATGAGGTCCTGTTCACCAGAGGTCCAAATCAGGAGGATATCATTGATGTACCGAAGGTATGTAAGGGGTTTCAAGTGACAGGTGGAAAGAAAGAAAGTAACTTTCCATTTTTGCGCAGAACTGATTGGCATACTGTGGCGCCATCCGAGTGCCCATAGCGGTCCCGGTTGTCTGGAGGTATGTGTCATTTCCAAATGTGAAGTAGTTATGGGTCAGAATAAATTCGATACATTTAGTCACTGTCTCTGTGAGTGGCTCCTCCGGTCCCAGAAAGTATCTGCAGGCCGAAATCCCATTTTTATGAGGGATGTTTGTGTAAAGTGTTATATACATATACTGTAGATATAATCACTCAAGTTGGGCCTTCTTGACAACTGTGTACCCATAACAGTCAAGGTTTCCATAATCATACCCTTTTTTTATTATTTGGAAGCTCGATTTCTTTTTTAATACGACTCTTGTAGACTGTCAGAATACTTGTGATCTCTCTGAAGAGTTTACATATTTATTCCTTTGCATAGTGTACAACAGTCAGTGACGCTTTACAAAGCCCATAAGTTTTCGCGCCACTATAGACAAATAGAATGTTTGAAAGTGGTTCATTATTCAGGGCTGTTTGCTAACAATGTCATCCTCACCATGCCCTACCACAGGGGGGCGCAAACTTTTTTCCCTGCGCCCCCCTGCCGGCTGTCCCCTCATTCCCGCGCCCCTCCCAACCCCAACTTACCCGCGCTCCGGCGTAATGACGTCACGTTGCCATAGCAACGTGACGTCACATGACCTCGCAGCGTCATTTTGACGCCGCGTTGCCATGGCGACGCAGGGAGGAAGCCGCCGAAGCCACGGTAAGTAAGGTTTACAGAGGCCCTGCAGCTCCCCCGGCACTTAATTTAAGTGCCTTCGGGAAGCACGCGGGGCCTCTGTAAACCCCGCGCCCCCCGTCGGCAGTGTCGCGCCCCCCCTGGGGGTCGCGCCCCACAGTTTGCGCACCGCTGCCCTACCAGACCATCTCTTTATATTTACTTGTGGCACTGGCCAAGGGACCAATTAATGCATATTTAAGGGTTCTGGCCCAAAAGCTAACAATATTTTAATGTAATAATTTTGATTTCCATCCATCATTAAAATAAAGTCTCAGAGTTTGAGGAGCCCAAAGCAAATACCTTTACCGTGTGTGTGTGTGTGTGTGTGTGTGTGTGTGTGTGTGTGTGTGTGTGTGTGTGTGTGTGTGTGTGTGTGTGTGTGTGTGTGTGTGTGTGTGTGTGTGTGTGTGTGTGTGTGTGTGTGTGTGTGTGTGTGTGTGTGTGTGTGTGTGTGATATTAACACTTTCACGGGGAGAAAAAGGTTAAATACTGTATACTGCCAAAATTACACAAATTAAAGAAAAAAACTTTTTTTTTGTTTTAATATACGCAGCTTTTGATTACCTTTACTGAAAATGTATTACCGAAGCTGCTGATCAATTAGTTCTCCCGTGATCAATCAGCAAACATCCTGCATCCCAGCAGCTATAATGTATTCTTGTATTACTAAGGTAACATTATCTATTGTTACAGTTTGCAGCTCAAACAGCTGGAAACATTGGCAACAAATTATCACAGACAGGAAAATGTTACAAAGATCTTGGTGGCTAAAACCTGCTATAGAAATCACAGGGTGCTCGGTGTATTAATACTCATTAAAAATGGCATTGAGTTGAATTAAAACAAATGTAATATTACTTAATAGAAGAGGTTAGGTGCACTCACTGGATCTATAGAACTGCCTCAGGTGCAGAGAGATCCTCCCTCATTGGGGAGACCTATCATGATCCGTGTGGATTAAAATGTCCTTTTTTGTATGAAGACCTCCGGAGCACAGGTTACTACTTGTTTTAAGCTCTAAACAGATGCACAAAGCCCCTGCATCTGTTATCAGCGCGGCTATAGTTTCTTCCTCCACATGCGCGCTGATGCGTGCAGAGGCTGAGAAACTTCCCCGAGACAGGCAAGTTTGAAATTTGCCGCTCGGGGAAGCGGAGGAGCGGTCACGTGACCGCTCCCATCCAATGGATCTGCAGTCGGTCCGGCACTACCAGACAAGACAGAGGCAGCAGAGGTGTGTGTGTGTGTGTGTGTGCGTGCATGTGTGCGTATGTGCGTTTGTGTGTGCGCGCGCGTGAATATATTTATCAAAGTTGCACAATGTTAATAAATAATTTATTCTCACGTCTTTTTTTAAATTTTTTTTAAATATTATATAATATACACACACACATATATACACACACACAGGTTCCCCAGTGACACACAAACACACAGACCCCTTCAAAGTGACACACACACACTGACAGCTACCAAGTGACACACACACAGTGATACCCGCCTCCCAAGCGCGCTTGCTGTCTCCTCTGCCAGGACAGCAAAAAGCTCCCGGTAGAGCGAGCGGCAGCAAGCAAGAGCGAGCAGCAGCACCTAAGCGCTTACTATGTCCCAGGCCTTAGGGGGATGTGTCCTGTATTACCGAATCAAAATCTGAGAATCTCTCGTCCGGATTGGCTGCTGGCTTTCTTATAGTATTCCAGTTTCAATCATGAAATACTCCCTTTATTTGTGTATTTTAGGAGGCATGCATTGGGTTTTCTGGCATCAGACCCTGAAGGTGCTTTAAGTGTGTAGGGGAGCCCTTCAATGATCTTTATCAGTTCCTTTCTGTACATACGGATGGGATCTTTCTGTACTTTGGAGTACTGTAGTGTCTAATGTCAGATAGTCTATATGTGCTTCTTTTATATAGTCTGCAGTATTTATTATATCCCCAGCACACCCCTTGTCTGCAGGTTTGATTATGTTTCTTAGTGACTGCATAGCTTTCCTTCACTGGGTAGTTAAGTTGTATATTTGTTCCTTCCATAGTGGATTTACTGTACCTGTATGTCTAAAGGCTTCAACATACCTGTCACGTTTAGGGTTAATACCCAGTGGCGTCCCGTTGGATTTGCTCGTTGCTGCGATACGATCTCCCTCTGTGGTGCTGGTGTTTTGGGGAGCTATGCTTTGTGGCAGATTTTACAGTTTTAGCCTTAGCCTGCAAAGGTTTATTTAATTGTCTTCGTTGGTTAAAAGCTCTTGCAGTTTTCTATAGTGGTGTTGTAGTCTTTCTATTGTGCCCTCTGGATCTGTTCCTAGCCATGTGGTACTAAGGACATGGACTTATCCGTGTATAATCTTCCTGCTGTTGTTAGACACTCCAATAAGGTGATTCTGCAGCCTCTCTGTACATCGCTGCTGGGCAGACTGGGTGTAATAGGTGTGGAGGGGGGATCTTGAGGATTAGGCCTTTAGGGATCAGGTTTGCCTTTTTGCATTGTCAGCAAGATGTTGCTGTTCAATTGAGCCAGATTTGTCATCTTAAAGCCGATTGGAAGGTGGACTAAAACCTGCTAAATCAAAGATGGAAAGTTCAGTGGAATCTGGGGCTCCAAAATAGTCCTAGCAATAACAGACTTTTGAGGTCTCCTTAAACGTGAACAACTTCTTTCTAGAATTGGATAAGATCAGGCCCATAAATGTATATGTGGAGTATATGTTCGGGGGTGTCCAGTTAACTAACAAATAGGATAACGCCTAGCCCCACTCATATCAAAGCGCGCAGCATCCAGGGAGATGAAAGGCGTAAAGCATTGGTGCACAAAGTGAGGGGCGGGAGATTTTTCAGTGAATGGGGAGTGGGGGGCCATTGCAGGGGCCCCACGCTCTTCCCCGAGGCATTAAAATTAAATGCCGGGGGATCGCGAGGCCCCTGCTACGCTATTACTTACCTTGACTCGGCCGGCGTCACTCGTGTCCATGGCAAAGCTGTGACATGACGTCCCACCTTCTTATAATGACTAGCTGGATCTTTCCCATGCCACTTGGTAGATTAGTGGTTACTATACGAATTACGGAGAGACAACTCTTCTGTTCAGGTGGAAGCCAAAGTCAGCACACGCTAAGGAATGGTCCTTATATAAAAAGTCTATCCCAGGAGTGGGCAACTCCCGTCCTCCAGGGCTCCAAGGCTGAGCCACTGATTGAGCCCCTGTGCTGAAGCAGGTATATCCTGACAAAAGACAAAAGAACAGGGCGCACAACGCACATCGTGATGTATAGTTTAAAAAGTGAATTTATACTCAAAAGTAATTAGTTCTGCGTACATCAAAGTAAATACAAATGTGCAGTGGTGGGTTAGTGGGTTTACCACACCAGTAGACGGCTGAAAGAGACACTCTTTACTTGATCTCAAGGAGTAGTGGGTCAGCAGTCATCTCGTCCGACAGATGGTCCCTCCACACGTGTAGAGTCCAAGACTCTCCGTCTCAGGGTGGCAAGCAAGTCTGTCCTTAGGTGAAAGTCCCGGACAACCTGACCTGCTGGTGGCCCTTGTGGGCTGGAGTTGCCCACCCCTGCTCTATCCCATTATCAATACAAAAAGAAGTCATTCAATAATTCACATGTATAACTTAGGAGAATGGTCTTAAGTGAGACATGTTTACATTCCTGGCGCCCTCTGACATTTCTCTAAGGAGCTATTTATTATACAGTAAGCCTAAAATAAATATAATCTATCTTCCTTTCCTGTCTCCGTCATTCTCTGGCAGCAGAAGGGTTAACTGGAGGTGAAAAGGCCACGAGCGCACCTCCGAGACGGCGTTTGATACAGAGGTTAAGAGGCTCGTTGTAATAAGGTGTAATAAAGTCGAGACGTGTGTGTCAAACTGTCTGTCTGTGTGTAGCCTTGAGGGACAGGCTGATCTTTTAGCTTTGTTTCCCAGTACAACGTCCATTATAAGAAGGTGGGAGAGAAAGTAACTTGAGTTACACCAGGCAGTGATCCCGACGACGCTTTGGAAGGAACGCCGCACCTTGGCTGGTGGAAGTGTTTCAGGCGCAGCGCTGGAACGTGGAGACTTGAACATGCAACGCGCACACCTTTTACCCATTGGCATCCAGACAGTCCAGCAAAGGGATTCCCAGATCTGAAACGTCTCCGCACTTTTTTTTCTTCTTTAAAGTCACTTATTTGTGTCAACTTCCAACAAACGTGTCGGTGCGATTTAGTTAAAAAAAAGTAATTACCGTATTGGCCCAAATAAAGCGCTATGGTTTTTTTCCCCTAAAAATGACCTTCTGAAAGCTGTCCTCGTATTATAAGCGCAGCCCAAGACCTTTTATTTTTCATACAGAACACCTTGAAAGCTTTAGGGTCGTAGTACGTGCGAGGGCGCGCTATATTCGGGCCGATCCGGTAATTACAAATCTCAGAAGTCACATTGGTAATAATCCTGTGAATGTGACCCCACTAAAGGAGCAATGTAACGGGATTTAAGCAGATTTCAGACGGGTGGCGCCAATTGGGACACATTTTAAGTATATGCCCAGCAGTGAGGAATATGGCAAATTGTTCCAAATGGTGTGTATGTGTATGTATGTATGTATGTGTGTGTGTGTGTGTTTATGTATGTGTGTGTTTATGTATGTGTGTGTGTTTATGTATGTGTTTATGTATGTGTGTGTGTTTATGTGTGTGTGTGTGTGTGTGTTTATGTATGTATGTGTGTGTGTTTATGTATGTGTGTGTTTATGTATGTGTGTGTGTTTGTGTGTTTATGTGTGTGTGTTTATGTATGTGTGTGTGTTTATGTGTGTGTGTGTTTATGTATGTGTGTGTGTTTGTGTGTTTATGTATGTGTGTGTGTGTGTTTATGTGTGTGTGTTTATGTATGTGTGTTTATGTATGTGTGTGTGTGTTTGTGTATTTATGTATGTGTGTGTGTTTATGTGTTTGTGTGTGTGTGTTTATGTATGTGTTTGTGTGTATGTATGTGTGTGTGTGTGTGTGTGTGTGTTTATGTATGTGTTTGTGTGTATGTATGTGTGTGTGTGTCTGTTTATGTATGTGTGCTTATATGTATGTGTAGGTGTGGGGAAAGCAGGTAAAACAAATGTCTGTAATGTACTGTATCACAATGCGTTTTTGTCTCCTCCCCTTGCAAAGGATTAATAAAGATGTCATTCTTACATTACTTTATAATACATCGTTTCAGTAATATAGTTGCAAAAAGGTTTATATTTTTATTTCCAATTAGAGGGAAATATAGTTTCTCAAGTTCGCATTTATTGGGACACAATTTTCCTCTAACAGCAAAGACATTAAGCCCGAGGGGTTCTCAACTCCAGACTTCAAGACCCCGAAACATCAGGTCTTAGAATATCCCTGCTTCAGCACAGGTGGCTCAATCAGTGGCTCAGTCGAAGAGCTTGCTTCAGCACAGGTGGCTCAATCAGTGGCTCAGTCGAAGAGCTTGCTTCAGCACATGTGGCTCAGTCTTTGACTGAGCCACCTGTGCTTTAGCTGGGATATCCTGAAAACCTGACCTGCTGGGGGGCTTAAGGACTGGAGTGGAGCCCCCTGTGTTAGGCAAAATTTAAGATTGTTTATTCCAAAAACCCCTTTGCTAGAGAGGCCCATTGTATTTGTGTGATTGCCATTGGTTTATGCTGGGGAAGTCTTTGACCAAAACAAAGGAGAAACTTGAGCAAATTATCCAGTGTCTTCCATCTCTGCTAAAACATGTCCCTTGTGTACTATAGTCCCAAGTAACATACAATGCAGCGGCACGTTGCAGTTTGTACTTGCAGCAAAGTCCCTATTTACTACGTGGACTTGCTAGCTGTAACCCTTCATTACGAGCGGCAGCACAGTGATAATGTCCCTGCGTCTCAAGCTAGTGACCCCAGTTTGAATTCCAGCGTCCGCTCACCATGGTCATGACACTTTCTATCCAAAAGCCAAAGGCTGCGCTTATAGTACCGGCAATGGCGACAGCGGCGCAACGTCGCGTCAACATAAATGCGTCGCCGCTGTCACGTGCGCTTATAGTAAGCGCAACGGAGCGACGGCTTGGTCGCGATCGCTGGAAGTCATCTCAATTTTTCCAGCAACCGCAGCCTGACGTCACTGTCGCTATAAGCGTAGCCTTCGGCTAGGTCCCCAGTGGCCGCTGCTGCGCGCGCTACAGTGTGCGCGCCACACACCAGAACACAGCCCTGTATGGGGCAGGCCCCAGTCGGCGTGTGTGCGCGCACAAGGCATGATGCCTGACTGCCTTGGCCAAAAAAATAAGATTTCTGTCATTTGGCGCGGCGATCCAGCCGCGTGACGTCATGGCTGCATTCCCCCCCCCCACTCGTCGGATCTCCTGCTTACCACTGCAAGCACAAACGCAGACCAGAGGTCGCAGCTAAAACGGGTGCACGCGCCGCCAGACGCTCCGGGGCGCGCGTGCAGCGTGACCTCTGGGGCCGTAGCCTTAGACACCAACATTAGATTGTATACCAAATCCAAAACGGACAATGAAAACATCCACCCCTCCTTAATATCAGACCTAATTCTAACTGGGGCTGACCGTTATGCACAAAGGAGACCCTAGCGATTACAGGGCGACCCTGAATGGAGGGAGACCCCCTAATTGTAGTAGTAGGGAGAGAGATTTGGACGGTGTATGCACACGGAAGGAAAACAAACAAACAGACAATTAGAACGGTTTTTATTTATTTTGGAGAGGAGTGTAATATAGTACAGAGGGGCGTGGACAGCATTTAGGGACATTTCCAGTCAACAGAAATTCTATACGGTACAAAGCTTGACACCTTGTGACCCAGGTTAACATTCCACGAGTGTCTCATATATACCGGCTCCGGGCTGCCAAAATGCAGAATTCGGTTTCTCTGGCGCATCGTACAATCACACAGTCAACAGCGTGGAAAAGCTCCGACTTGGTCATCATAGCTTCGACCTCAAGTGCAGTAGCCAAGGAGGTTAACCCCGGCGCTGCCAGCGGGGCCAACGATGCATTGGAAAGGAATGCGTGGCTGGCCCGTCTAGCAGCAAAGGGGTTAAAAGTGCAGATCTTGCATACGGGATCCCAATATATTAGCGGTCTGGAAATTGTGTTTCCCTTCCCTTATTCATCCTGGTTATAGATCTAAACGGTTAATGGCTCCACTAGTATTATTTTAAGGTAAACAATGATGTCTGAAAACCAACGTTATTGTGAATTTTTCGGGCGCTGCCATATAAAACTCTGCCCTCATCACTGCGTGGTTGGAATCAGTGCAGCATTTTCCAAGCCTAGAATGAGCATCTTTAGGCCATGACAAAAGCCGCGTCTAGCTATGTCTTTTTTGACTTGATCATATCACGGTTAGCGCATCTATACAGTTGCACAGAGATGTTAGATGGGTTAGTGCAGCGGTGCCCAACTCCACTCCTCAACGGCCACCAACAGGTCAGGTTTTCAGGATATCCCTGCTTCAGCACAGGTGGCTGTCAGTCCCAGCTGCAGCACAGGTGTCTCAACCAGTTGCAGCTTCAGCACAGGTGGCTCAGTCTACGACGGATTGAGCCACCTGTGCTGAAGCAGGGATATCCTGAAAACCTGACCTGCTGGTGGCCCCTGAGGACCAGTGCTGGCCACCCCTGGTATACAGCTTCCCCAGAATTCCAATTCCTAAATGAATTCACACGGAGGATCCAGCGTTATTAATCTTCAAACAAGAACAGTAGCAGTATTAACGAAATGATCCGGCAGCGGCAGACTGCTGCTATTTAATATTCTGTAAAGCCGCCTTCTCGTTTCTGAAGATTTCAGCCCTATTAACATGACTGGAGGTCACATCTTCCCTAAGCTAGTTGAAGACAGGTCGCAACATATTGAATATGGGGGCCATTGTGTTGCCCCTAAGCAAGCACTTTAAAGAACTAGAAACACTACCTGACTCATTCCCTTTAAGCAGTTACGTTTGCCCGCTACTGAACTTAGCCAAAAGCGTAAGAAGACAAGTTGCCCCTGCATGAGACTAGCCAGAGTTGTAACATTGCCTACTTATTCAGGACAGAGCAATTACATTCCAGACATTTGGCAATGTTAAAAGGTTCTTAGTGTTCATAGCTGCACTGAAGACCATATCTTCCAGGACATGATTAGCACAGTTATGGCTTTAGATCATGGGTGGGCAACTCCAGTCCTCATGTGCCACCAACAGGTCAGGCTTTCAGGAAATCCCTGCTTCAGCCTTCTACTGAGCCATCTGTGCTGAAGCAGGGATATCCTCAAACCCAGACCTGCCGGTGGGCCCATGAGAACTGGAGTTGCCCACCCCTGCTTTAGATGAACACGACGAATCAACGCATGACCACGTTATCCATTAATACATGTCGGCTGATGGTTCGATCCCAGTCAGGACCTTCCTCAGGTTTACTAATTATGAATTCGAAGTTTAGCACAGTCATGGCACATCAACTAGGAAACATGGGCGGTGGACAATCAGCTGTTCCTAAACAACAATAATGTGAAAACCTGCAGGTGCTTCATGTTAATATAAAGTTGCACGCCTCTCTTCTGTAGAGAGATTTCCTATGAAATCCTTCAACCGGTGCAATGTAGGTAATATTCCGAAAACTTTCCTAATCAGAAATGATGATCACAACGTTGAAATAAAATGGTACAAGCTAAAAAAAAAAGCTATTGGCAGACAAAAAAAAAAGACGGCGTGTAAGAGTTTGATGGGTTAAACCAGGGGCGGCCAACTCTTGTCCTCAAGGGCCACCAACAGGCCAAGTATTAGCGATATCCCTGCTTCAGCACAGGTGGCCCAATCAGTTATGACTGAGCCACTCATTGAGTCACCTGTGCTGAAGCAGGGATATCCATAAAACCTGACCTGTTGGTGGTCCTTGAGGAGTGGAGTTGGCTACCCCTGGTTTACAGGTTCAAGTTTTCACGGCCCTACGCTTAATTCTGCATGTTGTTGGACAGTCTTCTCCTGAGCAAGGGGCACACGCCACTTTGTAATAGGGGTCAATGAGAGGTACTAAGATTGCAATTCCGTACAGGTGTAACTTTTCCAAAATCCAAGGACGACTCCAGTTACTGCTGGCTTTCTACACAGCGATGCCCTCTGGCAAGTGAAAAATACCGAAACACCGCATGAGTATTGCTCTTCTTGGGGAGCCCACCTATTCTTGCATTTGGAGGTATTTTATAAAAAAATAAACGTCCACTCTGGGAATTTAAAATGGCCGATGTCACATCCACACATATTCAGCAAAACGAGACTTGTCTTGTAAAACCCCCAAGCTAGTGGGGGGGGGGGGGGGGAGGGGGGAAAGCAAGAACAGGTGAAAACACAGGAAAATAAGGGGTTTCCCGGAGAGAAAGGGGAGCTGTGGACTCGCAGGATAGGTTGCTACTTGCATTTGTTTTTGTAATTGCTGCATTAAATTAGGATGTGACCTTTATAACGCCCAGACTGATGGTTCCTTCCTAACAGCCCCGGTTTAACCAGGTATAGGCTCTTACTCTAAATTCCCATTTAAAAAGCATTTCTAGGTAAAGCTGTGCTTGTAAAGAAACAATCTGTACTGACTCTTTTCTTCATACCGTATTGTTTGAGCCAAGCGTTTCTCCCACCTGTAAAGACCATCACTGTCCTACCTCTGGGAGCTTCGCCATTTAGATAATATTCCCCCCCTCCCCTCGTGTACCTGCAATTGTGGGATCTTAAAATGGCTGCAAACCGGAAACTGCCGTTTAGTGACATATGAGGCGCAGAGAGAGAGGAAGCACTGGCAGGCCGCCCCTAGGGGAACTCTCCAAATCACAATACAAAAGGGGCTCAACGGAGGGGATTGTTGCTTTAATGTGGGCTCAAGTAGCAAAACGTACAGTCATTCATTGTGCAAGGACGCCAGCGACATGAAGGCATTTTATTGCTTGCAAAGCAGAAGAGCTGTGACTAGGTAAACGATGGCTGCCCTCGGGCCCTGTGAACACAAACCCAAACACGGTATCCATGCGCACGGAACCCTGGGCACGGAGCCCTGGGCACGGAGCCCTGGGCACGGAACCCTGGGCACGGAGCCCTGGGCACGGAACCCTGGGCACGGAGCCCTGGGCACGGAGCCCTGGGCACGGAGCCCTGGGCACGGAACCCTGGGCACGGAGCCCTGGGCACAGAGCCCTGGGCACGGAACCCTGGGCACGGAACCCTAGGCACGGAGCCCTGGGCACGGAGCCCTGGGCACGGTAAGTTGCTAATATATAAACGTATCGACTTCCTGGAAGACTAAACTGGGGCAGGTTTATGCGCGTCAGCAATATATTGGAGTTAAGTGTAGGGGGGGAGGGCACTCAAAACGGGTCTGGCGAGACTTTATTTAAAGAAAGAATCGCTTTGGTGATTTCGGTGAGACGTCTACACTCGTACAGCTATTCCTGATCCATTTGTGCTTTTCTATAGGCCTGTGCAGTCTGGGCCTGTCCTGTGTACAACCAGGAGGTTTGGCAACTTTACTGATATCTAATCAGCCTTAACATAGGACGTAAGTATTCCGTACGCCCAGTGGCCACAAGGATTCTGGGAGCAAAATAACTGCACACAAAACCAGTATATATTACCTATTATAATTAAGGGTTATTGCATGTTAATCCTTTTCTTGGTCAGGGTCCCATAATATACCCCAAAGCAAAGCCTTGAAACCCCCTCTGTCAGAGAAGGGATTCAAATACTTCAGGATTATGTCAGTATTTCAATAATGGGAAATGTGAATGTTTCATTTCATTTTTTCCTAGTGTTCCTGCTGTGTAGTCAGTGTATCCGTTTCCAAATGTTCTGCGTAAACAAGAAACCTTTGGGAACATATTGTAAGAGAATTAAATGTCGTTTCTGCTTCTGTACGGTTTTTTTCCAATGTGCAAACCTGTTTACTGAGAACCCCTGTGCTTCCCCATGTTAGATCAGCCCATTTTATTTCTAAGGAGTCCTGCACATTGTTTCCATTAGGCAAACCATTCTGTGTATTAAAATCCTGTAAATTTAGTTTCCTAATATTATACATGTCCCCAAAAAATAGTAGATCAGTGCAATAGGAAGAAAAAAGCCCCACACCTGCTAGAAGGATGAAACAAACCCTATTGACCCCTTACTTATCCTTTAACTGTATACACTTCTAGGAAGACTTATGCAGCAAAGAGGAATATGGGCCATAGTCTAGATCAGGGGTGGTGAACTCCAGTCCTCAAGGGCCACGACAGGTTAGGTTATCCCTGCTTTAGCACAGGTGGCTTAGTCGTTGACTGAGCCACTGATTGAGCCACATGTGCTAAAGCAGTGATATCCTTAAAACCTGAACTGTTGGTGGCCTTTGAGGACTGGAGTTGGCCACTCCTGGTGTAGATGACTGTAACCCAGGTAGGTGTTATCAATGCTAAACTGCTGTGTGCTAAACATAATCCATTGCCCCAAGATCTAGCACTGGGCCCAGGAGGAGTGCTTTCCGGTTCATTCAGTGTAAAATGGTTTGCACCATCCAGTAGTCTCCGTGGCAGGACTCCCCCTGGTGGTCTTCACGAATGGTGGCTGTTGATGAGCCCCCGAAGCTGTTTGGCCACGGTCTCTATCAGCTTCTGCTTGTCCCTCTCATTCTTCCGGAACTGAGCAAAGACGTTGTTCTTTCGGCTGGGGTCTTTCATCCTGGAGAGGAGAACAAGAGAAGACAGCGTGAAACAGGCAGAAATTAAAGACCAACTCCATGGAAAATTCCGAGGTCACTTCCATAGCACGGACATCCCAATAAGACTCTTTAACAAGGAATGCCTCATTGGGACTTATATATTATATATATATATATATATATATATATATATATATATATATAAATATATATATATGCGGTGGATCCATTTCTTTGGCCCTACTGTACAGAGTAACGATAAAGGCAACTTTATAAAAAACTAAATAAAATGGTTTTCTGTGAACGCAAGTTAAATACTTCTAGTTTTGTGACACAAAATGTCACGTCTCACATTACGCAGAGTTCAAACAGCGAGCTCTGTGGCACTTTGGGAGAGTGGTTATCTGATAACCAAGCCTCTGAGGAGAGCCCTCCCCATGAGAAAGGCTGACTCATACAGCCGAAATGTTGGATCACTCTGGCTCAGTAAATATTTTTTTTTGACTTGGGAGACTGCGTGCCTGTATTTCTCCTATACCTTCTACTGTATTACTGGGACGTCACTATGGAGCTTCGGCTGTAACGCTTTTTTTTGTATTCACCTTAATAGAGTGTCTGCATTATCCTCTAACCATGAAGGTGACCAGCAATGTCCCAGAATGCAATCTTTTTAGGGCTATCTTCCACTTTTGGAAATCCTTTAAAACGGACTGTGGTATGTGGGTGGCAGTGACCCAGCGATCCAAGTAAGGCATGCCCATAATACTCCGCAGTACGACTCGGTAAGACTTCCACTTTACAGGACACAAAGACACACCTGGGTGACCATGGACAAGGCAATCTCACTGCTCCGTGACCAAAACTAAACATAAATCTTTTTTTAATGTTATACTGTATAAACTGTGCCAGTAAAGATGAACATAAGAGCCGTACCTAACAGTAACAAATACGGGGATTTGGGCACTGTGCTTGGTAACAGAATATTTGCAGGTATATGACATAAGAAATGCATCACTATAAACACTAGGTTGTTACCTATAACATTAAACTCACACACACAAATACAATGACACATACTGTACATACACACACCAGAGTTAGATACCAGTCCAACAAGACATTATAACCATGCATGGTGCATTCTGGAAAGACCAAAACTCACTCTATTATCAAGAAAAAAGGTTACAGCTTCAACAAGTAATCATATACAGATCCACTAACCCCTGTAGTGCATTATGGTGCCCCTAAGGTTATACCTGCACAGTGATATGCTTCACCCGCACCATCAAACCCTATGACAGCGCTGTGCTATGCAGATGTGGCATAGTGTATGTTGTGATATTGGAGGGACAAGGTCGCATCTGTATTGATGGTTTCATTTAACGCACACAAACTCCATGCAAAAAGCTTACAGAATTGTCCAAGGTTTATATTTGAGGTCGGTCCATCCCTAACCATGTTCTGGTTTTGAAAATGGAAAAAAATAAATACTGAATAATAAAAGCGGGTATATGTGATTTAATAACTAAAATGTTGCAAAAATCGACACTGTTGATAAAATTTTTTTTAAATATAAAAAAAAATTTTGAGCTGGAAAAAATACATCGAGTTACCTCTCGTTTTCAAGTATGTCCTGAGCTATAGGTGTAGCGAGACGTACTGTTCCCGTGACTACGGCGAGGTGCGAGATTACACCCGCGTGAGCATTTTGTTCGGTTCCGCTACGGTCAGCCGGCAGAATTATTTGTGGGGTTATTTATGTTATTCCAGTACGTGTGTCCGGCGGGGGGCGCACGGAATATCTTCGCCTATGATACTCGGTAGCGGTAAGGGAGTTGCGATTTGCAAATAAACACCGGGGATTTACACTTGGTTTTGTATGGCGCCGAAAACCGTACGTCTGGCTACATCTGTGTACAGCAGGGCTGGGCAACTTCAGTCCTCGAGGGCCACAAACAGGCCAGGTTTTCAGGATATCCCTGCTTCAACACAGGTGGTGCAGTCGAAGATTGAGCCACCTTTGCTGAAGCAGGGATATCCTGAAGAACTGACTTGTCGCGGCCCTTGGGGACTGGAGTTTCCCACCCCTGGTATACAGAGATAAATAGGACAAACCAGTAAAGAGTGACGCACCGAGGAAGCAAGGCGGCACGCGCAGAGACACACAAAACACAATGTTTAGTAGAAATCGGTGCAGGAACGCACGGGAAGCGCGAGGCTCCAGCGCTAAGAAACGGCATTCCATTCTATTAGCAACATTCCAAAATCAAACCAGCTCTTAGAGGCGACGCGGAGACCGCAATACTTACACTCGGTGTATCCTTTAAGAGATGTACAATATGGGAAGAGGGAGAAATATCCACAGGGGGGGGGGAAAAAGTTACATCCATATTAAAAACAGTAAATGTGATGTTTGGTTTTTACCCAAAGTGCGACCAGATGCAGGGAAATTGCACGAGAGAAACGTATAAAAGCAGTAACCCCTTTCATGGCAGTTGAAACCCTTCCCAGCATTACAGGGACTAAAGTAAAATACATTTTCAGAACCACATAAAACCCCTTAAAATGTAAACCACGCGGGGAATTCGGAGCAGAGCCTTTGTGAGCAATAGTCTCCATTTACACACTCATTTTTAAAATCAAATGTATTCATTTGAGAAAGTATTTACTCTGGCAAAGCAAGGAGGCCCGTGGGGGCCACAGAACACAGCGATTCAGAGAAAGGGACAGATTAAAACAATTGTAACAAAAATAATGTAAGAAGCACTGGATGCGACAGCGGAAGTGACTTTCTGGCCATTCTACTGGGGGGCCTGGGTGACTATGCTCACTCGGATTTTGTACGAGGCCAAATTTACCAGTGGTTGGACCAACAATACATTGCAATAATGACACTGCTTTATTTCTTGCACTGTAGGTGAACCAATACTGCCACTGGTTAGTCCTTAAAGCAAAGGAATTCAAGGTGCAGAGGAAATTCACTGCGTCTCTGTGTGTGTGTGTCTCTCTCTCTGTGTGTGTCTCTCTCTCTCTCTCTCTCTCACTGTGTCTCTCTCTCTCTCTCTGAGAAATATAGAGACTTGTTTCAAAGTTAGGGGAAATAACATGGAGGCCATGTTCAGGGCGACTAAAGCCGGCATTTCCCTGTACTAGGCATGCAAGAAATCACAGCGCAAATAATAATTAATAAATAAATAAACGGACGCACTGTTTATGGTTCTGCTTTGCATTGACATGTTATGTGATGAGCTGATAAACCTCTCGGGCTTTGAGATTTATGAATCATGACATCTCTGGTATGTAAAATAATTACATGCCACAAGCCTGTCCCCTGCTGCTCTCCGTCCCCATATTAAATCCAGAGAATGGGGTTTTTTTTTACGACCCAAACCCGCAGATGCAGAGCGGTTGGCTTTGTCACGTTGGCGAGTGCGAGATTTATTCCTCGTCTACCTTAAAGGCATGTCCCTCCCAGTACAGGAGTAAGGAGCCGTGTCTGATTTACGAGGACATTTATAACACTGGAAATATCAGAGGCGCTGACATGTACAGTATTACTACTTCTGGCTCTGGCTGCTTGGCCTGGTGTGGTTGGCAGATCCAAAAATGGGGGGAAAGTTTGTGCACGTCAGAGGGATTAGCAGTGAATTGTAATAAATCCAGTGCCACAAATACAATTACAAATCAGAGATGTCTGCCTCCAAGTACAGTATATCAAATCGTTTCGTTTTGGATTGAGTTTTTCATACCTCCAAATCGATAGCTCCTTTATCGCAGGTCAAAGAGTTTTGTTTTTGTTGACATTACTCAATCAGCTAATGGTTCTATTTACAGTGGATGGAAGAGACAGGAACGCTCGACATAAAAGCATCAATATGTATCAAATAATACAACACTGGCTAATAATATTATCTACTTTTTAGACATTCATTCTATGTGAGTATAGAGGAATGCTGGAATTCCTAAAATCGGTGAGATTTGGGCCAAAACATGGCATTGTACAGGACAAGTACTGATTTTGACTATGATAAAACAATGACCATGAGCCGCTGATAAATATCAGAGCGACTTATAAAATAAAATATGTGTGAGTTGACATGTCTAGATGATGTGATTATGTATTTGTAGGGCGCTCTTCTTTAACTTCCACAGGGTCAAAAGGATCTGAAACACATTGGCACTGAAGGAATTAATACCTTGTAATGATGACAGGCTTAGGAAAGACCTCTAGTGAAAGGGTAGGAAATGCATGGAATGGTCTTCCAGCAGAGGTGATAAAGACGAATACTTTAAAGCAGGTCTTTTCCACTACTTTTCCCAAAGGGACCAGATTCGAAAACAAATGGGCATAGAAGGGCCACAAGAGTATCAATGACATTTTGGATACATTTACTGTAAATACTTAAAAAATATTATATTTCAAGAATTTGCAAGCATTTATAATATCTTTACCATGTATATTTACATTATATTTGCTTACAGGTAAATTTCAGTCTGAAAAACTGCACTTTGATGCCTGAGCAACGACATTAACAAGAGCGAAAGCAGACAGTCCAAGGGCCACTTTGAGGCGCTTCGGGGACTGGATTTGGCACGGGTACCCCCCGTTAAAGAACCCTGCCATAAAGGAATATATAGTGTGTGTGATGGTGTAAGAGGGACTTATCCCTGTTAAAGAAACTTGCCTCTAATCCAGCAGTGTGCTGGTTAATTGCATACCAGCAATTAACCAACTCCACCTGGCTGATTAGAGCTCTCTCTCTCTCAGAAATAGCCGGTTCTGAGACAGGAAGGGGGATTCCTTAGTCTCACAATTGGGGGCTGAACCAAGGAAGGACAGATGGCTTGAACTGCAAAGGGACTGCAGGCTGACAGCAAGACAAAGGGGACAAGATTTCTAAACCTGGATCCTGATATTTCTATAGCACACAAGGGTGCGGACCCAGGAGAGCAGAGAGGCCTTCCCCTACAGCTACAGATAAGACTATCTTATGGGACTATATATATATAACAACTATGGATAGGAACCTCGCTCTGACCCCTTGGTGGTTGAGGCGTGCTGCCTAGGGAGTGTATCAATGGATGATAATGGGTGTATCTAGAGAGGTACACGGAAAGAATCCCTTTGTAGGCGCACCGCAGACCTTTATAGAATAAAAGTGGTCAGGGGAGAAAAATATTAATGTGTATAACAAATGATGTATTTCTTTACTTTTATTAAGTTCAGTCAAAGTGTAATAAAAACAGTATACGTTCTCGTACTTGGTTGAGTATACTGTGTTTAAATATAGACTCTGGAAGGTCTATATGATCTACCATACGCCCCCTGGTAGCTTATGGATAGAAGATAGTTAGCTTTGTTTGCCGTGACGATCGGGAGTGAGAGCCACGTGAGGTTGAACTTGCCTTTCTTCCCCACTTGGAACGTGATTGTTTATACCATGGAGCCGGGAGCGGGTGCCTTCCCCACCGGCGCTACTTTCTATCCGTGTGCGGACACTCGCCACCCTGCCTTACAATTTGGCGAATTCCTCCTTGGAAACTAAGATCATTTTGTGATGCTTATGGGAAACCTGGTAATATTGTATCTATTTTAATGCAATATTGTTATTTCCCTATGTAGCACTGCATATGTGATATATATATATATATTTAAAAAAAAAATTTTTTATATGTTTTATAATTACTAAAGATTTATTATGTGAATTTATGCGCTGGTATTTTCTTCTGGCATAAAAATGCTGAAGTGTTGGATATGGACTGAAGTACTGTACATATGTAGTGGTGTTACACATTAAATCCATAATGCAATATGGCTCCATTCAAAGAGCAATAACGTGTCAAATGTCATGGGGAGAATGTGTTATCCTTGATATCTCAATGAACGAATGGGTACAATAATGGCCGCGACTGTACATCTGTCAGAGAAAGGGAGCCCGACAATCCTAACCAACATATTTTTCTATTTAAAGAAAAACTATTATTTTTTATAAGACATATTCCTCTGCCAAGATTTCCAATATTGCAACACGGGAAGAGCCTGAAACTTAAGGGGAAAGGGGCAGTAACCCCCTTAAGTGCCTGGGAGCCAGCAGTGCAATGATGAGCAATGTATCGCCGCCCCCTCAGGCACTGAAGTGTTAACGTCTTGCAGCCCTGCCTTAGTTAGCGGGTATGGGGATTGTGAGCACTGTGGGATCCATTGTAACACAGTCCTGTCTAGTAACCGAGATTCAACCAGACTTACTTCTCAAGTAAGGTGAGAGCTGTGGTGGGGTTCACACGCAGGTACCTGCAGGTAGGTTGCCCGTAATCAGCCAGGTAAGTCGACCAATCCCACTTGATGAAGAGATCTAATAGCTGAGGAAAGAGGAAGAAAATGAAATGTCAGCAGGACCAAGATATATATATATATATATATATATATATATATATATATATATATATATATATACACATATATACACAAAACAAGTATCTTCAACTTTCTCTCTGAAGTAAAAGTTTCCTCCGATATATGGAAGTGCATGAACATGGACGTGATTTTCTTCATTTTCCGCACATTTTTGCACAGAAGCTCTCACATTTATAGCTTTCTCTCAGGCACAATTCACAGTCTATATATTTTCAGTGTACGAGGCATGATAAGAAGATGAAGTAACGTGCCCAAGATTACAAGGGGTTGACACGTTGACTCAAACTGGATTCATTCATTTCCAAAGCAGTGAAATTAGCACTTTCCCCCCTTACGGTCTGTGTTCTTTGGTTCTGTGTTGGTCAAACATACAGTATAGAAAGAAGTTATGTGGTGTGGACAGTTTGTGAACAACATCTGTGCACCTCTGTTCAGACAGTGCAGTAAAAGGCATCACAGCCCTTTTAGGAATCCAATAGTACCTACATAAGCGGTTCGGGCAGAGCAGATGAGTAATCCTTCGCACGAAGATGTAACTCATCACACCCATCCTGACAGCTGTCTGTTCTTATCAGCCGTCTTCCCACTATGTCTTGTTTAAATCCATTGCCCTTAACATATATAGCTTTGGGGCACTTGCTGAGCAGAAAACATTCGAATAGCAGATATCTGACTCAGGCAGTGCCTAGGTGCCAAACACCATACCTGAAAATCCAATAAAGGAATCGTAGAGCTTAGCTATGTTTTGTCATGAAAGACGATTTGAGAACAAAGATTTTGCCCACAGACGGATGCCTTCAGAGAGATGCAACCACACAAGTACAGCATGCATGCGATTTGTAAAGGGGCAAATTGGTCATTCAATGTTCTCAGGGTTAACAAACAGAAGTGAACGGTGAGTCAACAGACAGAAAAACACGCCAACACATTTATGTTGAACAATGGCGTTGGCGTTTCTCCAAAGAATTAACCATTAAAACAAGATCATGTTGATCACAAACATATTAGTTTATTTTCAAGCATGTCAGAAATGTAGACATGAAGATTCAAAAGCATCCTACCCATCACCCTACACACTCTCTCACACTCCAGTGTTTTACATGTACATCCAAATCAGATTAAAATCATGCTCTCCAGGGCTCTGATGAATGATGTTTTACGAGCCAAGATTAGATTAGCACACAACACTGCATTTCCTAATGTCTCAAACATTTGTAGTCCATTCTGATTCCTTCGCGTTATTTATTTGAACATGATTCACTCTGCAAGTCAATAGTCACAGGCGTTTGCAAATGTGGGTTATTCATGAACATGTCTACTGTACCTCTATGCCAGAGCACTGACCTAATACTATCTATAGCAATTCACAACAAACTCCTGACGGCCAAGGGTAATTAATGTACGTTAGCCCAAGGGTCAAGAGAAAACTGAACACCTGGAGCTGTACCCGGAAGGACCCCTATTTAAATGGTTTCACCTTCATGAGATGGGTCATTGCTTATTGCTCTTACACTTACAGTATGTGTAAGGGATGAAAAGTGTTAACCGCAGAGGGGCCTGCAATACATTTTAAGAAAATTACCGATGTCCAAATAATTTTGCTCGCACATGAATACAATGTACTACAGATTACGATTACAAAAAAACAACACCTCAGCTGTTTGAAATGTATTAAGACGTTAAAACATTGATATTATAATGAACATTTACGAGAATGACACATTAACCATTAAGGCTTGTAATATAGTACGCGCTACTGTGCGGGGGGGCACGCGCGCGTTTAGTGTCTTTAGGGCAAGTGGTGACGCGCGCAGCTGGGAGGCGTGGCTAAGACGTCACAGCGTTAGGCCGCACTGTGATTGGCTCACAGCGTCATGTGGTGGAAATACTAATTTCTTGTATGTCCTCAGATCTCCTGCTCCAACTTTCACGGCCGTGCGCGTCTCAACTATAGCAACGTCAGGCTCACACCGGCAATTATCATTGACGTGCGCACTATATTACAGGCCTTAGACTACATAAAGACATAAGCAAGATAAGGATTACCAAAAGGTGTGCAAAAGGGAGACCCCATGTCGCCAAAGCTATTCACAACCAACTTGAACAAATGTTCAAGCTATTGAACTGGGAAGTAAAAGGAATTAAAATCAATGATGAATATTTGAGTCACCTACGATTTGCAGAGGACATTGGTATTTTTGCCACAAGTTCAGAAGACCTCCAGCAGCAAATCACACTACTTGCTGAAGCAAGTAAGAAGGTGGCCTCCATATTTGGAAGACCAAAATCAGTCAACTCTACAACGATCAAAATAAATGGAATACCTGTAGAACTAGTAGTTAAAAATGATGTCTACCATGGCCGGCAAGTATCAGCCGATGTAAACTTCTGCATGAAATCAATAGGAATATGAAGATGGGATCGAGCCAATTTGAAAGAATGAGACAATCTTGTAGGGGAGCCGTCCACTTATCCTCAAAAGGAAAGCGTTTGACCTGTGTATCCTGTCTGTTCTCATGTAAGGATGTGAACCTGGGACCCTAAATGTGAAGCCGATTCAGAAGCTTCAGACAATTCAAAGACGTGTGGAGAGAGGCATGCTGGGTATTACCCAACAATACAGGAAAAGGAATGAATGGGTTCGGAATCAAACAAAAGTCTGTGACATCATCACAAGGGTAAATAAATAAAAATGGCGGTGGGCCGGACATATCGCAGGAAGAAATGACTATCATTGAAAAGTACTTCACTGAATTTCAAGGGGTTTAAAAAATACCCCCAAAATTAGATGCTTCATATATAAGCCAAATAGCATCTAGTTAAATCTTTACAAGGTTAATATCCCATTGATAAAAAAAGTAATCCTTTGCTTGTAGATATGATTGGCACCACCCATCACGGAGAAAAGATATACAACAGGAGGAATAAGAGAGAGGTGCTTGTAACTCCAGACCTAACCACTGCATGCTACATTTTCGTGGCTGTCACCCTTCCAACTCAGCAGTGCCAACAGGCCATTAATGCCCGTGGAACCCATAGCAAAATCCCCAAACCACTGCTATCAACACAGGCCAGCTTCCAAACGCAGAATACAGAGGTGCGCTATTAACCCCTGCTCTGTAATGTGTTGCTAGCCGCTCTGGCAGTGAAGGGGTTCATTTTTATGATATTTTTTTCCTTCCTTTTAAAGAAAAGCACCAGAAATAAACGTTGGAAACAATATTAAGGATGCCAATTGCTTAACATTTCATTATTCGCAGCAAACCCAATTACGGTGTATGAAGGGACACCAATTCCTACCGCACCTGCCGCCTGCGTCTCTAAAAATCCATGAAGACTAATAATAATAAATTTAAAAAAGCGTGCAAAAAATTATCATACAACAAGAAAGCTACGTTTTATTTATTCATATATCCCAGATTTTAACTGCAAGAGCTTCAACTCTGGAGTAAACCTCCCCCCCCCCCCAAAAAAAAATCCCAAAATGCGAGCTGCCAGCAATGAATAAAATCAACGCCGCACAGGATAAACTGTACGTGTTTGTTGTTGATTCAATCCGTAGAAACACCCATTTCATACTGTATTTCACTGGTGAGCAATTGTTATGGAAACCCAGCGTAAGAACACAACCGAGTTTTATTACCACCCGGATGCCGCTCTCGCCTGCATATCACGCTTCAACTTTTCACCTTTGAAAGCTTGTGAAGTGAGCACTAAAAGGAGAATGAGATTCAGCGCAGAGGCGTTTCCAAGTGTCACGGGATGTGGAAAAGTTCAGTCTGTGCCTTCTGAGGCGAGGGGAGGGGGGGGGGGGGAAGAGACCCAAAAATAAAATATGCAAATATCATTCATTCTTTACAGCCGTCTCCGCCACCCCGGCCCGTGTATCAAACGTGACAGGACACACACTCACAGAAAAATGTATTTACCCAAATCCTATTTGAGTGCGGGATTAAAGTAGAAGTGCAAATCCGCGGCTTTCCCTGGGTGGGTATAAGTACCCGTCACTCACACCGGAAAATGTCAAAATACCACAGCCAGCTGGGCAGGGACGCAAAGGGGTTTGTATATTTACAGTAGGTCCATTGTTAATTCTCCTTTAAAAAAAAAAAAATATATATATATTTTTTTATCTTAAAATAGTTTTTTTTTTCTATTTTATTAGAAACCTTTTATTAGGCACCTCACAACTAATTTTTTGCTCCTCATCTTTTTTTTTTTTTTATAGATTTAATGTTTAAATGTTTAAAAAGAAATAAAACATCGATTATGAAATGATTAGTTAGGAATGGTCGTGGAATACAGACTTAGAGGAACAAATTAAAAAAAATATATATAAATATTTCCTTGGTAAACAAATGTTTGGGAGAGTCTTTACAACCTGTATGTAAATGTATTTTAGTAACGCTGTTTGCCAGACTTCAAAGCCCCAGCTAAATCATTAGCGTCTGTCTTTTATTTGCAAAGTAATTATAAAGCCATCATTAGCCTAGCAGGTAAAAAGAAGTGGCTGGTATGTTTGAATCCAGTGTTCCCCACAAGAAGTGGTTTCTCTCTTGTAAAAAAAGAAATAAAAAAAATAAGTCCGTTTACTTTAAAGCAGCAAAACAAGTTAAATCTCATGTTTTTTTAAAATAAATCAGTTCTGTAGTATTCGATAATAGTGATTATTTTTTTTATTATTCAACTCAATGCCATTGTAATGAGATTGAAAGCATCCTTTGATCTCTATAGCAGGTTTAGCCCACACCCCCAGCAGTGCAAGATATTTGTAACACTTTCCTGTTTGTGATCATATGTTGCCAATGTTCCCAGCTGTTTGAGCTGCAAACTGTAACAATAGATGTTACATTAGTAATATAAGGATACATTATAGCTGCTGAGTTACACAGACTGAAGCATTGATTGAAACTAAAAGGCAGCCATTATGTAAGGCACACAATCGGGATTTTGACAGATATATAACAGGATCACCCAACGATTGCCCGCTTAGGTAAAATGCAGAATTATACATCGTCACACGCTTTACATATTAAAATAAAAAGTGACAAAAAAGAAGAAAAAAAAAAAGGAGAGCAGCATTGCTGCTTTAAGGGTGATTTCATATTTTTAAGGATGCCAGTACCCACTGACGCAGTAATATTACCAAAAGAGAACAAAGGTGAGAAGCCGGGGAGTTTAGCACGAGGCTGACATGATGACAGGTGAAAGTGTTATTGTACATTTGCAGTAACTGGAAGGACCCTTCAGTACACGGGGAGGACACTGCGGGTTACAAACGATCTGGACCTGAGCCTGGGTTTGGAAGGAATGAGGAGCGTGTATGGGGGTAGGATTCCTTCAGTGATGTCTCGCCGTCAGGGCAAAGAATAACATGAAGAATTAAAAAAAAAAAATGACATTTCTGTAGATCCAAATGTGACAAAACCCTGGGAAATCTGTCCAATGACGTTTCATTCCTTTTTCTATTCAGGAGGAGCCGGACGCACACTGCCAAGTGGTTAAATAGCAAGAATGTATGCGTATACTAAAGGATAACTCTGCTTCAGCACAGATAGCTCACTCATTGGCTCAGTCAAAGAAAGATTGGACCACCTATGCTGAAGCAAGCTTTTCGACTGAGCCACTGATTGAGCTACCAATGCTGAAGCAGGGATATCCTTAAAACCTGACATCTCTTGGTAGCCCTGGAGAACTGGAATTGTCCACCACTGGTCTAGACCATGGCTAGAGCTATTGTACACGTATTGCTCCTAAGCCAGACCATGCTCTGTCTATGGGACTCACATATTTCTGACTGTGATTTCTAGTTAGTCTGTATGAAACATCCCTACGAAGGTCAGTGACGGCCAACCCGATGGTTTGGACAGCCGTGGTATACAGAATATCTTCTCTCCCGGAGCAGGGTCGCCCTGCTGGGATCCCATTGGTTCAAGAAACAAATATTTACTTTCTGAGCACTTTCGGGAAAAGTAAAAACCGTCCGCCAGCTACGTTGTCGCCGGACTGCCCATTAATAAAAACACATCATGGCCTGTGGTACACCCTTACTTATAGATCGTTCATTATAGCAAACATATAGATACAAAAAAAGTGCAAAGGAATTGCAGGCGAGTAATATGCTGGACTGGGGGGGTTGTAGGATGTGACACCAGCGCGGTTATACTCGGAGACCCCCCTGAGGTCAGAGAAGATGCAAAAAAGGTTTTCATTCCACAGCACAATTTCTGTTTAAATGTTCACCAAAATTCACGGCTAAGGATGTGCAGCAGCGACCTTCAGTGCATTAAACAGCTCAGGAAACAAGGTCACTGTATTGATTGATTGATGTCTTTCATTACAGAGAATAATAATACCTTTATTTCATATAGCGCTTTTCTCCCAATGGGACTCAGCGCGTCACAATTACAGTATCGAGTGTGGTACACAGCACGTAGGATTGTTAGACAGTCCCTGCCCCATAGAGCTTACAGTCTACATTTTGGTGCCTGAGGCACAGGTGTGCATAAAGTGACTTGCTCAAGGTCACAAGGAGCTGACACCGGGAACTGAACCCTAATTCAAAAAATTGTTTACAGAGTTAGTGTCTTTACTCCCTGAGCCGCTCCTTCTCCAGAAGGTATGAGGTATGAGGTTTAGCAATACCCATCAACTGGAAAGGGTAGCTTTGTGTTTTTCTTTTCCCTGTTTCTTCTTTTTCTTTGTCTACTCCAACTCACAGTTGTCAAGTTTTCTGAGCTCTCTTGACAAAAACAAATCCTCCCACCGCACCTCGCAAATTGAGGTTAGGTGTTAGCAATTCTCCCACAAAGACGGATTGTGGAAGAAATGTGTAATAAAGTAACAAGTTCGGTAGAAGGGTAACGTGATCTCATAGGTTGGATCAACAGATAGATCATAAGTTACAAGCTTTCCAACCACACAGGGCCCTTGATAAGGTATGACAGATGTGTAGAAATACAAGATATATATATATATATATATATATATATCCAATAAAGAATATCACTTGTGAGCACATTCACATGTCTTAGGCCACGCGTATAGTGCCCGCGACGCGAGACGTCACCGCTAGCAAAAGTTGTATTTCGCTTTGCGGTGGCGTTGCGGGCCATTGATTGGTTCAGGGGCTGTCACATGAGGCGACAGCCCCTGAAAAATCAAATATTGCCGGCTTCAAAAAAAATCGCATCACCGGCACTATAAGCACGGCCTTAGGTCTGCAACCCTGACTTTCACCATTATCACCTAGCATACAGTGCTTCCACTGCAAGGGATTCTGGGAAATGACAAGCAAATGGGGACACAATGTGTCACCTTTTGCCTGAAATCCAAATTTCACACACACAGACATACACACACAGACACACACACACACACACACACACACACACACACACACACACACACACACACACAGACACACACAATCTAGTTACAATGGATATGGAGAGATTGAGAGATAATACGGTGGTTATGCTGCTGGCAGGCTACACTGAGTAGATATCAGATGCAGAACCATGTTAGTCCAATAAAAGGGCTCATACTACCTACTATTTCTCTCTCCTTTGTAACCACATTGAAGGAAGGACCAATGCAGCGACCCATCCTTCTTTATCCATATTTGTAGGGAATTTTCCAACTTCATTGGATGAACCAGCGAAATCTCCTGAAGTTGCGAATTCGGCAGAGATGAGAAGACAAACCACCACTATTGCAGAGCGAAATATGCATTTTGTAATGTTATGTTTCAGGCACTGACTCTGAATACAAGGACACTGCGTTTGAAGCAGAGGAATCCGGTTTTAATCCCGGTGTCAGCTACTTGTGACCAAGTCACTATTCTCCCTGCACATCAGGCACCAAAAACATTTGATTGTAAATTCTATGGGGCAGGGAACATGTATATAAAAATCCCATCTGCAATTCTTCTTACTGTCCCTCTGCTCTGGTAACTTTCCCTCCTCCTTCAAACACACAACATTTATACCATTACTCAAAAAAAGCAAGCTTGACCCTAACTGTCTCTCCAACTATCGCCCTATCTCCCTACTGCCTTTTGCCTCTAACCTCCTTGAACGTCTTGTATTCTCTCGCTTGCTCCATTTTCTCACCACCCATTCTCTCCTAGATCCTCTACAATCTGGCTTCCGCACTGCTCACTCCACTGAAACAGTCCTCACTAAAACAACTAATGTCCTCCATGCTGCCAAAAAATAAGGTCATTACACTCTGCTCATATTACTCTACCTCTCTGCAGCCTTCAATACTGTGGACCATCCCATTCTCCTTCACAATCTCCATACTCTTGGTATCCATAACAAAGCTCTATCCTGGATCTCCTCTTACCTCTCCCATCGTAATTTCAGTGTCTCCTTTGCCAACACCACCTCCTCTATCGATCTCTCTGTGGGGGTACCCCAGGGGTCTGTCCTGGAACCTCTTCTCTCTCTTCTTTACAAATCTCTCTAGGTGACCGTATCACATCTCTTGGGTTGAAATATCACCTCTATGTTGATAACAAAAATTTACTTTTCAACCCCGGACCTTACACCTGCTGTACAGACCAAAGTCTCTGAATGTCTCTCCACTATATCATCCTGTATGGCACTCCGCCGGCTAAAACTTAACATGTCAAAGACGGAGCTCCTCATACTTCCTCCCAAGCGTGGCCCTACTGCCCCCTTCTACATTACTTTTGCAGCACCATTATACACCCAGTTTCACAAGCACGCTGCCCAGGGGTCACATTTGACTCCTCACTCACATTCTCCTCTCACATTCACAATGTACTGTAGCTAAAAAGTGTCGCTTTTTCATCCATAACGTAGCAAAGATGCACCCTTTCTACGGCTAAAACGCTAGCGCATGCTGTCCCAACTAGTGTAACCTCCTGCTGTCCGGCCTTCCTGCCTCCTCTTCAATCTATCCTAAATGCTGCTGCCAGAATCACTCTACTCATTCCTAAATCTGTCTCGGCGTCCTCTCCTGCTGAAATCCGTCTCCTGGCTTCCTATCAAATCCTGTATTAAACACTCAATCCTCCTCCTCACGTTTAAAGCTTTACACTCTTCTGCTCCTACTTACATCTCAGCCCTAATTTCTCGCTATGCACCTGCCCGACTTTTGCGTTCTGCTCAAGGATGTCTTCTCTCTACGCCTTTTGTATCTAAAGCCCTCACCCGCCTTAAACCTCTCTCACTAACTACCCCACACACATCTGGAATATCCTTCCCCTCACCACCGACTAGCACCCTCTCTATCCACCTTTAAGACCCATCTTAAAACACACCTCCATAATGAAGCATATGAGTAGCTATGTGGCTGATACTATACATAGACAGAGGATTAGACACGCACTCAATATCAAGGGTAATAGAGGTGGGGTACTTAGCTGCCGGTGCGCTGATCCTGGGGAGCTCCTGTAGTCCCAAATGTTCCAGTACAAATAAGAAGAAGCAGGCAGACGGTCTTACTCTCAGTAAGACCGTGTGCCTGCTTCTTCTTCTTTGTGCTGATACTATACATCTCATACAGTATATTGACCTCGGCCCCTTGCAGACGCACTTACCAGAACACCTTCCTACTGTCCTGTCTCTGTACGTTCTTCCTACCTACCAATTAGATTGTAAGCTCTTCGGGGCAGGGGCTCCTTTTCCTAATGTCACTTATGCCTGAAGCGCTTCTTCCCATTATGTGTTATATTATCATGTTACGTGCCATATACATAAATGGCGCCACATATAGATATACCTACATATTGTAGCAGTGACGCGCTTTGCGTTTCATGGGGAAAAAAGCGCTCTACGAAATAAAAGTTCCGATTATTTTAATAACATTCACATCGGTTTGAATTAAAAACACACAAATGTCGCAAGACAGGATAGACACACACGTATGAGTGAGAATACTTCGAATTCTTCTATTTTCTCCCTACAACCTGTTGTGATTGGTGCTGGGAGTGCACCTGTAAATAGTTGTAGGGTGGGGGAATTGCTTGTGGCACATGCTTTTCAGAGAGAATTCACCTCTGAGTCAGACAAAAAAAAACTAAACAAACAAAAAGGCAGAGAACGAAGGCGGCCGCCCCGCTCTGTCTGCGTGTGCTGCTGCTTTTCCTTTCACCTCCCGGTGAACTTTCAAATTCTCCCTGACAGCCCTCACCCCGCGCTGAACCTGTGCGTCTGCTCCTGTGGAACGTGCACACGGAACCGCCATTAAACTTTACAGGCCGGCTATAAAGCTAATAGACGTGTAGTTAGGGGGCTTCTAAAGAGGGCAGGGGAAGAATGTAAATAAAAGGAGGAAGTATGGGACGCGGTAATCTTCTGAGCTGCGCGCCGCATACTTATTGCGAGGAAGGTTAGTGGTGTGATGTTGAGCGGGGAGATCCTTCTGGAACATTTGCAGAACGTGTTAGACGTGAAATATTCATGCCGACATGCTGAATGTTGGACGTTCACAGAAATGTTAACTTACAAGGGCTGAAACTCGTGAGTTCTGGGTTTTTTTTCCCCCCACCTGTGCGACTGTATTGATGTCTATGAGAACGCTTAATGTTAAAGTAAAAAGGACTCCAAATTAGGGAGACTCACAGAAAATCAGTGAGAGTCCACATGAGATATTCCCAACTTTAGTGAATATACATCAAATAAGAATACCACGTGTGAGCACATTCCCACGTCTCAGACAGGTCTGCAACCCTGCCTCTCCCCATTATCTCTTAGCATACAGAGCTTCCACTGCAGCCAGGGATTCTGGGTAATGACATGCAAATAAGCACAGTGTGTCACCTGTTGAAGGTATATGAAATGTTACTACAAACTGCCAACGATCGGCAGGAGAGAGAAACATGGTGTTTGTGAGAAGGAGTGAACGTGTGAGTGTGTGCATGTAAGAGTGTGAGTGAGGGAGGGAGAGAGTGTGAGTGTGTGAGTGAGAGACGGTGTGTGTGTGTGAGAGAGTGAGAGGGTGTGAGCGAGAGTCAGTGAGGGAGAGAGTGGGAGCATGTGAGAGTGAAAGAGAGAGGCATGGTGTGTGTGTGTGTATATGTGTGCGTGTGTGTGTGTATATGTGTGCATGTGTGTGAGAATATCAGGTTTGTACAGACTAGACAGGACTGCAGCACCTTTATCTCCTACCTGAACTTTCCTGTTCACATGATCTAGCAGCCTAGGCACGCAGACGTGAGAAAAATAGCCTGCAGTCCTTGACATTAAGGAGAGTGGTGGCCCTGGAAGCAGCAGCCTTCGCCGCCGACACCCTTCAAAACACAAGTGTCAAAATGTCAGCTGAAACATTTGTGGTTTCGCACCTATGCATTCTTTACACGCTTAAGAATGTAGGGTCGCTGCACATCTCGAAGGCTTCCTCCGGTGGGAAGTGTCTGCGCTGTAACACATTCTCACATTTACGGGGTGTCTTCACCTTTTTTTTTTTAGAGCTTTTTGGGAACTTTGCAAATAGTTTAAGACAGATTTTACTCCAAAAAGGGTAACACCGGTAATTACAACGAGAAGTATCTTGGGAAGCGCGGTGTACCCCGAGCTGAAAACAGCGAGGTTCTGCTCCAAAGGAACCCCTATTTCCAATGCTGGAAACGATGGTTAAAAGCTCAATGAGGCGGGGCGGCTGCTTTAAGCTAGCTATGCTCTGAATATAGGTAAGAAAGAGGCAACTTCCCGAGACGTGACAGAGAAGGTTAATACAGAGGATTGTGCTGTCGCCAGGATCACGTACTGAAATACAAAGCTGGAAATAGTTCCTGCGCTATGTCAATGTAAACTCTGGATGGCCTTGCAGGTGCAATACTTCACACAATGTCACTGCGTACATAACACAGCGTGTGGAAGGTCTCTCCGAGTCTCTTTTGTTTCTTTGTATTCCTAGAAGGTGACACGGCCAGGACATAAGTGAGGCAATGCATGCTTCCCAAAGACTTTTTTTATTTGTAAGAAAAAACAAATGGATTTATTTATTATATGTTATTTAAAAAAAAAAATTTTTTTAAGGAGAATGACCGTGATGTAATTTTAGTGATTTTTTAAATATAATATATATATATATATATATATATTTATTATTAAAAAAAGGGACAGGCACTCCTATATGCAAAAAAAGTGACTCAGCGTTTTGGTCCCCACTGGGAACTTTCTCAAGAGCAAATAAACAAGTGACAAGCAAACAAAGATATACCCTACACCAGGGGTGCGCAAACTGCGGGGCGGGAGGTTATTCCAGGGGGGGTGCGGGCGGTTGCAGAGGTCCCGCGATCTTCCCCACGGCATTTAAATTAAATGCCGGGAGGGATCTCGTGAGGCCTCTGCAACAATAAAACTTACTGGGATTCAAACGCTGTGACGTGTCTCCATGGCAATGCGGCGTCAAATGACAGGGGGGGGGGGGAGGTGTGCCGGAAGCTCGGGTAGATGTGCCAGCAGCTCACCGGGCGAAGTCGGGTACAAAACTATATATATATATATATAAAATCAAAAAATAAATAGATGATACCGTTCTGTGGCTAACGAAATGCTTTTATTTGTGCGAGCTTTCGAGATACACTGATCTCTTCTTCCGGCGATGTTACAATGAATGAAGCAAGGATAACTTGAAAACAGTGTCTCTTGGAATGTTATCTGTGCTATATATATATATATATATATATATATATATATATATATATATATATATATATATATATATATATATATATAATTCATATAGCGCTTTCCCAATGGGACTCAAAGCGTGTCACAATTACAGTGTCGCAGCACATAGGAACGTTACAGACCCTTTTGTTTCCCAGTAGTAGTTATATTTGCTTGTATGTTTTTCGGGAGTGTCTGAGTGTTAGTGTGCATTAGTGGAAACCCACTACCAGACTTAGGCTGCGCTTATAGAGCCGTCGACGCGACCAATGACGTCACCCGTAGCCATTTGCAAAAGTTGTACTTGGGTTTTGGGCGACGTCGCTGGCTGCAAGGCAAGCGACGTCATAAAAGGGGAGGGCAGAGGCACGGAGAAGCGCCCGATTGGCCGCAAGGGGAGACCGTCGCCAGAAAAATCAAACAACATTGACTACCAGATTTCTGGTAGCACTGTCGCTCCGTCTCTTTGTCGCCGTCGCATGCGCTTAGGCGACAATGCATTTGTTTCGCCGCAACAGCGCCGGCACTATAAGCGCAGCCCTAGGGGAACAGTCTTAAAATTGTGATATTACCAAAGCGACATCGCCCGAGAAACAGCATGGAATGTGACACTTTGGCTGTACAATATTTATCTATGCACAAAAATCGCTAGTTGCCACCCAATTTCATGCAATATTCACATGCAGAGATCTTGCAACTTTCAGGCTGACAAACTAGTAGCTTTTGCTGGAATGGAGGAGAAAGAAGTCTATTTTAATTTTTAGATACCTCCAAATGCATTAACCTATTCTCAATGTGTATAGACAAAGAGACTCCCAGGGACACAGCCAAGAGAGAAAACTGGGGGTTCATGCAAATACAATGTCACATTTACCCAAATTAGTTATTTGAGTTTGGAGGTATATAAGTAAAAGATCTCTAGGTTTATCGCACTCTCCTCATCCCTCAGCTTTATTTCGCTTACCTAAGGAAGGCGAGATTTCTGCCCGTCATTTTACTGGCGATACACAAACTCGTAGCGTAATCAATAGTTTCATTATTTTGCCTCATTTGCGTACCGGACAAAATTAGAACAAAATCGCGTTAAAACCCCCCCCCCCCCACAAACCAACCTAATCCTGGCCCGGTCTGCACATGCGACTGGGACTTAAAGAATGGGGCAAAATTCAAATCCGAAAATGCTCTTATTGCAGTTTAAGGAAAGGACTGAGAGGGAGAGGAATTACAGCAGATTCTGTATCCACTTTATTTCAGATCTACAGATGGCTAGAAGTCACTCTCCAGAAACTGTCAAAATACAACTATTTATGGCACCTTGAAGCAAGAGTGTAAATAATGGACAGAAGTAATTGGAGACAATGGATCTCTTCCACGGGCCCTAAACTCTGGATGGCCTTTTAGCAAAAACATTGCAATAATAATAAAAAATAATTCAGCAGAGTCATGCTGCAATGTGTGAGAGGACTCTGCTATTCAGCATTTAAGCACTCATTTTTTATTGATGACAATTTGAAAATATCCAGGCTTGATACGGTTAGGCAATTTTTCGGAATTGGTGAATTTAAAGGGCCAATCCCTCCCATGACAATTGATTAAAAAAAAAAAAAATCATTATTTTTAATAATTTCTTACATTTTAAAGCTGCAGTTCAAGCTGTCGTTAAAAAAAATAAAAAATTAATTCCACATGTGCATCAATACAATCTGCACACCGACAAGTGATTAGCTAAGCTGCAGATCGATCCGTTCTCATGTGATCGATCGGCGAAGATTCGGGTCAGAGTTCACGAAATGCATCTTGGTGCATCTCTACTGCTGCACTGACAGACAAAGTTCTGTGAGGAAGATCATGTGACCAGGGCTCAAAAAGGTGATGCTGTTTCAAAAGGGGAAGGGGATGTAGCTTTGTAAATGGTTGCTATAGGAACAAAAATGCCTGTTACATTAGAATACATTAAAAATATCTTTAAAATGTAATTTTTTTTTTTCAAATGCTACAAGTATTTTCTCATAGTACAGAACTGATTTATTAAAATAAACACGTGTAGGATATTGCTTGGTCTGCAGCTTTAAGAGCCTGTGTGTACTACGCGTCACAAATGACTTTTTGCCACAAAATTGGTGCATGTCCAATTGTACTTGTGTGTGCGCCTATGTATTAACCTCAAAAAATAATTCTGTGCCAAAAATGTGTTCCCCCCTTTCCCCCCATTTGTTTGGGCGCCCTGGAATGGACTGTAATTGGCGTACAGATGTAAATGGTATGTACCAAAATAAGGATATTTCTGTGCGCCCAAAATCTATTAAAAGTGCATCAAAGTTGTCTAGCAGTTGAACTTGGCATAAAACCTAAAAATACTGTTTAATAGTGTTAACCCAAAAATATCTCTGATGCAGGGCGGAAGTTTCATTATAGAAGTCAAATGATGGCTATTTGTAAATATCAATTAGTGTGATATTAATAATACTAGCTATAAATAAAAATAAATACACACATTATATATATATATATATATATATATATCTTCTGCCCTTGTCAACTCATTGCCGGATGAAGGCCTCCCCCAAATAATTTTACAGGTACTGCAGCTGCAAGCCTCTTCTCAACATTTTCTGATTTCATCCTCCCATCTTACTTCATGTTGTCGTCTTGGTCTTTTGATATCAATTGGAATGCATTAAAGTACTATCTTTATTTATTTATAAAAATGTGTTACCAGGACGTAATACAGTGATGACAGGTACATGGTTACACTAAGTGAACAGGGGTTATACATTATATTTAAAGACATTTCATGAACAGTTAAAGGTAATATATCTTAGAGGTGTATGCAACAGTTACAGACCAGATTAAAATGTGAGACAGCTTTAGTTTGGAAAGAATTTAGGCTGGTGGCAGTGTGAGAGTGGTAGATAGATTATTCCAGGTGTGTGGTGCATAGTAAGAGGAGGAGCGACCGGATACTTTGCTGAACCTTGGGACCATGAACAGTTGGAGTCTGATCTCAGATGATAAGTGCTGCGTGTGGTAGGGGTGAGAAGCTTGTTCAGATAGACAGGTAGCTTGCCCAGAAAGTATTTGAAGGCAAAACAGGAAAAATTTTCTTTGCACCTACTCAAGTGATGACCAATCTAGTTCTTGGAGCATGTCGCAGTGATGTGTGTTGTAGTTACATTGTAGGACACAGCTGCAAATAAGTTGTAGTGGGTGTCTAGTTTGCTAAGGTGAGTTTCGGGTGCTGTATCATATACTATGTCCCCCATAGTTTATAATTGGCATTAGCATCTGCAATGCGCTTTCTGACTAGTGGGTTTAGGGAGGATTTGTTCCTATAAGTACTCCTAGTTTGGCATAGGTTTTGTATGTCAGGTTTTCAATTTGCAACACAAATGTTAAATGGGGGTCAAACCATATGTTCAGATATTTAAAACTAGTGACGGGGCTAGAACAGTGTTGGAGTTGGTTGTGATCTGTAGCTCAGTCATTGCTAGATTTAGAAATGTAGCCGTGGTCCCAAACACCAGTGTTACCGTCTTGTCAGTGTTTAAAAACAGTTTGTTTTGGGAGATTCAGTTTTAAAGTCTCCCAAAATAAGATTGAAGTATGTGTCTTCTAATGCAATGCAGAATTCATGGTTGTGTCAATGATGGCAAGCCATCCAGGTCTTGCGGCAACAAAGCAGCCCCAAACCATCACACTCCCACCACCATGCAGAAAAAGACCGAACAAGAATGGTGTTCATGGAAGGATAGCCAGGAGGAAACCACTGCTCTCTAAAAATAACATTGCAGCCGTCTGAACTGCGCCCAAGTGAAGTGATCCACAAGACTTCTGGAATAATGTTCTCTAGACAGACGAGTCAAAGGTCGAACTGTTTGGCCTCAATGAGAATAGTTATGTTTGGCGAAAACCAAACACTGTGTTGGAACAGAAGAACCACACGGGGGAGAAACGTGCAGGATTCCCTGGTCCATGCTGACTCATGGAGTCCCGTAGCTCCCCAGGGCTTTCTGTCTACTGGAAAATGTGGAACGTTTCCCTGTTTGCATTGTACACATTGTGATTCATTATCCAAAGGGTGATGTGTTCACTCACCCACGAACAGGGGAAAAGTTTAAAATTAAGGGGTTCTTTTCTTGTGACTCGGCTTCTGTTGTGTATTTACTTTGGTGCCCTCGTGGGCAAGCATATGGAGGAAAAACTATGCACTCTTCCAAGAAACGCCTGATCATAAATGTAAGATTAGGGATGAGAAACAGGTTTAAACATAGCTCTGCATATGAAATACTGGCAGGCTTACTACCATTGTGGACAATTTCAAACGAACTGTTACATCTCTCTACGGTCCCCCTCTGGTGGATATCGTTGGTCCGTCTAATGAGCCAGTGCTGGTGTCGTTTTCCACTCATCCATGATGATAACAGTTTCAGCAGAGTGAGTACAATTCATTGTGACTTTTTAAGATTACAGCAGGGCCCCGCTTCTCGGCGATCCGCCGATACGGCGGTACCGAGAAGGGGGCCGCCATCTTGGATCATCAGTTGCGCATGCGCAAAACGGACGGTTGCGCCCGGCGGGTATGCGCAGACCGTAAGTTGCGCACGCATACTGTAGTTTGCGCGCGCAGACCATAGGTCGCGCATGCGCAGAACCTCAAAAATGCCGATTTGCGCATGCAAAACAACTGAAAATCGCCGGATCCGCTTTCCGGCGATTTTCACTATACGGCGGGCCCCTGGAACGTAACCCGCCGTATACCCGGGGCCCTCCTGTATATGAAATTGTTTTATTGAGATACGCTATGGAGCTTGTGCTTCTTTCTCTTCAGGTATTCCCTGTGATTTGGTAAAATCCCCCTACAAGCTGCATTGGCTCCATAAGATCAATCGCCTGGTCTCGAGTTCCCTACAATCCAACCACAGTCTCTTCACTTAGACACTGGTTTGAACAATTTATTTTTGATTGCACCATTGTGTTTGTTTTTTTAATCACATTGTGTCTGTGTGAGTCATGTATTGCTAGTTATTACCAGTGATCCTATTCTACACTCCAACACATTATATTATATAGTAGATGAGGATGAAAAAAGACGTACGTCCATTTAGACGACAGATACTTTATCTAATATCTACACTTCCTTATTGAAGAACACTTCTTAGGAAATCTTTGCTGTTTGTGTCTACATTATCTTTATTTCCTGAGCCTCGCTACACCTTGTTTATTGTGCGTGATATCTAGCTTTTGGGTACATATTCAGTTACTAGCGGCTTGGATGCGGTATTTTCTTGTGTGTTGTTTTACATTTATCTGTATTAAACCTCACCTGCCATTTACCTGCCCACGTTTCCAGTCTCTCCAAGTCCTACTGAAGAGAAATTACATCCTGCTCTGATTCTATTACCTTACACAATTTAGTATCATCAGCAAAGATGGAGACTTGGCTCTCGATGCCAACCTCAAGGTCATTAATAAACAAGTTAAAAAGCAGGGGTCCCAGTACCGATCCCTGAGGTACTCCGCTCACGACTTTAGCCCAACCTGAAAAAGTTCCATTTATGACAACCCTCTGTTGTCTATCCTTTAACCAGTTTTCAATCCAGGTGCATATATTATTACTGAGTCCAACTTTCTTTATTTTGTACACCAACCTCTTATGGAAGAGTGTCAAAAGCCTTTACAAAATCTAAGTAGACTACATAAACTGCATTACCCTGGTCTAAATTCCTACTTACCTCCTCAAATAAACAAATAAGGTTAGTTTGGCAAGTTCTATCCTTCATAAATTCATGCTGACTATTACTAATAATTTTGTTTTCCATTAGGTATGCCTGAATATTATCCCGTATTAAACCTTCAAGTAGTTTCTCCACTATTGAAGTCAGGCTTACAGGTCTGTAATTCCCCGGTTGTGATCTAGCTCCCTTTTTAAATATAGGCACCACATCTGCTTTAATATTGTATTATATTAATTTTATTATACGTATTGTGTGTGTGTGTGTGGTTAAGTTATGGTTGTAAAAAGTGACAAAAACCCTCCACAGCAAAGCATATAGTAAATGGAAATATTACTGTATGCTCATTTGCATGTCTTAGACAGGTCTGCAACCCAGCCTTTCACCATCACCCAGCACTTCCACTGCAGCAAGGGATTCTGGGAAATGACATGCAAATGAGCACACAGTGCCACCTTTTGCTTCAAACCCATAAGCATGGTTCCTATTTAAGCTTGCTGCATGGTCACGCCTATAGGGAACCATGTTTATGGTGTTGAAGCAAAAGGTGGCACTGTGTGCTCATTTGCATGTCATTTCCCAGAATCCCTTGCTGCAGTGGAAGTGCGCTGGGTGATAATGGTGAAAGACGGGGTTGCAGACCTGTCTAAGACATGTAAATGAGCATACAGTAATATTTCCATTTGTGTGTGTATATATATATATATATATATATATATATATATATATATATATATATATATATATATATAAAAAAAAGGGAAAAAAAGTAGCGCCAAAAAGGTGAATACTAAAATACTAATATAAAACAATAAATGTGTGTATATAATTATATAAACAATATGACAATTAATAGTGTACAGCAAGCAGCATATACTAGAACAACAAAACACAAGATAGCATGTAATTGAGGAAATAAAAGAGTCCAATGTTCAAAACCTGTAGGAGTCCTGACAAATAGCACCAGAACAAAATGTACAGATCCCAGGGGTCCACGGCAGCTCTCACATGGAGTAACCACCCTTCCCCTACATTAAATGTTACAGTGTTACACTATGGGGCGTGCGCTCTATGTTTTGTTTTCTATATATATATATATATATATATATATATATATATATATATATATATATATATATATATATATATATATATAAAATCACAAAATGTCACACTATATTACATACACTTGTTTAGACACACACACACACACACACACACACACACACACACACACACACAGAAAGAAGTGGCACTACTGAACAGAGGTCTTGAATAAAATGTGCAATATTTTATTTGTGGACGGATCGATATTTTGGTTCCCGACTTGGGCCTTTTGTCAAGGTACCATATATAATAAAACTATATCTTAAATACATACCAAAGGGAACGTAATCAAGCCACCCAAACGTGATTCACATGAAAACATGGCGTCAAAACGGACTGCAAAGCAGTTGCTAAGCACAGGACACAAAAATATACATAAAAAGCATAGCGTCATCGCCATATTTAAAAGGCCCTACTTATATTAAACTACCATTTACGTAGGATTAATCTAGTGTTAAGTGAAAAAATGGTGCATAATAAGATTCAACAAAGAACAGACATAGTGGAGTTGACACACCTATAAACTTAGGACTGTACATCTGAGACAATCTGAAATAAAAAGCAAGTTATTTCACTAGAGAACTTAAGTAACTATAAAGTGACTGTGTCAGAAGAAACGTCATTCACATGGAGCAGGCTGTTGATTCAGAGCTTAACTATGAGCTCATTCAGTACGTATGGTACATAATGATATTTAACTGCGAATACAAGTGATTTGATGGAAAATATGATGGTTAGTTTATAGACCAAGGATTATTGCCATAGTCATTTTACAGCTCCGAGATCAGCTTCAGTCTCATAATTTAGTCAAATGGGGTTAAAGAAGGTCACTGACACCCTCCATCGAGTAACCATGATTAAATCATGACTAAAGTATGGGACTGAAACTGGCCTCCATGAACATCTTTAATGTAAAACATTGTTTATGTAGACTTGACATTATTCTGTAATCTCTCAATGCTACACAGATTTGATGCCCTATGACCTTCAAAGTGAATAAACTAACCAGCATATTTTCCATCAAATCACTTGTATTGCAGTTAAATATCATTATGTACCATACGTACTCAATGAGCTCACAGCTAAGCTCTGAATCAACAGCCTGCTCCAGGTACAGGACGGTTTTCCGACAGTCACTTTATTTATAGTCATTTACTGTAAGTTCTCTAGTGAAATAACTTGCTTTTTATTTCAGATGGTCTCAGATGTACAGTCCTACATTTAGAAGTGTGTCAGCTCCACTATGTCTGTTCCTTGTTGAATGTTATGATACACCATTTTTTCACTTAACACTACGTGATGGTAGTATAATATAAGCAGGGCCATTTAAATATGGTGATGGCACTATGTTCTCTTCTTTTTTTTTTGCGTCCTGTGCTTAGCAACTGCTTGCGCCATTTTGTCATGTGAATCACGTTTGGGTGACACGATTACGTTCACTTTGGTTTGTATTTAAGCTACAGTATTTTTTTATATGTGGTACCTTGACAAAGGTTCAAGTTAGGGACAGAAATGTCGATCCATCCACACAAATATTGAACATCCTATTCAAGCGTACTGCTTCTCTCTCTCTCTCTGGGAGAGAGTATTCACAGGTACCCTACATCACCTTGGTGATTGCTGTGCGCCCGACGCATTTCAGTAGAGTCGTGGGGGTGCACCTTTTCTTCAAGTATTATATATTTAAGGAGAAACAAAATGGTGGAGTATGAAAGCATATCAGAAAGAGCAGCCAGAACGGTCATTGAGTTGACAAATGCAAGCTTCAAATAATCCAAGTGTATTCTCCAACATCAAGTCACAGACAATGAAGTGGAAGACTTCTACCATGAAATCAACTAACTTAACAACGCAGGAAATTGTCACCACAAGATCGCAATTGGAGATTTTAATGCAAAGATTGGTGCTCGTCAGAAAGACATGGCATTACTTGGTAAGTCTGCTTACGGCAACAGGAACGAACGTGGGGACAGATTGAGAGAATTTGCAGAATGTGAAAACGTCTACATCATGAATTCATTTTTCAAGAAGAATCCAAATAGAAACTTGACATGGAATGGACCCTAAATAACAAGAAACATGTGACTGAAGACGGCACAGTCCTTAACAGCTTTGACACAAGAAGTGATCACCAATTGGTTGGCTGCAGATTACATCCGAACGCGAAGTTGGAAAGAAGAAGAAAACTGATTAAAAAGACAAAAACAACCGACATCAAGAACCTCCAGAATAACAGCAGAGAACCTCAACTGGAGCTGAAAATACCGTTAACTTGCTCAAAATGCACTGGGACACTTTAACAAACGATTATGAACAGGATAAGAAAATATCTGATGAGACAAAATTAATGAAGAGATGTCAAGAAATGAAGCAATCCCAAAACACAAGAACATGGATTGAATATGCAGAGCTGTGCCCGAGAATCCACAAACAACTGGAGATGTAAGAAAATGTAACTGTGATATTGTGGAGAAGCCTATTGAACATACCAAAAGCTTAAAGAAGACAAAGCAGCGAATTATGGTTGGGAAGAAGCAAATTGTTGCACTCAAACAAGAAGATGGACCAACAATAAGAGACTGTTCACTCATCATAAAGAGAATTGACAACTACTGTGTGAAATTGTACACGAGCACAATCCAGCAGAGGACAAGCGAGAAGATGTACAACGCGTTCTACCAGAAGAGGTGGCAAAAGCAATAAAATCCAGGAAAAATGGGAAGGCTGCCGGGGAAGATGGAATTACAACACACAAACACACACACACTATCATATTTATTAATGTTTCCTTTAATTGTACTTCTAAGTTGTTTACTTTTATGCCTGTTACGTGGGGCAGTCCCTCTATACTCCATACCTCTCATCTGCTGCCAGTGGGGAGTGCAATGTATATGCCGCAGGCCTCTAACAACAGGCTCATAACTGATACACTGGAGCTACACATATTATTCAACCTTGTTTCACACGCATTATCATTTTCCCCCCTGGGGGACGTTCATACCCTGTGAGCGGCACAGGGATCTGCAACCAATATTTTTCAGGGCTTGGTATCTCATGTATGCAAAATTACACAATCCAGAAAACAAAAGGTCAGCGCTTACAAAGGGTTAGGGGGAAAATGAAACATAAAGGTCTTGTTTTAGTCCAGCAGTCCTGCCAAACCTTTTCAAGGTTTGTTTAGTATAGGGGTGGCCAGCTGCAGCCCTCAAAGGCCACCAACAGGCCAGGTTTTCAGGATATCCCTGCTTCAGCACAGGTAGCTCAGTCATAATGACAGAGCCACTGATTGATCTACCTGTGCTGAAGCAGGGATATCCTGAAATCTACTGGTGGCCCTTGAGGACTGCAGTTGGTCACCCCTGGTTTAGTAGTTTAATCCCTCCAGTGTCAGAGGGTCTGTGACCACGGACCCTCAGGCACCTGATGCACAGTTATTGGAGATAAATTATATATAAAAAAAAATTAACAGAGTAGGAATTGGGGTCCCCTGTGAGCCAAAGGCCACTATTTGCAGTTCCAGCGAACCACCGGTTCCTGAGATACTTACAGATGAAGTTACCGGGTTTAAATCCCCCTCAGAGGAAGAAAACTGGCTGCCAAGTAGGCAGCTGCATCATCACCGGCTGTGGCTTCCTATTGGATGGATATTTAAATCACATTTAAAATCCAGGAAGTGATACCAGTAACGTCACCAATAACAAATCTCAGGGGCCCAATGGTCCCTGGTGCTGAATATGGTGCGGTCCAGCTCTGGAGGAGCCCCTGGTTCCAATTCTGTACAAAAATTATAATGACCATTTAGGTTAGTTAGGATGGATTGCTCCTTTAATGTGTGTTTAACTCATATAATGTTTGTGTTTTGCCTCCTGATCATGTTCTGATATTTGTTTTTGGTTTAATGTTAAAATCATGATTTTCTTATTAACGTTATCTACGTGACCTTCAGGCGGCACTGTGCTCTGAGGAGAGCCCCATTTTAACCTCCCAGACACGTCATATTTCAAACGCTTTTATCGCCTGAACAAAGCATCAGATGTAAAAATAGAAATACAGAGTTGGAAAGAGCAAGAAAAGATCTAAAATTAGAAACCAAGATACAAAAAAAAAAGTGGATTGCCAATGTGGCGAGTAACGGATAAACACAGAATACAACAGAGTTTCCATAGACACACACACACACACACACACACACACACACACACTATGGAGTACTAACCCACTGTTTTTTAAATAATGAAATTATTTAGTGTCAGTTACGTTTTTTAGGACATTAACACCATCGTGCCTCCCTCACACCGCCCCCTCTATCTGTTACCCCTGTACATTTCCCCCTTCTCTCCCCCTTCTATTGATCTGTTACCCCCGTACAAATTCCCCCTTATCTCTCCCCCCTACACTCCCCTTTCTCTGCCATTTCTCCTCTTACAGTCTCCCCTCACACTCTCTCCCCCCACTCCCCAATAATTTTACCTTGGCATGAGGTCTCCTCAGTGCTGCTCTGGTCCTCCGTCCCCTGGTCGGGCGGAAGTTGGACCCAACATTAGGTGCCGACAGGAGGAGGGAAGAGGATTGCAGTGACCGCCGGGGGCTACCACTGGGACAGTTGTCACATCGACAGCCACAGAGATTGCCGGCCCACCGAGGCAAGCCGGAACGGCCAATCCGCCCCCGCGTCCCACCTTGAATACCTTTGTGTCCCACTGGTGGAGAAACACGGAGTTCATCTACACGTGGCTCGATGCCGCTCATGATTTATCTGAAGTCAGTGGGGAGCCACAAAGATAAATTGTTTATACAGCGGGCTCATATTCCTCCTTTCCTTCCCAAACACAAGAACACTGTACACTTCTATTTCTGGTCTGCACACTGCAGCAGCTATTCAAATTGTTATCCATCTCAGTCCTTTTAGATGTAATTGTTTGTACAAAGGCTGAATACTCCTTATACAGAACATACACACTGGGAACCTATACAGTACCATGGACAGATTGGGAAAGCAGCTTTATTCCTCCACTGACACGAGGGAGTGTAACAGATTACATCACAAACCGCTGGATACAATGGACCATTTTACGCTTCATTCCATCCACACAGCAACACAAATAATTAAAAGGCAAAGAAACTGGGCAAATGTACCATTTCTTTGAAACACTGGGGTTTTTTGAAGGGTTGAGAACTTGCTCAGGAAGCAGATGATGTAATTGTTATAGGGACAAGAAATGCATGTTACCAAAATGGGGGTGGGGTAAAGGGTGAGGGACGGGGAGAAGATCGGGAGTCGACAAGCAACCTCAAAGAACAGGGAACTCATTCAATACCTCATTAATCATAATTATATCTAGGTACTTTTGCAAGCTGCTTATGTTTCCTTCCATACGTCAAATGCAACAGGGGTTTTTTCTTTTCTTTTTGTCCTTTTATCATGAGAAGGATTATCGGGATTATGTGCTGCACAATGTTTAAAATCATTTGTTTTTACCCAAACCGTGAAACAAACGGTCATCCTCCCGCTGACCCTATGAAATGGGGGATTCCCCCTGCACGTTTATGTATTAAGGATTTCTTCTTGTCCCCCGCGGGGGTGTCTGTTTCCACCTCCTTTCCTTTTTTTTCCTACACCCTGATTTTTAAACCTTCTCGTCAAAATGAGCCCACAACCTTAAAAGGAGCAATCCATGCCGTTTTCATTCTTTTTACACAGTATTGAATCAGGGGGTGGGGTGGCGGGGCTTCCGCAGCTAAACCTCGTTCATTTCAGCTTTGGGGACCCCCCTGCTTTCCGAGACACAGGCCAGAATCTCAGCAAAGTTTACAAAGCCTGCGTCGCGTGCTGGTAGGAAGCCTCACTGGATGACTTCCCAGCTTCCCATGGGCCCGCTGGGCGTGCGCGCATGGAAAAGCGGCCATTTCTTGAACCCAGCTAGCCGAGCAAAGCAGCTACCGGCACCACCTACGGAGGTATGCATCTCCGGAAGCAGGGTGTCGCCGGAAGTAATGGGGTTCAGCCTCAGAGACCCCCCCCCCCACTTCAAACCCTATGTTAAAAAATGAGGATGGCTGGCATTACCGACTCGTTCCTATTGGCACGCGTCTTTGTGACACCACTAAACGTCAAATAAAACGATCCGAGAAGCTCAGGGTAACAGCCCCTTGATGCCGTATGTCTCGGAAACCATGTTAAACAGCTCCACACTGCCGGGTGGCCCGGAGCATGTGAGAACAGCCGAGGTTACCATGTAACCACACTACTCCAAGCGTCCAACCTTTTTACATTAACAAAAAAAAAAACACATTGTAAAAAAAGTTAACTTTCAAAACTAGTCATTTCCTGGTGGAACTGCACCATTATTGCATCAGCAGCATGTCTGTTGCAGCATCTATCGCAGCGAATCGCAAGAAGGGCATTATTGACGTCTCAATGTGTTAAAACCATCAAACCAACGTCTCGAAAGTTTAGGACCCCTGAAATACACACAAATACGACGACGGCACTCGAGTTTATAGCAAAATAATTAATTAGCACAGCGCGTATATGCTATAAAATAATACGGCATATAAATGCTGCTTTTATTTGTTATTATTTATGTTGGATGCTGATGTATTAACTTTGACATGCCCCTAAACGCTCATGAACCGCTCCAATCACAAGATCACATGTAAAAAAATGCTTAGCAAATGTCCTACTTTTGATGTCAACCTCTGTGTAGATCAGGTTTCTCATCAGACCAGCTGATTTATCAGAGGTGCCAGCTGAAGACTGGGAAGATCCGGAGCAGTGGACCTCCATCCATCAATGTCAAGGGATATGTGTCCCACGTGATGTCACATTGGTCTGTTCTACACCTTGATACAAAGTTCCCTAAATCAAAATTTCAACCCACTACTTCCAAACATCATCATGGAGACCTTCATAAGGAAGTAAATCTGCCGGACATCACTCATACGCCCTATTCCTGAGATCTTCTCTCAAACACATTGTGCAAAAATAAAAAGGAGTGCAGAAAAATATTCTTAAGGATTTGCCCATTATTCAGCGGCAAAAGGGTTAAACAGTGAAAACAGCAAGTACAAGCTTCCAGAGAAAATACTTGCAACATAGTCATTGGTATACTTAATAGATTTAAATGAGGATTTTGAATATAGCCCATATTTACTAGAGTGCCCTCCCGCGGGTGGAAGACACTTGAATGGGTTGGAAGGCATCTTCCAGCGCCAGAAACAAGAAGCCGGGTTAGTGCATCCTATTTTATATTTTATAGTGTCGTTACCTATTTCTGGGTACCTCTGCATGATGGAGGATATATTTAGTGCATATATATTTGTGGGTTCTTCGATATGTACTCTTTGCAATATGTCCTACTAATGGAATGCCACATATTTATTTACTGTTATATGTAAGGTCCTAATTCTGTTGCCTATTTGGCATTGATTAGCTTTGCTGGGGTTCTATCGGACGTGTCGGAGTTCTATCGGACGTGTCAGAGTTCTATCGGACGTGTCGGAGTTCTATCGGACGTGTCGGAGTTCTATCGGACGTGTCGGAGTTCTATCGGACGTGTCGTTGGGCTGTGGTGTTTACATGGGAACTCCCTCTAATGGAGAGAAAAGTCTTATCCTCACTAATCCTGAAGTATGAAGACTCCACACAGGTTGCAACTTGTACTGTATTTTTCAACAGACTTACTTGAGAGTTCTCCATACGTGCAATCGTTAGTAGGGAGCTTTTGAAATCGCTCAGGTTTTTTCTTTATGATGCATGAAGACGTCTCTTGTTGGTCCAATAAAGGTCTCACATAGATACTGTAGGTTTGTCTGTTTGGCTTGCACAGTCTGTGCTAAACACTCAATAGGAAATTAAAGTCTTTTTCTGCGGGTGTTTGCAGACCCTGGGTACTGGTTTCTAGGTATTTTCCATTAGTGATCTCACAACCGCAAGCGCTGTGCAGCTCAAGAAATCAATTAAAAGCCCTAAAAGGGTATGGAGCTTTTACACTCAATTATTTAAAAATGAGAGGGGAAAACTAAGGGCCACAAGAAATACACCTTAGTCCAGGGCTGAAAACATATGATATCAACCAGCAGCAGCTGAAGTTACCGACCAAACATACTGAAGTGAGATAAAAAAAAATAAAGGTGAAAATAAAGCGTGTATTTATGTATATACTGTATAGCACAGCAGGCTTCATTGCTCTTGCTGAAAACACAATGTTGTATTAAAATACAGAATATCACAGAAAATCTCACTATAACACGTAAATAAATAAATAAATATATATATATAAAAATAAAACAAACAGGACAGGCCCTCCAAAGTCTCAAAAGGTGAGACCTTTCCAGGTGATGTTTTGCTGACACCTGGACAGTATGCACCCTGGATCACCCTGTCTCTGGATACATACATATAATGAATAACTTTATTTCATACAGCGTATTCCTCCAAATGGGACTCAAAGCGCATCACAATTACAGTACAGCGCGTGGTACGCAGCACATAGCAATGTTACAGACACTGTCCCTGCCCAGGTGAGCTTACAATCTATGATTTTGGTGCCTGAGGCACAGGGAGATAAAGTGACTTACCCAAGGTCACAAGGAGCTGACACCGGGAATTGAACCAGGTTCCCCCTGATTCGAACTCAGTGCCTTTACTCACTGAGCTGCCCACTCATAATTAACTACGGATATACAGTAACTACAAATATCGCTTGTGAGCACACTCACGTCTCAGACAGGTCTGCGACCCGGCCTTTCACCATTATCTCTTAGCAAACAGTGCTTCCACTGCAGCCAGGGATTCTGGGTAATGACATGCAAATGAGTACAGTGGAGTCACTCTTTACTTCTCATCCAGTTTAACTTTGACCCCTATAAGCTTATGCCTGCCGCATTACACAGCTTTTCGGCACAGCCTGGGTTTAAGAAGAGCATAGCTAGTAGCCCTACTCAAGAGACAGCTGTTTCGACCTTTTGGGTCTCATCAGTGCGAGGTTGCATGCTGGCTATGCTATGTGAAGCTGGTACGTGGGTAAAACCAGACATTAAAAAAAAATTATGGTGGGTTAAAGAAGAGGCAAAAAAACTGTTTGCTAAGCGATAACGGGGAAAGGGTTGCAGGCCTGTCTGAGACGTGCAAATGCACCAAGTGGTATTTTTATTTACCGTACACTGTATGGATATACAGTAATTACATTAACTGTCCTGTTTAAACCGAGTACTTAAGTAAAATCCCCACATACAGTACGTTAACTACACCAACAGAACAAATAAGACAAATAGCCCTTGCGTAATATTGGCTGGTCATTTTTTTTCTTGCTTGTTTTAAAAAAGAAGATGTATTTCTCCGGTCCATCACGTGTTAATATGGCCTATTTAGCAGTTTTCTATTTCCAAGAATTATTGCTGTTAAAAACATATATGTGCTTTTGACTCTTCAGTGGACAAGACCGATGTTCTGCCGCCAGCGAAAGGGGAAAAGGGAATATTTCCACAGTGTGGGAGGTTCTGGATTTAGGGAAATATTCTGCTCTCCACCATACCGGAGAGGCCTTTTCTATCCGACCAACCGAGTGGGTGGCAAAGCTTTTCTGCGCACTGTGCAAATGGGTATGCACAATTTTATATGGAAGTCACTGGAGAATGGAATACCACCTTGTGTAACTTTATATACCACCAGTGGAACTCATACCAAAGGTTGGTAACCCCTGATGTTGTGTCAAGTTCTGGAATTAGCGCATTGGTCGTACAGAAGTGTAAAATGAACAAAAATGAGCGTTCACCATTTAACTAGTGTGTATTACCATATTTTCTTCCTAACAGTTGCATTTTTTATGTCTTCGTGTCAGTGGGTTGACGCAAGGCTCGTTCAACATTCTTGCTACACCTCTTCCCACATTCCAGGGGAGGATGCTCTACTCCGGATAGGTGTGGTGAGGTCTTAAAAACACACGTTTGTAGGTGAAATTCCTGCTTACGCCCGACTTACATGTGCAATCACATTATCTTTATGTCTTACCAGGCCATACTTGAAACATATACAGTACGTACATTACCTTGCAATGTCCCATAACTCCCACAGGAGAGAAGGAGCGGCTCAGTGAGTAAAGACACTGACTGGCATAGAGTTTGAAGCAGGGGAAAATGGTTCAATTCCCGGTATCGGCTCCGTGTGACCTTGGCACCAAAAACATAGATTGTAAGCTCCACGGGGCAGGGACCTCTGCCTGCAAAAATGTCTTGGCAAAGCGCTACGTAAAACTAGCAGCGCTATACAAGAACATGCTAATATTTATTATTATTATTATATCTGTCTTGGGAAAATATCTTAAAGCTGCAATCTGAGCATTTCTTCCACATAAGGAATTGCATAAGTCCTACAGTAGGGATACCCCAAATGTTGTCCATCCCAGGACATCCTTAAAAAGACAAAATAACCCTTTAAATAAAATTTGCAATGCATGGCAGGTCCCTCTTGCAGTAAACGTTTGCAGACGGACTTCATGGTCCCATTCTGGTGCATCAGGGTTGACGATGTTGTGATCTTTTCTACCAACAGTGACATTGACTCATAGGGAACCTATGATAATCTGCGTTATAATGGGATACAGATGTGAGGAAAAACACTCCAAACGCACAGCCCTGAACAGAGTGGGTCCCACACCAATGTGCTGATTAAAATAAGTCATCCTTTATTGATCCATAGTAAAAAACGCGTTTCGGGCAATCCGCCCTCTATCAAGGAGTAAGATGCCCCCACCAATGTTGGCATTTAAATACCTATCCGTGCAGCCCCATTTCGCGCCAAAATCGCCATCAAATGTGCCCGTCTACAAACGTAGTGACGTCACACGCAATGCGTGATGACGTCACGCGTCCTGACGCGCTACTGCAACGCCCCCAACGCCGTCATGGCAACAGGCCCGCGTCCCTAGTTCAGGAGAGGCGGGCCATACCTCGGGCAGCTCGATCCCGGTCCCCTCCTACTGCCCGAGGTATGGCCCGCCTCTCCTGTACTAGGGACGCGGGCCTGTTGCCATGACGGCGTCGGGGGGCGTTGCAGTAGCGCGTCAGGACGCGTGACGTCATCACGCATTGCGTGTGACGTTACTACGTTTGTAGGCAGGCACATTTAATGCCGATTTGGGCGCGAATTGGGGCTGCACGGATAGGTATTTAAATGCCAACATTGGTGGGGGCATCTTACTCCTTGATAAAGGGCGGATTGCCCGAAACGCGTAGGAGGGTACCTGCCTCCGTTTTTTTACTATGGATCAATGAACGATTACTTATTTTAATCAGCACATTGGTGTGGGACCCACTCTGTTCAGGGCTGTGCGTTTGGAGTGTTTTTCCTTGGATCTCTCTGCATTCTCCTGGCTGCACGCTCATCAAGATCTGCAGGACTGGGGCAATATGAATTGTGAGTAGTTATTCTTTACCTATCTACCTTTGGATTCTCCCAATGAGGCTTTAGGTCTGATTTTCTTCACACGTCAGCCTTTAACCTTCAGGGTCAGAGTTCCTTATATGTGGTATATGAAATGTCAATGAATACATACCTCACTAGCCCCAGTACCTATTTCCTACATCTCATTTAAGGATTTATATCAAGATTGGATCTTTATGTTGGAGCGCATATCACTAATTGACGATACAGATGTGGCAGCCGTTATTACTCCCGCTGGCGCCTTGCAGCAGGACACGCATGACGCTCCATATGGAGAAAGTGCCATTCAATCGAATCAGTCACATGGGAAAAGGGGGCGGATCTAATGTGATATCGCACCCACTGGCCCAGCGCTAGCACCCAACATCTGCATGTTGCATTGTCTGAGAGAAGACCAACATGTGCTAGCTGTGTATTTTTCCATAACCGGGCGACTTCTAAGTGCTGGAATACTACACCGCGAGAACCCCTAATTCCAATATAAAAAAATGTGGAACACTGGTGTGACAAATGCTACTTCTTTGTTAACCGTCCTCACAGTGTAGATGCCAGGGAGCTAAAGAAAAAAAAGCACAGATGTACTACTTCAGCAGTACATAACAGTATAAGTATGTGGGGGGCTGTGTGTATATCTTTGTACATGCGAGTGTGCAAATCTTTGCATATCACTGTGTCAGCAGCTACGAGTGTCAGAAAGCCCCATAATCCTTCAGTGGCCAGAGACACAATGTGGGCGCCAAATGTAAAAACTTCAAATGGCAACATTTAAAAACAGAATATCCGGAGCACCCTCATTTGCATGGCGTGGGCATAGATACGTATACTAAACACCGGCATAAGAAACCAGTGTCCGCAAGAAATCCAAAATAAAAGGAATCCATACCACCGCTAAAACTAGAAAGAGGCGAAGTGAAGGCGTTCCATATTGTGTTGGAATGCGAATGTAGTGAGGTCACCCGTAGATTTCCCGAAGAGAATGAACCGTACAGTAATGCGTTACTTGCCCCTCTGGCAGCAAAGAGGTTTACAATATACAGGCACGCAGTCATCAAACCGTCAGCTCGACGCGTCCGTGCATATCGCCGAATACGACATTTTGACCCCCCTTGGGAACTACATCCGGTTGTTAAATGGCTAATATGGGTTTGAGTTTTGTAGTTGACTCAATTTCACAAAAGCGTTTCGGCAAAGGAGGAGTGGAAGGGAACAATGGACACGTGCTCCGTAGTATGTCAACACTCACGATTGTTTAACTGCCGTATGTCTTTTGAAACATGGAAACACATATAGTGTCTGTGAGCAACCCTGCTCTTTAAATGTTTGCTGTTAAATTAATCATACAAGCTGCTACACTTGCCAAACACAAATGGTGCCCGAAAGCAGTGTCCCCGCTGTAAATTATTCAGTCTGCTCTCATTAAAGATGCAATCGAACTATTGCAACTGCTGGGACAACCAAGCAGGACGATTGCCTGTCTGCAGTCTACCAGTTGGTTCTGGGAGAAGTTAACTACTACAAAGGAATATATTGGTGAAGACCCCATAACTGGATGGGTAAATGACAGGATGCCAGTGCACATCCTTTCAACCCTCAAAACGTTTTCAGCATTATAATAACTTATTTTATGAACATACAGTATACTATACAAAATGCATGCCTGTATTTTTATACAGGGGTTTCTAGGAACCCTTGGGTTCCCCGGGCGTCCCTAAAGGGTTCCCTGCAATTTTCTGGTCATTTGAAAATGATATCAAATATAGAAGAATTTACAATGCATCTGACCCCAGACTCGCTATTAGAGAGGGTTGGGGTTCCTTACAATGCATCTGATCTCAGACGCGCTATTAGAGAGGGTTGGGGTTCCTTACAACGCATCTGATCTCAGACGCCCTATTAGAGGGGGTTGGGGTTCCTTACAATGCATCTGATCTCAGACACGCTATTAGAGAGGGTTGGGGTTCCTTACAATGCATCTGATCTCAGACGCGCTATTAGAGAGGGTTGGGGTTCCTTACAACGCATCTGATCTCAGACGCCCTATTAGAGGGGGTTGGGGTTCCTTACAATGCATCTGACCCCAGACTCGCTATTAGAGAGGGTTAGGGTTCCTTACAATGCATCTGATCTCAGACGCGCTATTAGAGAGGGTTGGGGTTCCTTATAATGCATCTGATCTCAGACGCGCTATTAGAGAGGGTTGCGGTTCCGCAGAATTTCACAATATAATTATAGTGTTCCTTAACCAAAAATAAAAAGGTTACAAAACACTGGTTTAAACAGATACTGTAGCAGTAACAGAATATCTTATTCAGTCCCTAACAGGAAAGTCACTGAGCCCAAAGTGGAGCATGAATCAATTGTAGACTCAGAGTTCCCAGTATGAGTGATGATCAAGGACAGATGGAACATGGAGCCTATAGATTTGTGCGGTGCAATATACATTAGTGTAACATGGTTTACATATAAGGTATCTAATGCGGTATTAAGCACAGCAGCAATCCTTCATTATCATGGGGATATCAAAGGAGCATAAGTTGTTTTTTGGTGGGAATAATAAAATCCAACATATATACATATATATATATATATATATGCAAATGTAAATACAACTGTATGCTCATCTGCATGACTTAGGCAGGTCCGCAACCCTGCCTTTATATATATATATATATATATATATATATATATAGGCTATACGATACCGTGTGAGCAGATATCAGAGGCAGCACTCCAGTAGATAGTCAAAAAAATGGAATTTTAATGTGACATATAAACCAACGTTTCGGTCCTCCACACGGGACCTTTCTCAAGGTGATCATCACCTTGAGAAAGGTCCCGTGTGGAGGACCGAAACGTTGGTTTATATGTCACATTAAAATACCATTTTTTTGACTATCTACTGGAGTGCTGCCTCTGATATCTGCTCACACGGTATCGTATAGCCTATTTGATTTATATAGGATTAGCACCCACCTATATCTACCTGACGGAGTGCCTTGTTCTCATTTATTCACTGTATATATATATATATATATATATATATAAAATCACTGAGTGTCCATTATATGTTTCCTTTCTTCCCCTTAATCTTTAGAGAGCTGAGGCTGGATCACAATGTGACCAGCCCCCGGATGGAAGATACAGAAGTGTAAGAGGCTCTGTTTGGATCAGGTCTGGCGCCTCTGTCGGAGCGGTCAGCCTGACCACCCTCTAAACGACCAAGTGTCCATGACGTACCTGGTATATATACACACCATAAGAGCAGGTGGCGTTCCAGGTCCTTTATCTTGATCATGTTTACCTAAACTCTTGTTTTTAACACTCTTGGTCAGTTGTCAGATTTACAGGTTAATAGCTTGTCTCCTTTGTAAAATAATTATCATGCCATCAGAGCAATACATGAAGGAAAGGAAAATATATTCGTTTTTTCACAGTATTTTATTTATGTATTTATAAAATATTTTACCAGGAAGTAATACATTGAGAGTTACCTCTCGTTTTCAAGTATGTCCTGGGCACAGAGTAAAACAAAATAATACATGGTTACAAATACAGTTACATAAATGAACAAGGTATACATTATATACAAGACATTGCGTACAAATAAGTAAACATATTACAAGCATAACCCGCAATAACATACGCAATGGGACCGGAGCATGTATGTAAAGCGAAAATGTACTTAAAGTGAAGCACTCCATTTTTCCTACTTATTGATGCATGTACTGTACTGCAATCGTCATATACGTGCATAACTGATGTAAATAACACATGTGTAACAGGCTGTATAGTCTCCCCGCTTGCGCACAGCTTCGGAGCAGGTAGGGAGCCGGTATTGCTGCAAAAGTCCCACATTACTGAAAGTACAGGATCCAGATGTAAACATCGTCTGACCTGTGACCCTAAAATAATGAGCAAAGTTTGGGACTGAAACAGTGAAGCCGAACGGGTTATGCAACACACAATGTATAACCCGGATCACTTAATGTACTGCAATGTATTGTCATCATACCTCCATGCCAAGTACATGCGTGAAAACGAGCGGTAGCTCTCCATGTATTATTTCCTGGTAACACAAACAAACATACAATAAAACCGCCAGCATTGGTATAGAGCAGAGGTTTCGGAGTAAGAAAGATGGGCGATGTACAGTAGGCAAGACAATTAACCTTATGCTAACACATTTACATTTCTACTAAATAACAATTGTGCTAGGAAAAAAATAAAAAATATCTTTTGAGCTCGACAGTAAAAAAAAAAAAAAAAAGCCCCCGGAAATAGTCCAGCTCAGTGTTCTCTGCCTTTCAAATGCTACAAGCATCTGTTAGGCTGCATCCCACAGCAGCAGGAGTGAGAGCGTGCGGGAGGGTCGGTGCCAGGGGTAACAGAGGTTAATCTATCTTCTCTGCATGCGAGCAGGGATCAGGGCACGACCAGTAGCAAATGACTGAACACGTCCAACAACGCAACAGGAATCCAGTGGTTGGGAAGCTGGAACCACCGAAACAATATGAATGTGGAGGGAGGGGCTGGAAACTGGAAGCTGAACAGCGGCAACATGAAAATGCCTAATAAGCACGGGCTGGGGCTACTAGATAGCAGCCTGGGATGCCGCTGGGGACGACAGTGAGAGGTCAGAAGGTCACGTGGCCTGTTCAGACTCGATGCTTTCTCCCGTTTCCAGACTGAGGGTATTCACTGCTTTGCAATCCAATTATTACATTTACCAACTACCCCCTCCACATAATATTGCACTATATACGAGTGTACCAACCATTTACGTACATATTTACATACAAAATATAACACAAAACTAGAATATGTGCAACAAGTGTAACAGTTAACATTGGGAGAAGGGAGTCCCTGTTCCAAAGAGTTTACAATCCAAGAGGTTTGTTGGAAAAATTACAATTTCCTCTGCAATATTACAAAGATATGCCCTTTCCTCTGTTGCTCGACTGCTAAAACTCTGACTCAGGCCTTCATTCTCTTCCGTCTTGATTACTGTAACCTCCTGCTGTCCGGCCTTCCTGCCTCTCACCTGTCTCCCCTACAATCTATCCTAAACGCTGCTGCCAGAATCACTCTACTCTTTCCTGAATCTGTCTCAGCGTCTCCCCTGCTGAAATCCCTCTCCTGGCTTCCTTTCAAATCCCGCATATCGCACTCAATTCTCCTCCTCACTTTTAAAGCTTTACACACTTCTGCCCCTCCTTACATCTCAGCCCTAATTTGTCGCTGTGCTCCATCCCAACTTTTGCGTTCTGCTCAAGGATGTCTTCTCTCTACCCCCTTTGTATATAATGCCCTCTCCCGCCTTAAACCTTTCTCACTGACTGCCCCACACCTCTGGAATGCCCTTCCTCACAATACCCGACTAGCACCCTCTCTATCCACCTTTAAGACCCACCTTAAGACACACTTGCTTAAAGAAGCCTATGAGTAGCACCGTGGCTAATACTATAAACCTCATACATAAACCTTGGCCCCTTGCTGACACACCTACCAGAACTCCCTCCTACTGTCTCTGTACGTTCTTCCTACCTACCAATTAGATTGTAAGCTCTTCGGAGCAGGGACTCCTCTTCCGAAATGTTACTTTTATGTCTTTATCACTTATTCCCATGATCTGTTATTTGTATTATTTGTTATTTATATGATTGTCACATGTCTTACTGCTGTGAAGCGCGATGTACATGAATGGCGCGATATAAATAAAGACAAATAAGTACAGTAGGAGAATTTGTACGATAGCAGGAGCTCCTTCATTTTATCGAAGCGTTAAAAGAGGAGGTCAATGACCCTTCTGTGAGGTCAGAATTTCAGGGAGCAGGACAGCAGAAAGTGCCAGTGTACTAATGGCAGTAACATACTTTCGGGGTAACACCTGGGTGATCGATGCCTGATTTACAGTCTTCAACGTATTTGAAATCCTGTTTCAACGCCTGTTTATGAACACAGCGAGAGGAGACTTGGGAAGGGGCTGATCTCCTACGGCTGCTCCTTTTCATGTGATGTCACCAGGTCCACCACTAGTTTCTATGGGGTCCGGGACATATGTTCACAGCTTCAGAGCAAGGGGGAAGGGGGAGAACGGGAGCCTGACGTGCTTTTTGCATATCTCTAGGTAGAGAAAGGGGCATGGAAGCCACAACCTACACTTCCTGTTGGCCTCAACTTTCAGCCGTCAGGCCCGGGACGGTTGTCCTGGCGCTGTCCCCCTAATGGTAGCCTTAGATGTCACTCTGTGCCCATCAAGAGATTGCATCGGTAAAGTCCTCCTCTTCCTCCCATCCTTTACTTTTATTGGTTGCTTGGTGAGGACAGGATGGGATACGGGTGGAGAAAACACTTTTATTCAGGGGCCAGAAGAAAAGAAAATGGTGCTTAATTTCCAAAGAAACCACATCTTTGCTCCATGCATGGTTACATTTAAGAAGACCAATTAGATCCATAAGAAAGTGTTTTTTCGTCTGCTACCTGCAAATTCACCTTTAAGTAAAAAAGTTTAACTTTAATGATGATTGGCCAACACTACAGAAACTAAACTCTTTCATAAGTTTGAAGATGATTTATCTCTTGCATGCTATGTGGGGCGGCTCCTTGAAATGATTGGAAGTACTGTATAGCCAAAGGCAAACTGTTTGCTCACTTGCTGTTTGGGAATCGCGTGGTGTGATGGGGCTTGTTTACTCACTTTTCATTTTAGCATGTTTAGTAGTTTACTCGTGTACCTGTTATGGTGCATATACAGAAACGTAAATGGGGATATTCGTAATCTCCATCAAGGTGCTGAGCTGGTAGCTACATATTAAGCTTGGACTTTCATCGTTTATGTATGTTTATGGTTACTTTGTATTTCACTATTTCCAATACAAAGGACAGCAACCCCACCCGTACGTATCAGCCACTTTAGTGCATTATAACCCTCGGGATCTATCAGTGTAGACCACCAACCCCTCTGTACAATTGCCCTGCCACCGCAATGTGTTGCAAGCTCCTCTGGCTGCAAAGGGTTACGTGGGATAGGGTAAGAAAATGGTCATGTTATTTTCTGCAACATATATATATATATATTTTTTTTTCTTTATAGCCAACGTTTGATCACTAGAAGTGACAGTTTCTATATTAAAAGGAAGCTCGCACAATGCTCTTGGTGTACAGCAAGGAAAGGTGAGGGGTACAATGGTTTGTACACCAAAAGAAATTCACTCAAATGCACCTATTGATGAACCCAGTTTATCTCTTATTTTGGGTTCATAATAAATGTGTTATGGAATCACAGATATAATTCAATAAATCTGAACTCTCAAAATGAGTGTGTTTCCATTTAATTTATTTTATTTTATCATTGAACTATTACTGTATTTAATGATGTCTCTGCACTTAAATAAGGGCAAACTACTGCACATATCTGGCTTCTTACTCTGGCTTGCCAATGTTGTTTCTACTCCCTATATGCTTTACACTGAGGATATCTAGCAAATAATCAAATTGGCTATCTTTGTCTGCACATGCGCATTAACATGAGGATATGGGTGTTATAACAACTCTATCCACACATGCGCTTTGCTGCAGCGAACAAAAAAAAAAAAAAACCCTTGTAAAACGATCAAAGCTATATCAGTGTCAATGTGAATGTTTCTAAGTGGTCACGCATGCGCACTATCTCCATCTTGTATCCATGTGAATCTGTCTAAGTGGCAACGCATGCGCATTGGCTCTATCTAGTGCCGGTGCGAATTTGTCTAAGTGGCCACGCATGCGCACTAGCTTTATCTAGCTGCCGATACTGCGCAAGTGTCCCCTGACAGTTTTCAGGGTAAGCACGGCAAAATAGTATCAATGTGAATGTTTCTAAGTGGTCACGCATGCGCACTATCTCCATCTTGTGCCCATATGAATTTGTCCAAGTGGCAACGCATGCGCATTGGATTTATCTAGCGCCGGTGCGATTTTGTTTAAGTGGCCACGCATGCGCACTAGCTTTATTCAGCTGCCGATACTGCGCAAGTGTCCCCTGATAGTCTCAGGGGAAATACGGTAATATGCGCATGCGCAGAAATCGTTTGAGACACACGACAGCTAAGGGAAGAATATCCTTGACTTCTAAGAGCCATGGCAAGCTTTTGTAACATCTTTAGAGTTTTGACTGTAGCATCATGCGAACCAATGTTCAAGGTTTGTCAAATATGTATTTTCAGTAGTTGCGCTTGCGCTCTTTTGCGCACGCGCAGTAGCGGGACGCCGATTAAGTTACCATGGGGACCATAGGGTTTAAATAGCGTCCGATTTAGCCCTCATGCAAATTTTGTCCCTGAGGAAGCTCCGTAGTAGGAGGGAAACGCGCGTTGGACGCGTGTTGATGATGTCAGTCCCCTTCATGGGGTTGTTTTAATACAGTATCTGTCAGCCGTTCATTAGATTAGCCATATATAAAAATTAGGGCAGTGGCCAGGCAGGACTTGCTGCATTAGTTTAAGTCCTGATCAGGAGGCCATATTAATAGCCCTCATGGTGCGTATTATCTACTAGGCTCATCAATGAAGTAGTGGGCTTGTTTGCTCACTCCGGCCGTGTGCACCCTAGCAGTCTCCTATTTTCCAGTTTTAATAATATACTGGAACATTCAAACATTAGAGACTGCTTATTTGCACTAGTTACTTTATTTAATTTATTTTTTAATGTTATCACATTTTCAAATTGGTAATATATGTTTTAAGTATTAACTATTAAAGGTTACATTTTAAAGTTTGGGTAGTGTGCATTTGAGTGAATTTCTTTTGGTGTACAAACCATTGTACCCCTCACCTTTCCTGATTCACTTCAGTTCACAGTTGCACCTACTTTTCATTATCAGTTGAATTTACTACTATTATAATTTCTCAACACATTTAGTATGGTTTAGTTGATCACTCCCTTACTCCCTTCTTTGGTGTACAGCAACACTGCAACTGAAAACATTTAAACCAAGGGAGTGTTCGGCAGCGAGACCACCCCCAGTCAGTCTTCACGAGGCCTCTCGGTGGCTGGGATCATTGGGAGAAGATGCACTATGCGATCCTGCACTCAGTGCAGTCAACATGAAATCGCAGTTAGGGTGGCCAGGTGGCTTCTCCAAAAATACTGGACACAATGGTGAACGTTGCGACATGCTCGACACACACAAACATATCACTCCATGCTGTTTCTTCCTCTCCTTGGGCCCACCCCTACGCTCTTGACACCTCCTCCTGATTGGCTGCATGACCCAGCAGCAGCCAATCAGGATGGAGGAAGTTGCCCAGCCCCTTAGAAAAAGCCCTGCTCTCTCCCTACTCTGGGAAATCCTGCTGCCCTCCGAGCCGGTCAGGTCACTATGTCCAGAGAGGTAATACCGGTATACACATACACGCCCAGAGAGGTAATACCGGTATACACATACACGCCCAGAGAGGTAATACCGGTATACACATACACACCCAGAGAGGTAATACCGGTATACACATACACGCCCAGAGAGGTAATACCGGTATACACATACACGCCCAGAGAGGTAATACCGGTATACACATACACGCCCAGAGAGGTAATACCGGTATACATATACATGTCCAGAGAGGTAATACACACACGTCCAGTATTACCTCTCATTTTTTACTGGACAGTGTGTCCAAATACAGAACAGTCCGGTTCAATACTGGACACCTGGCAACCCTAATATGCGCAGTGCGTTAACCCATACAAGAGGTTCGTGACTCTCCCCTTTAATTCCTTCTGTCCCGGGCTCTCTGAGACGTTAAAAACAACCAATCAGAAGTAATCTCATCGAAGGCTAATATGAGGTATTTTTTTAAAGATTGTATTGCATATACGTTCCACCCGTAAGTCATAACGATGTTACCATTCCTCAATGATTCAGAACGTGACTTTCTATTTATTTAAAAGGGAAGAGCCACACATTTGTTTAAGCATTTTATCAGTGTAATTGGCTTCCTTTGATATAATGTATCACCCGTAAAGTAACGCTCACTGTTATTTGTATTGTTTCTTGTCGGGAGCACTGGATTGGGCCTAACAGCTACTTCTGTATCTCTGCTTGATCAGTAAAGGCAGCATAATTACTTTGCAAACACATTACAGATCCAAACTAACAATGTTTCATGGAGCTGTGAAGATCAACAGTCTTATCACCAAAATAAATCAGATAAAGATTGTAACACACCAGAGCTCCAGTGTACCCTGGAAACGTAAAAATACAAATACCTATTTGTCCCAAATCTTCAAAGGTGTCAATCAAGAACATTTAACCTATTAAACATGTCACAGGTCTTATTCTAGAAAGGACAGCCCCTTTAAAACAAATACAAAACACATCTCTATAACTGGGAAATCCAAAAGGGATTTTTTTTAAAACCCCCATGAATGGTGGATTAGTGCTTTAATCACAGGCTTGGACTTACTGGTACTGCTTGGGGGGGGGGGAAAACTCACTCAAAAGATCCTGCTATGTAGTTCACGTTAGTATCCCGTGTGACAGGCTCGTACGCTATGACTGTAAAAAGAAGGGGTGGTTTTGAGCTTAAAATCCTGGACAATGCCGTGGAAACCCCCCCGTTCCACTCCCACTGCCAACGCATTGCGTACCTAAGCAAATCACACTGTCCCTTAGGCAACAACAAACTTCAAGACAAATCAGTTGCTAGCGGCCTTTTTCACCAACTACAAGGGGTATTCAGGGGCACAGCGTTCCAGCGCCTATTTTTCCCTGTTCCGGCACTGTTTTTTTCAAGGATCACCAATAACCTACCTCTCAACATGAAGGGTTTATGGAATTCAGTGGAATTTCACTTACTTTACCAGCCGAAGGGCAGCCAAAGGGTGTCAGCCGTTCGCTGATGTTACAGCTGCCAAAACACACCAACCTTCTCATCCCCCTGTACCTTATGTTTCCAGTTACCCTTCCTTATAGAGTGCAAGCTCCCTGGAGCAGGGCCCTCCTTCCCTACGGTAACAATGTATGTTATTGTGTCATATTATTGTCTTCTGTCCTCCAGCCCTATTGTACTGCGCTACGGACTATGTTGGCACGTTATAAATAATAGTAATGGCCAGCTTTGCTGTTAGAGGAGTTTGATGCGCACTGAATGCAATGTGATTGCAGGCACACTGGCCAACTGGCCCTTATGAAAACCCATTAATAGTAGATATACGTTTTTCAGCGAATAACGCCCCGAAACAAAATTCTTGCAGCTCCAACCATTCAATGGAAAAAGAACAGATCACCCACATTAAATCACTGGGAAAATATATTTCATACGTTGGTCAGCAGATCGGCGTCACAGCAAAGGGGTGAGAGTATCTATTTTTCACCCCCAAAATAGTGGCTGAAATAAACTTTTGCTATTCCTGCTACGTGGAACTGCATATAACCAGCAGATTAAAACACTCATCTTCACTCAGCACAGGTCTCTCTCTACTCAACATGTGGTCATCCCAGTTTCATACAGCGCGGGTTCTTTCAATCCTCGCACATCTGGGAATATTCCATATTGGCCTGTTCCCCGAGAGAACATTATAAATTATCCGCCAATGTAGATGCTGAGGAACGTGGCTCCTAGATTGAATAGTAGGTCACCCAAAGGCTCTTCCATTCAGATTCAGCAAGGGTATGCAGTCCGCATCTACGAAAAATATACTATCCCAAAACGCTTATGCTGAGCACGTGTTGAGCGAAGTGGGGGGGATGTTCTAAACACTTCTTGAGCAAGATAGGTGGGGACGGGGGGCTGAGCAACTGTTGAGATTGTGAGCGAGGAGGGGGCTGACCACTTGGGGAAGGGGTATTCCTGCACTGTTTATGCAGATCCTACCTGTTCTGCATGGTGGGCCCAGCAAAGTAAGGTGGTCTCCCGGCTGATGATTGAAGTTGCATACGACTTCCTGTCGGGCTCAACTTCTGGGATTGGCCGGGCAAGGCCTCCTTTGTGGCCGGGTCCGGGACAGTTGTTCCGAATCTCCCCCCGGGTGGCTTCCCTGTCAACCTCTTAGCCTTTAAACTATACTAAACAGTTCTGCTTGTGTAGATAATACAGTGAGTGCGGCTGGCCGTGCAGTCTGTGGAAAATGACCCTGCGCTCAGAATAAGAGACAGAGAAGAAGTAACAGAGGACATGGCCCCGGGTCTTAACCCTTGAATGTCAGTCAGGAGCAGCTCAGTTGTAATGTCCCAGTGTCAGCCCTCCATGTGACTTTGAGCAAGACACTATATCCCCATGCCTCAAGCACAACGATCAGATTGTAATCTCTACATGCCTACAATATTCTATGTACAAGCCCTATATAAGAATACAAATATTACTATTGATGTCAGTGATTACAATGACACTCTATGGGGTTACAATGTTACCATCCTTATAAATAAGGGGTTCTCAACACAAGACCCCCCAAGACACCAGGCAACTCTAGACTTCAAGAACCCCCAACAGGTCAGTTTTGAGGATATCCCAGCTTCCTCACAGGTTGCTCAATGAGTGACTCAGTCGAAGACTACACCACCTGTGTTGAAGCTGGGATATCCTCAAAACCTGACCTGTTGGGGGGTCTTGAGGACTGGAGTTGAGAACACCTGCTATAAGTGCTTAGTTTGAATGATTTGGGCAGAAATAAGGAGCCTTGTTTGCTTTCCGCACACTATAATAATAGAACTATATGTCCAATACTTTCCAATGACAATTTTTTTTTGGTATTTTTTAATGATAGCTGTAACCATTTGTGGAGTGATGTGGTACTGGCCCCTCTGGCAGCAATGTGGTTAATTATAGTTTTAGGTTTAAGTGTCAAGGTATGAACCATATAACCTTAATGGCACTGAGGAATATAAGTGCAGAGAAGAGCCACCAAATTAATAAAGGGGATGGATAATCTGATCTATGTGGAGAGGCTAGCTAAATTAGATTTGTTTACATTAGAAAAGAGGCGTGTAAGAGGGGATATGATAACTATATACAAATATATTCGGGGACAATACATAGAGCTTTCAAAAGAACTATTTATCCCACGGGCAGCACAAAGGAAACAAGGTCATCCCTTTAGTTTGGAGGAAAGGAGATTTCACAAGCAACGAAGGAAATGGATCTTTACAGTAAGGGCAGTTACAATGTGGAATTCATTACCCATGGAGACTGTGATGGCGGATACAATAGATCTGTTCAAAAAAAAGTTGGACATCTTTTAGAAAGGGAAGGTACACAGGGATATACTTAATAAGTTAACATGGGAAGGATGTTGATCCAGGGAGAAATCTGATTGCTACTGTAATTCTTGGAATCAGGAAGGAATTTATTTCCCCCTTTATGAGATCTAAATCGATATTTCACTGGGGGGGGGGGGGGGTTGCCTTCCTCTGGATCTAAATATTCTACAAATACAAACATACAATAAGTATCTGTTGTCGAAATTTAATCACGGTTGAACTTGATAGACATAAGCCTTTTTTTCAACCTCATCTAGTATGTAACTGCATGTAACAGTTAGGACAGCAAAGGTGTGTGTCTCTGCAGTGGGGAATATGGGAGATGACATGTCATGAGTGACCCATATCAACCCACATGTTAGGCTTTCATTTAAGTCAGTCCATTGTAAGTGACACTGGACATAAGATGGAAGGTGAAGGATTCAATTACCAACGTTTATTTATCATAGCCTAAGAGTGAACGCGTCCTTAAAGAGGCATATAAATACATGCACAGGCTTTTCTTTAACCGTACATCTGTTTATTTCTCCCGTAACACACAGAGCGCTTTATTTAAAACTAAATATGTTTACATAAGCTCTTTCTTTTTATTCCTGGATAAAAGTTTTGCTATAAGTTAAAACACTCGATAATGTATTAAAGTAAACACAAAAACAAACAGAAGATTACGATGTTTTCTCAGTGTGAAGCATTTCTTACTGATCGCCGGCTTAAGCCGTGTGAACTTTAGAAGAATTTTCCTGTGTATATTATTTTTGGACGTTAGGATACAATATATATATTATGCAATAATCATAATTCACTTCCCCAAAAGCTAACCAAGCCCTCTGTAAGTAAGCCTTCCCTGGCAGGCTTTTTGATACGGGCATTTAGCAGTGAATCAGTTTGGTTCTCAGGCCAGTCAACTTGCTTTGGGATCAGCCTTGGTGTTAATGGGAATCCCCTGAGAGTGTAAACATTGGGCTCGAATAAGGAAAGTGCAGAACATGATGTTCTATTGACTTGTGGGTGTGGGGAACCTTTAGAGGTTATGCTACTGAGATAGGTTAGTTTAGGACAGGGGTGGCAAACGCCAGTCCTCTAGGGCCACCACCAGGTCTGGAATTAGGGCTATCCCTGCTTCAGCACAGGTGGTTGATCCACCTGTGCTGAAGCAGGGATATCCTGAACACCTCACCTGTTGGTGGCCCTAGAGGACTGGAGTTGGCCACCTCTGGTTTACGAGGTTGGGAGAAAGGAGACATACTGGGCTACTTATAAACGCAGTGCACAAAGCTCTGTAACTTTGAATATGCCAATGTGCCCAACATGAAATCTGCCCAGATATTAATATTTCATTGGAGGGGGGCAGCAGCAATGCTGGAGATAGACATAAGGCTATACTAAATATGAAAGAAACCAAAGGATCGAACAGGCTCGGACATTGCCCAAGTTGCTAAGCAGTTCGCATCTTCCATCAAATACTGTGTTTCTAAGGGCAGGGTCAGTACTATACATCGCAAGGAGCAATTAACCCTTTCCCTGGAGAGCTAGCAATTTAAATGTCAGCCCTTGTGGTACAGGCAGTGCTTTAAGTAAGTGGTGCAAGCGTTAGGAAGTAACACAATTTTACATTTATCAAGACTTCCACATTTTGTTCCCTAAATAGTGACTGTTTTCAAGAACCCGCATAGCCGTTGGGTTGATTTAGCCTATGTACAGTAAAGCATTAACCTTTTTAAATGGAGTCTGAAAATCTTTGACCCATAATCCAATACTAGTAGCCTCTACTAATTCACTAACACGATCACTATTTTTGTAATGGCACTTTCACCACTATGCAGTGGGGAATAAAAAGTCTCAAGAATCTGGCATTGGGATCCTTGATCTATTTTACACTACAGTGTTGCCCCTGTATCTGAGTAAGTGGCCTGTCAACCATTCAGAATACTGTCCAATGCCACAGCTAAAACTTCAGTCAATGCTCTGAAAACGATAGAGTATTTTGCCCATCGACAAAAAAGACCTCACCACTGTCACACTCGCCCTGGTTCTCTCTCGACTGGACAGTAATGACACTCTCTACGTAGGAATGCCGACCTACCTTTTCTCTACTCTCCAGGTGATCCAGAACTCCGCAGCCAGACATCAGTGGCACAGGATGTTCGACAATATCATCCCTCAATTGAGAAAACGTCACCGGTGGCCTACCAATCAAAGCATAACATTTAAACTCCTCACTATGGTACGCCGGGCGCTCCAGGACACAGGACCCCGTCCACCTTCAAACAAACGTAAGTTATACAGAGCCACCACGAATCTGTGATCCCAAAACCATCAAGCTATAAAAGTCCCCTGATTCATACACACTAGAGGAGCCGGTCGTGCCCCTTCGGAACAGGGAGCCAGGGAATGCAATGCACTCCCCATATCCATCAGAAACATCAAAGACCAGCTCACGGCTCAGAAAACGGCTCAGGACTTGGCTCTTGGAAATCGCCTTTCCGAATCCCAATTGATTCTTCGCTTCATCTTTGGAGTTTTTTTAAAAGAATATAGGAGCAGGGATCGCTCTGTGTATGCGCTATACAAGACATTGAGAGAGACAGCGCTGCGGTTCCTTGTGCTAAGAGTAGGCGGCCGTAGAGGTGGAGATAGGACAAAGAATTACCTGCGCCATCTTTTCTACACACACACACACACACACACACACTATAGACATACATATATATATATATATATATATATATATAAATATAAACACACACGCACAGATTTTAAGTTATGTTGGGCGAAAAAGGCAACAAAAAACTTCCACCGTTAGCATATAGCCAATAAAGAAAATCACTTGTGAGGACATTCACATGTCTTAGACAGGTCTGCAACCCTGCCTTTCAACCATTATCACCTAGTATACAGTGCTCCCACTGCAGCAAGGGATTCTGGGAAATGACATGCAAAATGAGCACACGTGTCACCTTTTGCCTGGAATATCCATTCACATGGAGCCCATATAAGCAAATGCATCGCTGTTTACACAGCTTTTAAGCACAGCATGGGACTACACTTTTTTTTTAACACTGTAATAAGTTATCCACAACTGACAAACAGACATCCCCGCTCTCTCTTCCCTGCAATATCCTCTGAAACAGGATTCCAGGCCTGACACCAGCACAGGAGCGGACACTGCAGCTTCTCTCAGTTACTGGAACAACTTCTGCAATTCTTATGGCCAGCCAGGGGTCTCCCTCACCACCTTTTTATATACTAAACCCACAACATTGAAACATTCAGAGCCAGGTGCAGTCTACGTGCCCAGGGCCTGATTGGTGGGTAGAAATACAACATAAAAAGAGTAACCCACACAATGCTACAGGAAAGGTCACAGACACTTTTGCAACATTTTTCCTGCAAACAAAATTAACCCCTAGTCCCTGAGGTGCTGAAACCAGGTAGAGACATAATACATTATAAATACACATAAAATAATACCAGTGTATTATTGACAGGTAGGGGTAATGGCAGGCTTGACCTTTATTAACAGCATCCATATTTACCTCTACCGTCACACACTTTCACAGGTTAAGCAGTCACTGAGAAGATGGTTCTGTAGTGACAGCGGTGATGTCAACACCCGGATAGGGAGCAGTTATTAGGGTGATTGATCACGCGATACTTAAAGTGCGTTGGCCGGAAGAAGCCTCTGTTTCTATACTTGCCCCCATCAAACAGGCCGTAGATATGAAGAGGGACAGAGGCAGCCTTGTCTGCAAGGCTTAGGCTGAGTCCATATGGACTGCAGCCGTGCGGAGGCTGAGGGAAAGCGGGTGCTTTCCCTGGCCTTACTACGCGCACCATCCGGGGGCGTGTCTATAGGCGGGCCAGTGACATCACTGAGCTGGATCATCCTCAATGGGCGAACCGCTTACGTGACCGGCCCTCCGCTCCCCTCAGCGCTGAAACTAAAAATGTTTTGGCTGCTACACCTCCGCACGCCTGCGGAAGCGTGTGCGAGCCCCTGCTAAAGTCGCTCTCATTGCGGCTGCAGGGGCTCACTGACAAGCGTGAGCGCGGCTCCGTGGCTAAGCGCTGACCATGCCCGCGGCCTAAGGAGTACTTAATGGATCAGATGCCTGGTACTGACCACAGGTATACATACAAGTACAGTCCCTACATACATAACCCTATATTAAAGTGGAGGGCAGGGGTGGGGGGGAAAGGTAAGGGTAGCCCTATCACTGTGGCTGCAACCCTGACGCACGTTTCGCTTTATGTGTTCTCAAAGCGTTAGAGGCTACAGTCCAACTTTGTAACTAAAGATAGGAGAACCTTCCCAGATTCACTTTGCCGCTGTTTCCATTCAACTTTCCAAAAATATGCATATATTTACATTGCAAAAACGTCCAAGTGAAATGGCCCAAATTGTTCTTGAAGTTAAGAAATAGCAGTCACACACAAACAGATACATATAGGGTCGCCAGACACCCCGTATATATGGGATTGTCCATTATGTCATTAATTTGTCCCATTGACCCGGTAAGGTCTGCGGAACACATTGACATGAAATGCCTGAAATTAAAATGACTAATGAAATAAGTAAAAAAATAAAAGTAATAGATTTCTACTTGAGTGTAATATTTATTTATAAAATATTTTACCAGGAAGCAATACATTGAGAGTTACCTCTCGTTTTCAAGTATGTCCTGGGCTAATAGTTAATAGTTCCCTTTTCCAATAGATGTCAACTTACTAAATGATTAAAATAAGAAAGTTAGGACACTGCCTGGTGGTCTCATAATATGAGAACACCCACCCCTTTAGGCGTTACTTTTCCTCCCACCGCTACTTGCTGGCTCATCGCGCGTCTTTCCCCGTCCAGCAAAGTGCAGAGAGGATAAAAACCAAAGAATATAGTGGTCAAGTAGAATATGCCGTTCAGCTCCAAGCATTTCAAACGTGAGAGAACCCGTTTGCCCTTCTCTATTAGCAACCAACTAAGGAATGAAAGCACATAGTCACAAACACCCCACTGCCATTTTTAATACCCGCTTAGAAGTGAGGGACTATTTAACGGTCACACACTGACTTCTATGAAGGGCATATCTATTCATAGCTTGGGAACGCAAGATTAAAGCTATTTTGCCTGTGAGCGGACCTGGGCCATGTTGTTGCTCACAAGTGATGGTTTTGACCATAGCACCCTCGGGATGGACATTCAACCGGGTCAATAGCAACATAGGAACAAGCTGAACTGCCAGTAATATGTTTGACTTATTAAAATGATGTGAATGGTGGCACAAATTTTGAAATTGATTTGGGCGTTTATCTTTGTGAACACTGTAAACTGAAGTTTAGATCGAGATTTATTGCCATTGATCCCTTCCTGATCTCTTCCCCCTTATTCCAATTGGCCCTAATAAGGGTGTCCAAGGGTCTGATAACCTGATCCAGGGCTAATTTGGGGGGTGGAGGATAATCAACAGAAAAATTCACATTGGGTTTGGGAAATTATTAGGAATAGGACTGTAGTACAAACTGTGTGGATACAAGCTTCCCATACACCGTCATTTTAAAGATGAATTAATTATATAATCAATTATATATATATATCATCATTTTGTTAATATAAATTAATTACTTTGCTTAGGATCTGCCATTTAATTCCCTACAAAAAGACAATAGACCTTATCACTGGGATAACTGCCAACAGCTCCCATTTCCGAGTCGCCACTTATACTTTAAAGAATCAGTATGTGTATTAAGATTTTTCTACGGGTGTACTAGCTTTTTAAAATGTATTTCACATATCACTGCTATGAGTTTACTTGTGGTCCTAAGTGACACTGAACCTTTAATAATCTTACCCTGGATCAAGGATTCATATTTACCCACAGAGATAAAACAAAAGCTGTTATCTAGTGCTTGCTGGTCACAAGTGCCTGTGCAACCTTTGGTACCTTTGGTGCTCTCACAAACAAGACTATGAACCCCTCATTATAGCCCTTCCAGCGATGCATCTGCTGAGCATTTAAAGGTGCAGTCCCGTAATAACTTTACAGAATTGTCTTCATGAACAAATTAAATCCAACATTTGGCGGTTTTGGTTTATTTGGAAAAATCGATGTTGGTCAATTAAGGTCCATCCGTCCGTCCGATAGCTAATAAACATAAGAGAGTGAGAGGGGAGACTTGCCTGCGATAACTCCTGTTCAGAATATGGATACCATAAAGAGGGAAATTATACTGCTCCCCTGCCTCAGTTTAACATGTTTACAAACCAGTCAAACAAATATTTTAAAAGGTCTTAGCCACTTGACTTTAACCCTTAAACATGTCACTGCCTTTGGTTCATAGTGGTCCTGGGAGTGTTGCTGCATTAAGTGAAGCATCCAGCTCCCAAACATCTCATTGGCGTCCACTTCCACGGCCAACCTGGCAAGAGTCGGTCTACGGAGATCCATTTCTAATTTCCTTATAATGAATAAGCTGTGGGATATGGAAGTGTTTTGACTAATTTCACACTGTGTGTGTGTGTGTGTGTGTACACATACATACATAATTTTTATATATATCTCAATCAAGAAGAAATGACTATTGTTGGATAGGGATGGAACTTAACTGGATTTCAAGGGATGTTGAACCAAGATGGTGACCAAAAAGAAAGATGGAGGATCAAAGCAGAAAATGTGTTGGAGCAACTTGGAGAAGAGAGGCTGCAACCGCAGTACCTGGTCACAGAGCCAATACTCACAATATAATGAAATCAGAAGCTTATCTTATCTGGGTGCAGGTAGGACAGTCTTCAGCCACCATCAAACGACTACATAGATATCCACAGGAACAAAGGTTGTCCACAGCACTCCCAGGTTATACCAATACAACATTGTTTATTCAGTCCATCTTCATACAAAAGGTAAAGAAATGAGTGACATTTCGGGCAAAATATATATATATATATATATATATATATATATATATATATATATATATATATATATATATATAATCTCCAATACAGAATATCACTTGTGAGCACATCCACATGTCGTAGACAGGTCTGCACCCCTGCCTTTCAACCATTATCACCTAGCATACAGTGCTTCCACTGCGGCAAGGGATTCTGCCTGCAAAATGTCTCTGTAAAGCGCTGCGTACAACTAGCAGCGCTATACAAGAACATGCTATTATTACAGATATATATATATTTTTTATTAAAGGCATTAGGTTGATTTCTTCAATGTGCTCGACACACTTTCATGTGGTCTGCTTTTGGTGCCTGTTTATAAGGCGATATTTTGCTTCCTTACTGTATGTTACACTGGCAGATATATGTATGAGCCTGGCAATGCACAGAAACCATGGTTTGCAGACGTGCAGATACTGTAGGCTTGGACTGACGTTTGCCATTTCCACTAAAAATAGCAGCAAAGGGACTTTGCGATTGTCAAAAGAAAGCGGGCTGAAAAAAGCAGATTGCTGTGTTAAACCCCCGACATCTGGTGATATTGCATACTGCATGTTACGCTGAATGTGCATAAATGGGAAAACATGGATATCCATCATTCAAGGACTGCTGAGCTGGGTTGCGATAGAATTTCTGACTTAACGGTAAACACCGGAGGTCAGTGTTCTAGGTCAGATATTTGTCCCTTGGCGACATCAAGCTTAACAGGTTTGAAAAAAAAAAATGGTATAATGAATTATCTGTTGTTTCTGCTGGATCTTGTTTGCCTGACCTCTCTCTACCAAATCTACAGAGGAGATTGTCTGGATATAATTATTATTTTTTTTCTTCTTGTTTTCCATCAGTAAGATTTATTTCCATTGAAATTCCGTCATGACTGCATACCATCGTATATCATGCATTGTTTTGTAACATGCGATCACCGTTGGCCCAGAAATAATCACGTGACAGATATTATTAAAAATAACTGGCTTAGGCCATGCAAGATGCAACAATACACAAGACAAAGAGAAAGCACCTAATCGACCCATGTTTTTTTATAATGCAAGTTGCCTTTACATTTTCTAAAGTCAACCTGATCCCATATTGCATTGGGAAATTCCCCAGAGTTTTTTTCATTTAATGGAGAAACACGGACGTGAAATACAAATATTCATCAGTCCCCTGTGACTCAAGTAGGGTTGCCAGGTGTCCAGTATTTGACCTGACTGTTCTGTATTCGGACACTTTATCCAGTTAAAAGTGAGATGTAATACGGGACATGTACTGTATGTGTATACCAGTATGACCTCTCCAGACATAGTGACCTGACCGGTTTGGGAGCCCGCGGGATTTCCCCAAGCAGTGAGAGAGCAGGGCTGTTAGGGGGCTGGGCAGCTTCCTCCATCCTGATTGGATGCATTATCCAGCAGCAGCCAATCAGGACGAAGTGTCAGGAGCCTGGGGGTGGAGCCACGGAGAGGAGTAAACAGCATGGAGAGATGTGGGTGTCCATCGAGCGCGTCATACTTTCAATTGTATCCAGTATTTTTGTAGAAACCACCTGGCAACCCTAGACAAGTCAATGTAAAACTTGAACACACAGAAAAGCCGCCACGTTAACTGTAACCCTAATGGGATCATGCTTCACACATGGATTCTCAAAGGGGGCTCAAAGCAGCAGCCGGCAATGCTTCCCGGTTTTTGTTTTCCATAGTCCAGGGAGCACCTTTCCGAAATGGTATCCAGCTTTGCTTGAGCTCCTGGAACCGCCAGGTTCACAAGAGGCTGATTGCTTTGCCTACTGGTATCCAATTATAGTCTGGGAGAAGCCATACGATGGCCTCACTCCAAGCAACCCAATAAAAAGCTGTGACATTAGGACATGATGGCATCACTTTATATCGGTTGACCCCAGAGACCATTGGTGTTCCCAAAGGTTTAGTCGCAAGGCACCTAAGGTTAAGATGAGCTCATTTACATGTCATTACCCAGAATCCCTAGCTGCACTGGAAGAAGTGTATGCTAAGAGATAATGGGGAGAGGCAGGGTTGCAGACCTGTCTGAGACATGTGAATGTGCTCATAAGTGGGATTTTTATTTGATAACATTAAAAAATAAAACAAGCATGAATGTATTTCTTCTTCCAGTATAAAAATTGCGCTTCTCTGCCCTAAAATACTACGGCTTAGGGTACCAATTCAGAATTCCATTTTCTCTTTCCAACGCACTAGGAAACCACTCTGCTCCAAGTATTTGTATACATTTTTCTGCCTGAAGAACAGCCTTATGAGGTCTCAAAAGTCCACCTAAACCTAAAAACCCTCTTATGTTAGTCCATTAAAGAGTACCAAGAACACGCTCTTCTCTACAACCAAAGCAGACACTGAAACTCTGCATTAATTCACCTGCTTCTTTCCTGAATCTGAAGGCACCTGCAGAAGCCACAATCACCTCCTGAACTGTATTTTTCCTCATTGAAGTAGCAGGGAAACAGCCCGAGAGAGTGTATGTTAAAGGCAAAGCCAGGGACGAGAAAGTTAATGGCAGGTCAACCCTCCAGCTTTGGCTTATGTCCAAGGTTACCGAGGGGTCAGGCTAAGTTCTTGTCTCGGCTTATTTCATTTCTCTTCCACCCTCACTTATGTACACATGCTGATATGGTTTCCAACCTGACCACAGCACTGCTGAGTGTTATCTGCACACCGTTCCGGGGAAGGCAGAGGGGTCAGGTGCGGGTCATGGATGGTACAGCCCCTGTGGTGTTATCATGGAGCTGTAGAAAGTGATCCCACCTGGCTTGTCCCTTGGCTGTTAAGTTTTGTAAGGTCAGCCAGGCTACTAAGAGGCCATTCGGAGTTCACTTTATCGTGTCCCTCTTATCTGCAGGATTAAGTTCAACAACTTTATCCAAGTTTCCTGTTCTGTTTTTGCCCTGCCTGTCAACCTGACTTGGAATGAACACGGAGAAGCTTAAGGAACGCAATTTCTTTGTTATTGCCGTTTTGTTCTTCGACGCCCCATCCACGGTGTGCTTGATTTCTATATTGATCTTTGGAGCTCTGGCCTTTTAACTATTGCAAAGATGTCAAGCAACCCAAAACACGAATAAGTGAGATCTGAACTGAACATGACATTTTAAAGAAAAATTGACTTCAAAGCTTGAAAAGTTATGAGAACTCCGGTGATAACAATGCGTCCAACTTAGCCCCAAATAAGTGAGTCATTGAAAATGAGTGAGACTTGACATTTCCAACGGGGCGCCAGTATAGTTTGTAACCTTGGGCTGCGATACAATACTTCTCTTCTTTTAACCCTTCTCGTTGGTAAAAGGTGCCAGCCACAAATTGATTTCAAAACAAGTGTTGATTAGGTCAAGCAAACCTTATTTGATGTCTGCAGGTGTAACCCCTTATACAAACTCCTTCCGATCGCTTCATCTTCTTTTACGTTTCAACGGCATAACTATGCATGACAGACATTTCCCTTTTAAAACAAAAAAAGGGACAGAAGGTGTCCCACAGCTTCCATGATCGAAGCTTTTACATCTTCTTGCTTCTTCCTAGCGTGGATTGAGTAATTGCATTGCATGGAATGGAGGCGGACATCTTAACTGTTCCCACAGCAAATGTATACTGTGTGTTTCTTTGCCAGAGTTTTCCCAGCACTGTAAGCTGCATCGATTTTGGAGCACGAGCAGAACGTCCCAACGTCACATAACGTTCGAGTTACTGTAGTTAGAACGAGCTGAATCAGGACCTCACTGCCAACGTCCCGGCCTTTGTAGGTGGTTTGCCTCACATAGTCAGCCCTCCAACTGACCGTGGGCAAGTCGCCCCATCTCCCTGTCTCTCAGGCACCAAAATCCGATTGTATGCTCTTTGGGTAAAAATCAATTGTGCTTGCACACTGTAAAACCCTCTGCACACTCAGGATATCCCTGCTTCAGCACAGGTTGCTCAATCACCCTATGCTTCCTCACCAAGAGACAACAGGGCTGAATCCAGTAGCCGAATTGCGTCTCCCACTGGAGGGTGGAGGCTGTCGCATGCACCCGCTGTGCGTCCACCCCCTCCCCCGTCACACCCCCCCCCGACCTTCCAAAGTCTTTATCGGTTATCGCTTTTTATTGCCAGCCCGCTGCACAATTAAAGGTTGTGAAGATGTTTTATTGGTTTTATTATCTCAGCTGAGACGAAAGGTAGAAAAAATAAATTAAAAGGATGACATCTGACCGACTGCTACCGTCCCTTTAAACATGCCCAAGTGAAGCATCCCCACGGAGGTGAGAAGAGGAAATCTGGGGGACTAATAATATATTCTAATAAATTAATCTCACAACGAAGTATTTGTAAAACCTCCGGTCCGATTTGCAGCATAAGGCTGTTGCTGTAATAAAGTGAAAGTGATCAGCCGTGCAGGGACTTGGTTACAATTGCAACCGTGGTTTCATAGCTTTGTGTTAAATAGTGTGTGTTTAATCCGGACAGTCCCTCTGTGGCGACCCGAGTAACAGGCGCAGTGGGATATTCAGCACATCGTGCTTTTATAAAGGGCTGGCTAGTGGGTTATGCTTGAACTGGGCACACTGGCTGTGTGCACGGAGCATACACCCGCGGGACCACATTTCGTATCGTGGGAAGTGGGGCGGCCTTGGTAATAAAGGACGATATTACCATTTTTATTATTATTAGTATTGCGCTATTACGGTCAGGCACTCATGCTAGTAATTGACATGTTAGGGACAGCTGGTGACATGCAGTTGAAGACATGGCTGCTGCAAAGAAGGCAGATCTGCCTAGGGAAAGAGCGGCTCAGTGAGTCAAGACACTGGCTCTGTAAACCATGACACGGAGTTTGAATCAGGGGAACCGAGGCCAGTCACTTTATCTCCCTGTGCCTCAGGAACCAAAAACAGAGTGTAAGCTCTGCGGGACAGGGACTATGTCTGTAACATTCCTATGTGCTGCGTACCGCGCGCTGTGCTGTAATTGTGACGCGCTGTGTGTCCCATTTTGAAAAGTGCTATATGAAATAGTTATTATTATTAAAACAGCATCGTAGCAACGCTTCTTCACCCCTTATGAGGCTTCACTCCTCACCCCTCCAGGATAGCAGCAACATTCCTGTCACCAAGGATGGCTCGTCTTCTTACTCCTAATCCCCTCCCCAACTCTGATATTCAGGAATTGGAGAAAGGGCGTTTATTTTAAAGACTATGTATTTAGATAACCAACATTAAAACCTATTAACTTCCAAATGATGTGTTTTTAATATTATGGGGAAAAATAAAAGTTTGCCAATTTATTTAAACAGTGAATGCCTTTTTTTTCCCTGTTGGATATTGCGATATATAGTGGTATCACAATACATTGCTTCATTTCGTTATTGCTGGAAATTAGACCACAGAAAATCAATGAGAGTTGTCATGTCCGCGTCCCCCATCCCCATATAAGTGAGGTTGCTGCAGCAACTCCAATGTTGCAGTGATCAGTTCCAACCTTTGTATATTATCTCCCTCCATTATATTTCAGTAAAGTCCTGCGCACACTGGCGGAGCTATATAAACATTCAATAGTAGAAAGGCAGCTGGCACTCGTAAATTGAAGAAAAAAAAGTGCGTTTCGGTTCCAGCTGGGACTGAAACGCGTAGGAGCAATATTTTTCCCTCAATGAAGACACTTTTTTCTTCAATTTACTAAAGTCCGCTGCCTTTCTACTATTTAATATGTTCCAAAACAGGATCAGATCCCGACAGCCTATGGTGCAACAGCCATTACCGTTCCGGTACAGTAAGGAGTACAAGCTCGGACAAATCTTTTTTCTAAGCTATATAGACATATACATAATATAGATACAATGTTTGATCATCAATTTACCACCCCAACCCCCCCACCCCCACCCCACCACCACCCTCACCCCCACACCACCACCCCCCACAGCACCACCCCCACCCCACCACCACCACAGCACCACCCCTACACCACCACCCGCACACCCCCACCACCCCACCCCTACTGAAGGATTTGAGAAGCAAATTCAGAAACTTCAAAGAATGACATACACAAGCTCACGACCCAGACCCAAAATATTATATACGTATATATATTTATTTCTGCCAATTGGAGTGCGACTGGGACAGCGACTGGGACACTGCTGCCAGAATCACTCTACTCTTTCCTAAATCTGTCTCAGCGTCTCCCCTGCTGAAATCCCTCTCCTGGCTTCCGATTAAATCGCGTATCTCACACTCAATTCTACTGCTCACTTTTAAAGCTTTACATTCTTCTGCCCCTCATTACATCTCAGCCCTAATTTCTCGCTATGCACCATCACGACTCTTGCGTTCTTCTCAAGGATGTCTTCTTTCTACCCCCTTTGTATCTAAAGCTCTCTCCCGCCTTAAACCTTTCTCACTTTCCGCCCCACACCTCTGGAATGCCCTTCCCCTCAATACCCGACTAGCCCCCTCGCTATCCACCTTTAAGACCCACCTTAAGACACATCTGCTTAAAGAAGCATATGAGTAGCACTGGATAATCATGGACACATGACACAAAGCTTGGCCCCCTGCAGACGCACTTACTAGTATTCCCTCCTACTGTCTCTGTACGTTCTCCCTACCTACCAATTAGATTGTAAGCTCCTCGGAGCAGGGACTCCTTCCTTAATGTTACTTTTACAGTATGTCTGAAGCACTTATTCCCATGATCTGTTATTTATATTTGTTATTTATATGACATGTATTACTACTGTGAAGCGCTATGTACATTTTATGGCGCTATACAAATAAAGACATACATACATACATGTACTGTATACTGCACTAAAGAAAGCAGCCCCGAGTACCGTCCCATATGGCAAATTAGTTAGTACATTACTTATATACATTTTTCTAGGTTTTTTCTTCTCACGCATGGGTCATTCAAGTTCAATCCTTTGGCCAAAAGATTTCAAGCCCACAACTACGTCAAGGTCTGACCCCAACAGCAGGGCCAACAGTACCAATTTCATACTGTGTCTTCTGTCTTTGTGCCGCTGCATAGAGACCAGAGGAAACACAACAAATACAGCCAATAGCACGGGAACACACAAATAAAACTGCGAGCCATCGTAAAATATATTTATATTTAAAAAAGGTTGTTTTTAAACTTTGCAGCTCATCTGATCTTTGCCAAGAAGAACGTGTTCTGCTCACACTGACATTCTGCGCAGACTGCAGGAGCAACTCGCGGGTAAAGGGGCTTTGGGGGGAAAATGAGACCTTCGAGTTGCGTGTGTCCCCCTGATCCATCGCTTCAAGAAAATATCTGCCCAGCTTACTGGGTAATCTCTCTCCCGACCTGCACTCATGTACTCCGGGATAAAGGAGCATTAACCTCTTGTATGCCAGAGGGGCTCGTAACACACACACTGCTTTGCGTTACAGGCATCCAAGTGCATAGTATTTCTACTTCTACAAAGAAAACCTTCTTAATAAAGTACCTCTGCATTGTTCTTAGGATTTCTGCACTTAGTCTGGGGTGTACCCCATGTCACATTCACACGGACCAGAGCCCCAAACCACAGAGAATGAATACAGCCCCATTAATGCACAGGAAACATAGCGAGGGTCTCGCACCACAGACTGCAGCTAATTTCACTAATAATGATGCCTTTGCTGCCTGCGGTTTCCCTCCTGAATGGGCCATAAGGTGACCCCCTTAGTAAGAATGGCCCGATGTTTTATATGGAAGACATTAGTTCATTTCTGAAGTTAAAATGGTATTTCATTTGGGGGCCTTCAAGCCAGAGTCTGCCCCGCACGTAAGCTGCTTCTCCGTGGAGTGGGCGAGCACGGTGACGTTTTTGTGCTGGGTTGCCGAGCGCTCAGGTCACGTAGTATCTCCCAGCCCATGCTCTCCCTGCATTGCTTTTGATAGGAGATTGATGTGTGCTCAGACATGAAAGAGAAAGACACTGCAGCTATCACAAAGCTAACATCTTTACTGCTGCAGGGTGTACCCGTGTGCATGTTTATCTGCGTGTGTTAGTGATATTGTACAGCGGTGGTTCAAGAGCTCCACGTGCTGGAATTGGGCTGGGCAGCTGTAAATGGCAGAGGACACCAGTGACTCCCTTTTTGCTCGGGCAGTGAAGGGGTTAAAGGTGCAGCTCCCCGCCTGTCCCAAAGCATTGCTGACTCTTATATCAGTGGACTTCATCGCCTTACAAGATTTGCAGAGGAGCGTTCTGCTGTAATTACTGTGCGATTTCCCCTTCCGAAATATCCTCAGCAGCAGCCCCCCCCGCCCCCTCTCACCCCTCGGTCTTTCTATTCCTGCAGTGAAACAAAGGGCAGATCAAGCACGGTGCTACGAGGCCAGGCAGAGTTCAGGGTGACACAGCGCGAGCCCTCAGCGAGTACACTAATTAATTAGACCATCTTCCTATTTGGCCAGGCTAATAACGCGTCCCAGCCCCCCCACCCCCTCACTGCTTCCTGATACACGTGCTCGCTCTCCGCTGCGGGAAGCGATTTGTCGCAACTTAAGATATCGCTGTCCTAACCTCACTTGCCTTTTCTCTGAGAAAACAACAACAACTCCTTGCTTCTTTTTTTTCAGCCATCTCACTGCGAGACGAGTGAGCAAACACTCACGTCTGTGGGAGACCCTTCAGGAGCAAACCTCGCCTGGAGTCACGACGTTTTACAAGACCTTCCAAAGGCCTTGTAAGACCAGAGGCGTGGAGACCAGATACTGCGCACACCTAGCACAATACCGCCACCATAATGCACTATAATCCAAGAACCCGAGGTGCCTACGTTCAAACCCGGAATGTCACCTGCTGACACAGTAACATGGACATGTTAATGGGAGAAGCAGAAGGGTAATTAGAGAAGGAAATGTCCCTTAACCTCTCTGATGGCGGAGAAAAATGTAGACGGGACTAAACCTTTAATCTTCGCTCTAAGTGTAGACCAGGAGTAGCCAACGTCAATCCTCAAGGGTCACCGATAGGTCAGGTTTTAAGGATATCCCTGCTTCAGCACAGGTGGCTCAATCGAAGACTGAGCCACTGATTGAGCCACCTGTGCTGAAGCTTGGACTGATTGAGCCACCTGTGCTGAAGCTGGGACTGATTGAGCCACCTGTGCTGAAGCTGAGGCTGATTGAGCCACTGAAGCAGGGATATCCTGAAATCCTGACCTGTTCGTGGCCCTTGAGTACTGAAGTTGGCTCTCCCTGGTGTAGACTGTCCCCACTAGCAGAGTAAACGGTTAAACGCGTTGCAGGGGTAATCTGCTCTTTAAATGACAATTCGTCCTGCCGCTCCTGCCGGGTGCACCTGTTTGGTTTGTGAAAGCTCAGGTTCAGCCAGGGTGTCAAGGGGACACAGAGTTCAGGGTAACACCTCGGAGCAGGTTAATTATAACTCTGAACGCAAACACGCCGATTCCGTGCTCCGCTCAACTCCCAATGACCCAACCTGTTTCATTTCAGGCTTGCGGGGAGGGTGTCTCCTGGCAGCCGGGCTGAAAGGGGCCATGCAGAGTTCAGAGACGGTGCTGCTCAAACCCCAGCGAGACCACAGCTCAGTAGCCACATAGAAGAGTCTGGGCAGTGCCATGGGCAGCTCCAAAGGGGGCGCAGGAGAGCCCGTTTAAAAGTCACAAGACATGTCTATTGCACCAACTCCTTCAGTGCTCAGGGACCCAAAAGGGGTGTAGACCCTTTTTGGTAATTAAGGGATTATAAAACTGGAAACATTTTTGTTGTGGTTTTACACATCAAGATTAAACGAAGGGCAACGAAATATAGGATGTTTATCCTTTGTCTGGGAGGCAAACATGCAACGTCCCATGTAATGAAAACTCTGCATTGTGCCATGACACGGAGTATCTATCCCAGTGGTTCTCAAATTGTGGTCCCTGAACCCCCAGAGGTTTCCAGAGATTTCATTGGTGGCCTTCAAAATTCACTTGAATCTGCGGTCTCCTGTAGTCTGTGTCTTTTATAGTTATATGACAATTACAAATACATTGTATAATTATACATGACATAACATATATTGTATCTACTATATATTTCGGAGAATTGTTTGTCTGTTCGCTATGTATTTGGACACCTGTTAAGATGTCATAACCACATTTTGCATGATGGCTTCGGAGATCAATGAGTCGGATTTGGTCTATGTTTTAAAAATAGAATGTATGCAATTTGCATTCTACTGTACGAGTTGTTACAATTTCTCTAAGCAAGTCAGCCACTGAGTGTTGTACCTGGTGGGCGATGTATCTGGCACGTGACATCATACTGGTTACATCATAATGCACATAGCCTGGTGGCAGATAAGGAGTCAGATACAGTAGCTATAACGTTTAAACAGCAAGCAGAAGAAGAAAGATGGGTGCGCGTGAGGAGAAAGTAAGAACGCTGGAGAAGGAGAGAGAGGTGGAAAGAATGGGGGGGGGGGGGCATCATAAGGTATTAAAGGAAAGTGATTGGGAGGGAGAGAGATTAGGGGAAGGAGAGAGAGGATGGGGGGGAGGGGGTAAGGAGTGTGAGAGGGATGAGGTTGATTTCTTAGGCCTGGGACATGGTGCAGGGAGCGGCGCTGGGCAGCGCTGACGCTCATGCTCTCCTGCTCAAGCAGGAGATTTTTCTTGTCCCTGCATGAGCGTCAGCGAGGGCGCTTTTTTGCTGGGTGGGAAGCGGATCAGGAGGCGGGCTAGCGCGCCACGTTACGGCGCTGACGTCACAGACTGCCATTGGCTTCTGGCAGTCACATGACCGGCCCTGCGCTTGCATGAGTGGCAAAATTTAAACTTGCCTGTCTCCTGCATTTCCACACGCCTCCGCATGCCTGCGGAAGCGCCGTCTAAAGCCGCGCTGATAGGGATAATGTTTCCCCTCAGCGCGCCTCAGCACGGTCTTTTTGACATGTCTGAGGCCTTAGGCTGGTGTTCTTGTAAGCACTTGCGCTTACAGTATAGTGCATATAGGCCAGACGATGACACGCGCACCTAGGAGGCGTGGCCATGATGTCACATGGGTAGGCCTCACTGTGATTGGCTCACAGTGTCACGTGGCACGGTAGCCGCTGTAAGAGACACATTTCTTTGTCTTTCCACACAGCTCGCACAGGATACACTGTCAGAGGGACAGGTATTTTTCATTGCCGCACACGCTTAGTATAATACAAGCCTTAGTGATCCCGAGCAATGCAAGGTAGTTTCAGCTAGTAATTCATCATATTCAATTTGTAGCCAATATAATTATATACAGCTCCGGTATTCAATTAAATAGTATACACATACGAATGACCATTGTTCGATGAATCTAGATAAGAAATGTGGTCCTGCAAGCAATTGACAGAGGTCCACAATACGTGAACGGAAAACAGTCAGACCTGTTACTTTTCTCACCGATTTGGAGTCAGACCGATTTGTAGCACAAAGCACCCAGACATCCATGGAGTTTCCCGGAACCCAAATACTGTGAAACAAACCTGCAGGTGCCCTACATGAAACACGTACGGTATTATTACCCCACAAGGGGTGGCGTGGTGTTTCGAGGGGTTAGATGGCACTAGGTGAAATTATTAGTGAGGTCCATAATGTAAGCAAGCAGGGTGGGGGCGAAGGGGAGTTAAAGCACGGGATACAGAGGGTAGAAAGAAGGGAAATAGAAAAAAGAAAGCAGGGGAAGAATAAACACAGGCGACCGAAAGGATTTGTTTAAAATGCCAAATGTCCCCTCCAATGCTGTGGTGCCCAGCAATTTATTAATCACGGCAATGTGTTGCAGATGCTATTCGTGACGTTCTGGATTGTTATCGATACATCCTGTAAAGGGTCTCAACGGCAGAGAAAGGGTTTGATATTATGGTGGCCTTGTGATGCCAGCTACCTGTGAATGTCGCCATGATGCCGTTTCTCCCTACCTATGCATTGCATGTGGGTGCTTCGTCTTGCCGAGTTCTCATGGCCACCACTTCCCTATGGGAAAAACAAACCCGGGGCATTGAATTACATTTCTATTCTCCACCGTACGTTGATGAAGCTCTTCCATATACTCATCCTCCCTGGATCTACAAGGGACCGTAAACAAAGCCATCAATATTGTTGATGACTTTGGAGGAAAGAGGCAGACGTTCAGTGACAGGAGATTCATGCTTTATGGAAATACACTCCTCCTCTGTTTGAGTATTTGGAGTGATGGTCCTGTGAGAAGTTTCCTGGGTCAGGCAGTGAGCCTCTGCAGACATCTCCGCTCCGTGACCTACTGCATCAGAATGACTGATGCTACCTACATGCATCCGGAGGGTTGGATATTGTAGGCAGCAGAGCGAGCACATTTTTTCTCCCTCTTGATAATAAATGTGCTGCAGTATATGGTAATGCAGGGAAACGGCTGTCTTATCACCACCAACCCACAGTTATTGCCAATGTAGGGTTTTCTTGGACAGATCTCATAAATGACACCTGCTGATATCTAAGGCGGCTGCCTGTGAATGAAAGCAATAATATTGAAGTTATTTTAAGAACAAGCGAAATGGACTCTGGACCTGGTGGTGTTCAGAATATCTTTGTACTTCAAGTTATTTTATATATAAGCGTGTTCCATACGTACTATAAATGATGCTTTTGTATATATCCCCTCACAATTTGAGCCGATAAATGTAGAGAGGTATTGTGTTACACCGAGGCTGCCTCTTCTCTGCTCCACGTGTCTCGACTGACTGTTGTCACTTGCACTGTGAAACTTCCAATCCTCTCCCTTTCCTTGGTCTCCTCATCTTCAAGACTCGACAATTCACCGGTTCAAAGAAGCTTTTCAGTAGCTCCGGAAACATTCAAAAGTGGAATGGACATCAAAGGATCATTCATACCGACATCACAACTTTATCTGCAGGTAGCACAGGCATCATAATGTAATTCAGATGTGACATCACGCCACCACTATAAGATAGCACCGGCATTAGAATTGACTGAAAATACCATAAAGGAGCAGAGCACAGGGGGGCGCTATAGAGGCTAGTGGTGACTGAAGAGAGGTTTCGATTGCCCAGCCTGATGAAGGGAGTATTGCTATAGTGACAGTGAGCCCTTAACTTTTAGTTTTTAATCCCGGATTTGGATTCACCTGTGGAAGTCCTCTTCTTACTCCAGCAGTGTTACCTGTGCTGGGCGGGGCTTTGAATTCGGAATATTGAAACCGGATACCTGATGCTTCACAATGTCTACAAGATTTTTAGACCATATCTCTGAGGTGGCTAAGATTTCATTCAGATCTGGTGTTATTTCAAAGAACCCAAACTTGTGAGCAGCCAACTCTTACCATTTAGCCAACCCCCTCTGCCACACTATAAGTGCTCAGAGCAAATGTATCTAAAGTTATGACCAGCCCAGTGCTGCATCATAAGTATACATTAAAAACTATTCTACCTGTTTAAAAAGTAATCCCAGACTCTCAGTATTGCACCCATCCTCATGCTAATTAGCAGACTGCCCAGACAATCACAAATATATGTAACACACACACCTGAAATGGTGGGAGCCGAATTGAAATGTCCGAGTATTGGCCCTGCCTACACACTAATATTTCAGAGATATCATTCTTATATGGTGCTACTATTAAAGAGCAGAGCTCTTCACAGCAGCGTTTGCAGGAACGATGCATCTGTGGGGTGAAGAGTTCTCCACTTACATGTTAGTGACGGGGGAGCCGGGATTTAAAGTAACGTGCGCAACAGCACAAGTAGATGGTGAAGGAATTTACAAACAAGAATATGAAAATCGGTATCAGATAAGGACCACCTGGCCCACCCCATCCACCCGTTGTACAACACACGCAATACGTCTCACTAACCTTTACAACGGGTTATTGCACCTCAAACCCACACTAACTGCAATGGACTTGAACCCTGTGTCGGAGGTTAATGAATCTCCCCTTTGGGCCCAGTTGAATTCAGCACTACCTGCTTAGCCGGGTTCCCTCTAGATGAGTCAGTAGAAATCTCACCGTGGCTCTGCCAGTAACAGCCTCGCCTCTGGTGTTTTGGCACAGGGCCGAGAGCAGTGAGATGCTCCCAGACACAGGCCTTCCCATCAGGGTTCCCTGACCTTGTTCAGCTATTTGCCCGGAGCTTGTTAGATTTTCAAAGTGAAATCACCCTGTGCTTGTATAGCTGGGCAGTCTCGTCCCGCAGCGATGGGTCAGGTAGTGACGTACCTGGAAAGGCAGGGGTTCTCATCTCCAATCGTAAAGACCCCCCCCCTCACCCCCCAAGGTCAGGTTTTCAGCATATCCCTGCTTCAGCACAGGTGGCTCAATCCGTGGCTCTGTCAAAGACTGCACCAACTGTGCTGAAGCAGGGAATTCACTAATACCCGACCTGTTGCTAGCTCTTCAGGGTTGGAGGAGGCCACCGCTGATTTAATGGATCGTCCGTCTCCCTATACTTCATCACCAAGAGGCAACAGTATTGAATCCAGTAGCCGAATAGCGTCTGCCACTGGAGGGAGCCGCATGTACCTGCCCTGCCCCAAACCCCCGCCCCCGACCTTCCAAAGTCTTTATCGGTTATCACTTTTAATAGCCAGCCCGCTGAACAATTAAAGGTTTTATTGGTTTATCACAGCTGAGAGGAAAGGTAAAAAAAAACAATGACATTTGACAGGCTGCTACCGTCCCTTTAAACGTGCCCAAGTGAAGCATCCCCACGGAGGTGATAAGAGGAAATCTGGGGGACTAATAATACTTTCTAATAAATTAATCTCACAACGAAGTATTTGTAAAACCTCAGGTCCGCACTCGAAGACTGAGCCACCTGTGCTGAAGCAGGGATATACTGAAAACCTGACCTGTTGGTGGCCCTTGGCCTCCCCCTGCCTTACATCAATGCAGCACGGTATTTTGCTGTGTCTACTGAATCTTGTGATTTGGCGAGTGCCAGTGTGATAAATGACTTTGCATCAACACATCCGCCAAGTCTGAGGAGGCGGGGAGCTCCCCGCTGAATAATCTGCACCATGTGTGCAAAGCTGGAGTAACACATCTCTTAAACGTGACACAAACAGGAACAGAGCGGGGAACAGTGTGTCACAAGCACACGGCTTAGAGAAGCCCGCGACACCCCCAGCCTCCACCTGAAGCTTCTTTGTAACCTTTTAGGGGCACGATGCATTGTTATAACATCTTGTACAGGAAATGGATAAGCAGCGTGCAACGCGGGCAGCTGCGTTACTCTGGCGCTGTGCCTGTACGCAGCGCTGTGCCGTCACGGGAGGAGAGTACAAGTAGGGGGGACACGAGCATAACGTGTAACAAATAAAGACACCGGAAGAAGAAGAGTTCCTGCTCAGCAGAGCTTACAATCTAAGGCCGCGGCCAGGGTGCAGAGACGCGCCTGCGCGTTCAGTGCATTTAAATACGTTTTACCTGATGCACGCGTGCTGTTGCGTGTGCACATACACGTGTGCTTGCACCGACACTGTGCTTGAGGAGACAGAACTTTTTTATTCTGCGCTATGACCAGGTAAGAGCAAATGACCGAACAGCAGCCACAAACACAAATCAGGTGGAGCCGACGCTGTGACATCACCAGTCAGTGACACGCCCCCTCCTGTCTGTGGCACGCCCCCACGCGAGCAGGACACCCAATCACGCTTCGTGAGCACGTGTCTCCTCACCCTGGCCGCAGCCTGAGGCTAGGTCCCCAGTACCTACTGCAGCGACAAGAACCGTCCCTCAATGGCTCCGGGACACTAGCTGCCTTGGCGAATGAATTTGCCGCCGCGTTGCGCGCCCAGATTTTCGGAAGACCACAAAATTGTCTTTAGAACTAGCAACAGCGTCACCCGGGTCCGTGACAACCAATCATAGGGCAGAGTTCCCAAGCCAATCATAACGAAGGAAATAGCAGCCAATCAGAGAGCAGAAGAGGATGTTGCGTCATCTCCACGCCCCCTCGACGCACGTCCCGTCGCAGAGTGGAGAGGCCGCAGATCGCGGCCTTTTCGCGTTCACACGCCGCCACCCCGCCAGGTGCGCGTGCAACAGTGAGTACCGGGGCCGAAGCCTGAGTATATTCATATGCCAAGTGTCCCGCGCTGTAAAGCAGGGGTGTCCAACTCCCCACCACTCCCCTTCAACAGGTCAGGTTTTCAGGATACCCCTGTTTCAGCACAGGTACTCAATCAGTCCCTGCGACTCAGCCTCTGATTGAGCCACCTGTGCTGAAGCTGGGATATGCTGAAAACCTGACCTGTTAGGGGGTGAGGGGGGGGGCTTGAGGACTGGAGTTGAGAACCCCTGCTGTAAAGTGAAAACAAACAAACCCCCTGAATGCAATGAATCCCCGTGGCCGCAGAGCGGCGAGACGTGGGGAAGAGACTGCGCGAGGACCGCTGATACAGTTTGATTTATTGCTGCCGGGTGTTCTGTCACATCTCCAGCAGAAAAACAACACTGTGTCTGATCTCTAACTGCAGCCAAATCAGTCAGGTTGTGTTCGTCTCCAGGCTGTACGTACCGACATACGGCAAACCCACGCCTGGAGGAGAAAGTGATTAACATCACCGCACCGGAAAATCGCAGGCAAGGGGATGAATTCAATCCAGATTAGAGCGTTGTGGGAGGTTTGTGGCCATATATACACATAGTAAAGCGTGCCTGCCACGCTCAGAGATCACTTTTACAACCATCGCTACACAGGAAGCCTGGTCACCATTAGTGGCTGAGGTGGCCACCAGGGCGACAAAAAAAAAAAAAAAAAAATAATCCGTGGTCAGTGTCCAATTTCAAGAAATTGACGAAACTTAAATAATGGAGTAAAATCCTTTTGTATGTCATTTTTGTAAGGATTATACCAGTGTTTTTGAACAGGGCTGCCCCGTATACCACTCAAGAGTTCACTGTGATTTACAGGTCATTTGTAAATTGTGCGAAATACATAAGAATTTACAATGCATCTGATCACAGACGCGCTATTAGAGAGGGTTGGGGTTCCTTACAATGCATCTGACCCCAGACGCGCTATTAGAGAGGGTTGGGGTTCCTTACAATGAATCTGATCTCAGACGCGCTATTAGAGAGGATTGGGGTTCCTTACAATGCATCTGATCTCAAATGCGCTATTAGAGAGGGTTGGGGTTCCTTACAATGCATCTGATCTCAGACGCGCTATTAGAGAGGGTTGGGGTTCCTCACAATGCATCTGATCTCACACTATTAGAGAGGGTTGGGGTTCCTCACAATGCATCTGATCTCACACTATTAGAGAGGGTTGGGGTTCCTTACAATGTATCTGATCTCAGACGCGCTATTAGAGAGGGTTGGGGTTCCTTACAATGCATCTGATCTCAGACGCGCTATTAGAGAGGGTTGGGGTTCCTTACAATGCATCTGATGTCAGACGCGCTATTAGAGAGGGTCGGGGTTCCTTACAATGCATCTGATGTCAGACGCGCTATTAGAGAGGGTTGGGGTTCCTTACAATGCATCTGATCTCAGACGCGCTATTAGAGAGGTGCTAATTTCACAGGTAAATATCACGGGAAACCCTCCTACTGTCTCTGTACGTCCTTCTTACCTACCAATTAGATTGTAAGCTCTTCGGGGCAGGGACTCCTCTTCCTAAGTGTCACTTTTATGTCTGAAAGCGCTGATTCCCATGATGTGTTATTTATATTATCTGTTATTTATAAGATTGTCCCGTGTATTACTGCTGTGACGCGCTATGTACATGAATGGCGCTATATAAATAAAGACATACATATACATACTACATTGCTAAGCTGTTTAAATCATTTGCTTTACCCACTACGTGGGACAAACGTAGGTAAGGAACGAGGAAGGGACGCACACAGCACTTATATTTGTACGGCCAGATTGGGAGCTAAATGTTAAACACTAGGCTAGGAGTGACCAACTACAGCCCTCAAGGGCCACCAACAGGCCAGGTATTAGGGATATCCCTGCTTCAGCACAACACCTTATTGAGCAACCTGTGCTGAAGCAGGGATATCCTGAAAACCTGACCTATTGGAGGCCCTCGAGTACTGGAGTTGGCCACTCCTGCTCTATATAGAATATTACAGGCACAGTAATCTCTGAATCAAGGAGCTCACAATCTAATATTCGGAGAGATCAGCTCTCTTGGTGGGTTCGCTGGTTCTGTGTCCTCCCACGCCCGGGCACAGCACTAAAAACTAATTCATGCAGCAGGCAAATACCCTGGGGCAGGGGTGGGCAACTCCAAGTCCTCAAGAGCCATCAAAAGGTCAGGCTTTAAGGTTATCCCTGCGGCAGCATAGGTGGCTCAATTAGTCCAAGCTTCAGAGGTGGCTCAGCCACCTGTTCTGAAGCAGGGATATCCTGAAAACCTGCTGGTGGCCCTGAGGACTGGAGTGGCCACCCCTGTACTAAGCGATGTTTTGCAGAATAGAACAGAGGATTCTGGGTGTTGGCGGCTGGCTCTGTGTCACGGCCATTTAAACGTAGGTTCCACTGATGCAAGGAGATTTACCCAATGAAATGACAGAGAACCTGCCGTTCTCAAGCACTGGGACCGTAGGCTGTGTGCATTTTATCTTCCAGCTGCCGCGCTAAGAAGTGAAGAGCCATTTCACCACCAGGAGAAGGAGCGGATGTTACTTCTTCAAGAAAGCAGCTAAAAGTCACATTTCACGGTTAAGTCGCTATTACGTGTCAGGTAACCGATAACTGAACACCGTTACCCTCATCAAACTACAAGTCTGGAGTCTTCTCTGACTTCCTTAAATGAGAGAAGAAGACATTCAATGGCAATGCTCACCTACAGTATATATATATATATATATATATATATATATATATATATATATATATATATATATATATATATATATAAACGGTTCAGTATTAACCCCTTCTGCACTGTCTGCACCCCGGTACGGATTAGGTTAACAATTTTATTTTTACTTCTCCTTGGAAGCTGTATTTTATATATTAAACCACTACACAGCAAAGAGCATTAGTTCTTTAGATAACACCAGCCAGTTTGCTCTATCCCCATTAAAAAAACGACCAGCAGATATCACGCATGGCAGAGACAGGTAAGGGTCCCTGTGATACTGTATGCATTAAAAGGTTCGTGAATAGTGACACAAACAAGTACATTTATTTTAAATATAGTACGCTTGGAGTATTTTAACTCTGTATTCACAGTCACTGTTGCCTTGATAATGATCTTTAACAGGAGTGCAAAGTATGAGAATGAACTAAATATGCAGCATTGGAAGCACTGGGCTGCTATTCTACACAGAGCAGCACTTCTGCAATATTATATCATGTGGATCGCAGACATGCAGACACAGGGAGAATGGAATTCCAGCTCGGAGAGGCGTGTAAACCAATCAGTGCACAACAGGGAGAAAGCGTGTGCCATTCTCCAGGAGGCGTGCACATCTCCGTCTGGCAGCAGGCAAGGTTGGACATATTGGGCAAGGGTGGCCAATGCCAGTCCTCAAGAGCAATAGGTCAGGTTCTAAGGATATCCCTGCTTCAGCAAAGGTGGCTCAATCAGTGGCTGATTGAGCCACCTGTGCTGAAGCAGAGATATCCTTAAAACATGATCTGTTGGTGGCCCTTGAGGACTGGATTTGGCTATCCCCTGCATTAGGACAAATATAAAAGATTGGGGCAGAATGTACTTGCACGGTACAGAGATATAGTAACCTCTAAGCACCATAATTAGTAAGATTCGGGGTTTCTGGGTAAAGAAAAAGAAGGCATTTTAGTGCTGACTTCAATCAATAACACGTCATACGAGTCGGTGGGACCTCTGAGCAGTGAGACTCCGGGAAGATCAGTGAGAAGTTAACAGGTGTGAGGGTGCTTCCGCTCGGATGGCGTCATAATTACTTAGGTGCCAATCGCCTTCAGGCCCAGGAGGGATTTGCAACACACTGCTTACCTCCAGCGCAGAGGGTGCTAAATGGATATTCTTAATATATTTACTATAGCACAATAATAATAATAATAATATAAAATACCAGAATTGCAAAGAAAGGTCAATGTGTCCTATAATCAGTGGTCGACAAATCACCAAAAAATCTACTCGCCAAACAAAAAAATCTACTCGCCACCTAGTACCACACGTGTGCTGCTTGGGCCAAGAGGAGCTCGCCACGATATTAAATCCACTCGCCCGGGGCGTGCAAATGTATAGGTTTGTCAAACACTGCCTATAATCATACGTCACGTGGCGCTTTTGGTTTCTCTCGATATGGAGAAGGATTTCTCTTTTCATCAAGTAAAAAAAAAGGGAGAGGGGAGTAAGATACCTTTGAATGGACCAACGAGTAGTTGATAGGTTACAAGCTTTCGAATCTCTGACGGTGCTGAAGACCACATGAGGGCCCCCGAGAGGTTTGAACGCTTGTAACATTAACTACTTGTTGGTTCAACAGAAGGTGTCATACCTACTCCTTCACCCTCCTGTGTTACTACATGGAAGAAAGGACATACATGGCCACACTGTCTTCGTTGCCTACCTTTTCCTCGGGGAACATAGAAAAAGGAGAGACGGCAAAGAATCCCAATATTGAGGTAACACTCACAATCCGCAGTTGGTCATATTATTGGGATCACGTGCAGTCTCGCGCCTTTTTTCTATGTTCACTGTTCATAAGCCGCACTTGGAAAAATAGGGAATGGCGCTGGTCTCTCTATGAAGAAAGAGGAAGACGGACTAATCTTGGGATTTGTCCCTTATTTTGTGCTCTTTTCCTCAAGGCCAATCAATAGGGGTGTTGGAGGGGCGTCAATTAAGTGTTTACTCAGCCTCCAGCTTTCCCCGTCTCTGCGAGAGCCAATAAATACAAATACAGGGTCGAGAAGGGGCGTTTGTCCGTGCAAACTCCTGATATTAAACAGAAGGAAGTACACAGAGGAAATAAAACGCCTTCCAAGTCTCAGATCACTATGCTTACAAATTAACTCAATAAAAGATACTTAAACATACTTGTAGGCAGGGGTTGAAGTTGGATGGTACTATGCCTCACAGTACCACTGCTTTATCACTCACAGCCCCACTATCGTTTATTATTAACAGCTTAATGGTTCCATAAATTTCAAGAACAACGTATCGCACCAGCTTTTCTTCAGTGTTAAGTTTACAAACAGGAATGTTAATCAATCAGTGTCACTTTATTTTAACCATTTCAACCACAGGGTCACAGATTAAAAGGGGGGAAAAAAAGGCATACACCATTCACCTAGTTTGTATCCCTTATACTTGTCACCAACATTGATACAATTTGGTTCTTGTAGGGATGGCACCGGCAGCAGCCCACTGGACTCAGAACAGGATGTGCTGTGCACGGATTGTGGAAGCTGTTTTCCCTACTTCACTGTTGGGTTTATTCTTTCTTTGCAGTAGTCTGCTGTGGGTCGCCGGGTTACAGAACTGATCCAGGAGTAAGCGGATTAGTGAGCGCAGTGGAGGTGTCGGTCTTGGCTGTTGGGAGCCGATGTGCAACCCGACCCATGGGGGCAGGTAAGAGGTAATGTAATCCCCCAGCAGCACTCCTGGCACTGCAGGCCTGTTGAGTAGTGAATTTTTCATCAGGAAGCCATTAGAAAGTGTACGTTACTCGGCTGGTTGGGGGAAGCAGGGGGACGGTGACCAGTGCTGGGTCCTAAGGGAGATTACATGACTAGAGAGGAATCCTTCCATCAATAGATAAGGGGAATGGGATAGTTTTAAGTGATCAGCTGACACGCAGCTTTGCAACCACATAATGGTATATATGTTGGGAGGGATCGCTGGAGGGCGAGCAGGGGTTACAACTGTCCTGTGGTGCTAAGCCTAGGTGGCCGAGTACTTGGCTCCAGAAATTTTACATGGGTTCAATGGTTAGTGGGGTTAAAAAGAAGATGTGTTACTGTTCTGTACCATCCTATTAGTTATGTGTAAATTCCTTTCCAATGTGGAAGTCCTCACAAGTCTCCTCATGGTATTCCAACGAACATCATTACCCATCTACCCGTGCATGGGTTTGACTACACCAGGGGTGGCCACGCCAGTACTCAAGGGCCACCAACAGGTCAGATTTTAAAAATATCCCTGCTTCAGCAAAGACTGACCCACTGATTGAGCTACCTGTGCTGAAGCTGTGACTGATTGAGCCACCTGTGCTGAAGCAGGCATATCCTTAAAACCTGACCTGTTGGTAGCTCTTGAGGACTGGAGTTGGCCACCCCTGGAATACACCATCTCTGCAAATGCCAAGTAGCTGTATGAAGCATTATTAATGCTTAGTATAATAATTCTAGACTAGCCAGTCTAGCTCTCGGTCCTCGAGCGTTGTACCCACACTTGGCTCTTCAAGTCTCTGCTTTCCATAGACATGCAGAACTAGCGTGATCCAGAATGAGTTCAGAGCAAAAACCCAACAAACCAACGACTGGATGAATGTACCACCACAGGAGATTAGGACAAGGGGAGGTGTGCGGGGCAGCAGCCTGCATACGCACACCACCGATTCAGGCACATCATTTACAGATCCTAGTAAGTAATAGGGTGGTCATCTGCCAAGCCGTTTTACTCAGATACCTAGGATTGAAGCTTTCCATCTTAATCATAACAGTCTCTCCAAACCCAGATATGACTCTACTTGGACCAGGAGATACATACACTGTTGCATGATTTAAAGGGATTAATAATAAAAGGTCACATGGAGCAGGGACACTGGGGTCACCACTATTAAAGACACAGGCCTAAGATATCCCCAGAGGGTAGGTGACTGTATTCTTGCAGCAGATGTGATGGAGTCAGGGGTGAACGTGAGCCCTAAAGGTTTTTCTCGTCACTTTCAAGTAAACAAGAGATTTGACGGTCACTGATTTTTTCTGAGACTAACTGGTTTGGAGTCAGTCTCAATGATCCAGATTATTAAAAAAAAAAAGTGTCAGAACATAACATACAAAAATGCTGTGCTCTGTTTTCATGGCAACCGAGTGCGTAGTACGGGAGAGGAAGCCTAGAACACAATGTGGGGTTTACTTCTGCATATGAGACGGGGCAACCACATGTGAGGAGAACTACAATGGGACATCTCGCACACAATCAGGATTATGATTCACAATGCCTGAGCGCAATGGGCAGAATACCCCATCGGGGCTGCCCCAGTGGGCCGTTGCTGCGGCCGGCGGCTCTTCAGCTCCCTGACCACCTGCAATACTTTCCCTCCTTCCTGCCGAGGCCGGGATCCAACTTCCGCTTGACCGGAAGGAAGGAGTTGGGAAAGTCCCCGGACCGGCAGGACTGCCCCTTAGCCCAAGGTAAGAGTGTTTGTGTGTGTTAGAGCGAGTGGTGAGAAGACTTACCTTTTCCGTAGCGGCCCTACTCCTGCAGCATCGGGTTGTCATGGTGACCAGACATCAAATGCTGCGGCGACTCGCTGTAGGACGGGCCGCTCTACATGGAATCGCCTGGGCCGAAAGGTAAGCGCAATGCGCCCCTCCTGAGAGCCCTCAGCTTTGTAACGTTCTAGGGACGGTTTGCACCTTTCTAGGGACGGATTGCACCTCAATGAAGAGGGATCTTCTGTGCTAGGGGGGAGAATGCTAAAAAGGTTGGAGGAGATTTTAAACTAGGATGGAGGGGGGAGGGGAATGAAACAGATAATGAACTAAATGGAATAGATGAGGATACAAGGTGGTATGGAGGTAGAATGGGGGCAAGTGCGAGTGTGACAAGCAGTGAGACACCCATAGTAAATACAGATAATACTAGAAAACTTCTAAAGACTAAACAAAGTGGGCGCAGAAAGGAAGGAGCAGATAAGATAATAGAACAGGCTGAAAAAAACGTGAAATGCATGCTTGCTAATGCAAGAAGCCTGACAGATAAAATGGGGGAGCTTGAATTAATAGCTGCAAGGGAGCAGTATGATATCATAGGCATTACTGAGACATGGTGGGATGAAACTCAAGACTGGACAGTTAATTTAGAGGGTTATTCTCTTTTTCGGAAGGATCGAACAAATAGAAGGGGAGGTGGAGTATGTTTATATGTTAAACCGGATCTAAAACCTATTATAAGGGATGATGTCTATGAAGGGAATGATGAGAATGTAGAGACTTTGTGGATAGAAATTAGCAGTGGAGATAAAAGTATAAAGAAAATGTTTGTGGGAATATGCTATAAACCACCAAATATCTATGAGATTGAGGAAGCTAATATACATTTGCAAATGGAGAAGGCATCAAAACTGGGTCATGTTTGCATAATGGGGGATTTTAATTATCCAGAGAGACTGGGGCAATGAGATTAGCGTTACAACAAAAGGGAACAGGTTTTTGGGGGTGCTTAAAGACAATTATATGACCCAAATTATTGAGGAACCAACCAGGAGAGGGGCAGTTCTGGATTTGGTCATATCAAACAATATAGAAGTAATAACAAATATTCAAGTCCTGGAACATTTGGGTAACAGTGATCATAACATGGTCTCATTTGAAATAAATTATCAAAAAACAGATTACTTGGGTTCAACAAAGACCTTCAATTTTGGAAAGGCAGATTTTAATAAACTGAGGTCTAATCTAGTAGTAATACAATGGGATGATGTTTTTGCAGGGAAAAATGTAGAAGATAAATGGGCAGTCTTTAAAACATTGTTAGAAAAGCACACTTATGAGTGTATACCCTTGGGTAATAAGTATAAAAGAAATAAGTCAAAACCAAAGTGGCTAAATAAACAGGTAGGGGAGGAAATGGACAAGAAGAGGAAGGCGTTTAGATTCTTTAAGTCAGAAGGGACGGAGACATCGTATCAGAATTATAAGGAATGTAACAAAAATTGCAAAAGGGCAATCAAATTTGCAAGTACCTTAATAATAAAAAAATGAGAAAAGAAAATATAGGACCCTTTCAGTGTGAGATGGGTAGGCAGATTATTGGAGATAAGGAAAAAACTGAGGTATTAAACAAATTCTTTGCCTCTGTGTTTACCAGGGAAGAATCAAGTTCAATAGTAGTGCCGCAGGAGGAAGCCACAAGCTCCATATTAATGAACAATTGGTTAACTGAGGAAGAAGTTCATAAGCGACTTGAAAAATTAAAGTAAATAAGGCACCTGGCCCCGATGGCATACATCCAAGAGTTCTCAAGGAGTTAAGCTTAGTAATAGCAAAACCATTATATTTAATATTCAAGGACTCCATTTCTACAGGCTCAGTACCACAAGATTGGCGTAAAGCAGATGTGGTGCCTATATTTAAAAAGGGAGCTAGATCACAACCGGGAAATTACATACCTGTAAGCCTGACTTCAATAGTAGGGAAACTACTTGAAGGTTTAATACAGGATAATATTCAGGAATACCTAATGGAAATAAAATTATTAGTAATAGTCAGCATGGATTTATGAAGGATAGATCTTGCCAAACTAACCTTATTTGTTTCTTTGAGCAGGTAAGTAGGAATCTAGACCAGGATAATGCCGTTGATGTGGTCTACTTAGATTTTGCAAAGGCTTTTGATACGGTTTCACACAAGAGGTTGGTGTACAAAATAAAGAGAGTTGGACTCAGTAATAATATATGCACCTGGATTGAAAACTGGTTAAATGACAGACAACAGAGGGTTATCATAAATGGAACTTTTTCAGGTTGGGCTAAAGTCGTGAGTGGAGTACTTCAGGAATCGGTACTGGGACCCCTGCTTTTTAACTTGTTTATTAATGACCTTGAGGTTGGGATCGAGAGCAAAGTCTCCATCTTTGCTGATGATACTAAATTGTGTAAGGTAATAGAATCAGAGCAAGATGTAATTTCTCTTCAGAAGGACTTGGAGAGACTGGAAACGTGGGCAGGTAAATGGCAGATGAGGTTTAATACAGATAAATGTAATGTTATGCATTTGGGATACAAGAATAAAAAGGCGACTTACAAATTAAATGGAGATATATTGGGGGAATCCTTGATGGAGAAGGCTTTAGGAGTGCTTGTAGACAGCAGGGTTAGCAATTTATTTATTTATTTATAAAATATTTTACCAGGAAGTAATACATTGAGAGTTACCTCTCGTTTTCAAGTATGTCCTGGGCACAGAGTAAAACAAATAGTACATGGTTACAAGTACAGTTACATAAATGAATAGGGTATACATTATATACAAGACATTGCGTGCACAGTTAAAGAAAATATATATTATGAGCGTATGAAACAGTTACAGACCAGGTTAAAATGTGAGACAGCCTTAGATTTGAAAGAACTTAAACTGGTGGTGGATGTGATAGTCTCTGGTAGGTTGTTCCAGTTTTGGGGTGCACGGAAGGAGGAGGAGGAACGTCCGGATACTTTGTTGAGCCTTGGGACCATGAATAGTCTTTTGGAGTCTGATCTCAGGTGATAAGTGCTGCAGGTGGTAGGGGTGAGGAGCTTGTTCAGGTATCTGGGTAGCTTGCCCATGAAGAATTGAAAGGCAAGACAGGAAAGGTGAACTTTGCGCCTAGACTCTAGTGTTGACCAATCTAGTTCTTTGAGCATTTCGCAGTGATGTGTGTTGTAGTTGCATTGGAGAACAAAACGACAAATTGAATTGTAGAGGGTGTCAAGTTTGCTAAGGTGGGTTTGAGGAGCCAAGCCATATACTATGTCTCCATAGTCAATAATTGGCATTAGCAATAGTGCCCAATGTCATGCAGTAGCTGCAAAGGCAAACAAGATCTTATCTTGCATCAAACGGGCAATGGATGGAAGGGAAGTAAACATAATTATGCCCCTTTACAAAGCATTAGTAAGACCACACCTTGAATATGGAGTACAATTTTGGGCACCAATCCTTAGAAAAGACATTATGGAACTAGAGAGAGTGCAGAGAAGAGCCACCAAATTAATAAAGGGGATGGACATTCTAACTTATGAGGAGAGGCTAGCTAAATTCGATTTATTTACATTAGAAAAGAGGCATCTAAGAGGGGATATGATAACTATATACAAATATATTCAGGGACAATACAAGGAGCTTTCAAAAGAACTATTCATCCCACGGGCAGTACAAAGGACTCGGGGCCATCCCTTAAGGTTGGAGGAAAGGAAATTTCACCAGCAACAAAGGAAAGGGTTCTTTACAGTAAGGGCAGTTACAGTGTGGAATTCATTACCCATGGAGACTGTGATGGCAGATACAATAGATTTGTTCAAAAAAAGGTTGGACATCTTTTTAGATGGGAAAGGTATACAGGGATATACCAAATAAGTATACATGGGAAGGATGTTGATCCAGGGATTAATCCGATTGCCAATTCTTGGAGTCAGGAAGGAATTAATTTTTCCCCTTAATGGGGTTTTTTGTTTGCCTTCCTCTGGATCAATAAGTATAGATATAGGATAAAGTATCTGTTGTCTAAATTTAGCATAGGTTGAACTTGATGGACGGAATTCTTTTTTCAACCTCATCTACTATGTAACTATGTAACATCTTGCTTACAATGTTTGATTCATTTTTTCTGGTATTTGTGTCTGGACTCCGTGTTTACACAGCGCTGTATATAGAATTTTGCAGGCATCACAAGTCCCTGTTCCAAAGAGCGACCAATCTTATGTCGGTGCATGGGGCACAGTGAGGTAAGGTGGCTTGTCCAATGTCACAACGACACTAAGAGTCAAACAGAACTCACCCGATTCAAGGGCAGCGACCGTACCACAAAGCCACTACTCCTTCAGGGGTTCAATCCTCGTTCTAATTTGATGCCGTTTAAATTTAAACACTGAAAACCACAGCAATACGCATGCGCATTTTGCCTTCGTTTAAGCCAGGATTTATAGAGCACGATAACATTAATCAGCATACCCTGTACATGATATACAAGGAATAAGGGCGCCCGCTCTTATTTATAATCAGCTAGCGGTGTCGCAAAAACAAGGCCGCTACTGAATTAGAGACATGAGCTCATGCTAAGCAGAGTGAGGGACGCTGCTGAAATGCCAAAGTCTGTGCAGCAGTTCACAACATCCAACCAGAAACAGGATGTTCTCCGAAATAAGAGCACAGCAAATTCAAATCCCACTCGCGAGCACATTCACATGCCTCAGACAGGTCTGCCACCCTGCCTCCCCCCATTATCTCTGAGGGATTCTGGGTAATGGCATGCAAAAGGAGCACGAAAACCGCAGAGAATTTCCCAATGAGGAATGTATAGAAAAAGCTGCATTTTTATGGGACAGTGAGCTACACCCTACACTTTCTAACCGTGCAGCGTTCACCCACTGGTCGAGAAGTCCACCATTAAACCTTAACCCTTGCACTGCTGCCAGTGGGGCCTTCCCCACAATGCACTGCAGGTGCATGAGGCTGCAGAGGTTACAATTAACCTTCCAATAAAGAGGTAAATAATGTCATGGAAAGGAATGCTGCTGGTGCTATGGAAGTGACGAGTGAAATCAAGGATTGTTTAAACTCTTTCCCCCCTCTCGTCGGGTCACGCAAGCGATGTAAACAATGGAAATAAGAAAGAAAAAAAGGGGGAAAAACAAAACAACAACACACAACACACAACACACTTGATCCTATTCCTCATATCACTCAACACAAAAACGAGTGACGGGAGCTGCGGCGAGTCCGGCGCCCGCGGGGCATTAATGGCGAGGGCACGGATTTGTGTGTCAGTTCAGCGAGGTGTCGCATTAACCCACAAAGACATGGGACCGCAGAGAACAAAATAACATTGGATCGCAAAGAGTGGAGCTTCCCAGCTCTTTGTAAGCTTATCGAGACCAGCGCTCAGCGACGGCAATTCCTCCCGAATTCCAGCACTAACTGCACACACTATACTCCGGCCTCCTCATTTTCAATTTATGTGGACAAAGCCTTTTTTGATCTATTAATGTGCATTAAAGTCCTTACTAAAATACCACTGCCTACAGCGCACACGTTTTTGAGCCTACTCTCAGTTTGGGATACAAAGGTAGCAGCGTGTGCCTATTGCTGCACTGGTGACAAATTGGGGCATATTGTGTGACAATACTGAATAACAATGCATTATCAGCACTACCAGAAACCAACTGCAATGTCTACAAGTTACGGCTGTGAGAGTCCAGCTGTGCATATCGGGAATAGTCTGAGACAGGCGCTCCAGTGTACAGTACTCAATCAGAACGTATGGAGTGCAAATCAACGCTTCCGTTCCTATACAGTATATGGACCTTTAGCAAGACAAAAAAAAGGTCTATTTATAGGAGCGAAACGTTGGGTTTCACAATAAGTTTTCGTTATGTACCCTGGAGTGCGCGGCTAATAGATTCTTTGTACCATCAGTGTGGTCAACGCATCACACCCAATCCCCTCCTCTTCACTTATCCCTTTATAACTTACCATCTTTCCTCCATCTCTGGCATATACTGTTGACTATAACTTACTCTCCAACATATACCTATATCATCTACCCCCATGCATAGTGTTGACGACTATTCAAAGGTAATATATAAATATATATATATATATATATATAAAAAAAAAAAATATATATATAATTTTCACCCAACAACCTAAATAATGTGTGGTGAAAATTGCAAAGCCAAAAAAGTCAAATTGCAAAGCCAGTACAACCAACCTCACACTGATGAGACCCACAAGGTCGAAACAGTCTCTCTGTGAGTGGGTCCACTGGCTTTGCATCTCATCCCAGGCTATTTTTAAAAGCTGTATTTAAAAACAGCGAGAATTTGCTTAAAGGTTCCATGTAATAATGGATTTGAGAAAAAAGGTGGCACTGTGTGCCCATTTGCATGTCATTTCCAAGAATCCATTGCTGCAGTGGAAGCACTGTATGCTGGGTGATAATGATGAAACGCAGGGTTGCAGACCTGTCTTAGACATGTGAAAGTGCTCACAAATTATATTTTTATTTGATATACATCGTGTCACCTTTTGCCTGAAATCTGTTTTTACATGGAACCCTTATAAGATAATGATTGCTGTTCACACAGCTTTTAAGCACAGCATGGGAATCAGATGCAAAGCCAGTCAAACCACTCACAGACCAGTTTCGACCTTAATGGGTCTCATCAGTATGAGGTTGGCTGCACTGGCTTTGCAATTTTCAACACTGAAGGATTTACCATCACATTTGAAGTTATGGTGGGTGAAAAAGGCGACAAGAAACCTCCACCGTAGAGAAGGTCCCATTGTCTGATCCATTAGTAACTTTGGTTTAATAGAGGATCTAAAGAACACCCAGCCTGATTAATGATGACATTGAGGCAAGGTATGTGAATTGGTCAGCTTGAAGTGTTCTAGTCTGAGATTATATCTGGATTCAACGTCTTGATTCATCTGTAGATAGGGACTATAGTCTCATCGTTTCTGTGGGATACGGTTCTACCTTAGTTTGTTTTAACAATGTACTTTGTTAAATTAACTTATTTTAGAAACTCTCTCCCGTGCCGTTTCCAAATCATATTGATTTTTTTTTTAAAATAAAGATTTCTAAAATAAAGGTCTGAAATGCTTTGCTCTGAATGCTTAGAAATGTAAATTGGCACAGCACAGTTACTCTTGTTAATGCCACAGCTGGATTCATTAGCTTAATTGGTGTCGGTTTTACATACAGTATTCAGTAAAAAAAACGCACGCACACACACTAGGAAGAGTGTAACACACACACACACACACACACACACTAGGAAGAGTGTAACACACACACACACACACACTAGGAAGAGTGTAAAATAAGTATGCAGATTTCAGTGTGGGTTTTTTGTTGCTTTTTTAATTTTTAAATTTATATTTTATTACGGATGTCATAAATGGTGTTGGGAGTACAGGAAAAAAAGTGGAAAAGTGATACAATTCTAAAACAGAGGTGAAAATAACATTCAATATAAAATAAATAATAACTACACAACAATGACGTAAATTATATAAAAAGGAGCGGGGAGGGGGGGATTTTGGGATAGATTATTGAGAAATGCGTTTGGGTGATAAAATAAACGCTTATTTTCTTTCTAAGGCCCCGGACATGTTACCTGCTTGCTGGCGGAAGCGCGCTGAGGCGCGCTCCCGCTCAGCACTGAGCCCCTACAGCCGCAATTAGAGCGGCTTTAGTAGGGGCTCACCTGCGCTTCCGAGCGCTTGCGGAAGCGCAGGTCTTGGGGGAATTTTAAATTCCCCCGCTTGCCGGCGAGACAGGCCGGTCACGTGAGCGGTTCGCCCAATGAGGGCGAACCAGCTCCGTGATGTCACTGGCCCGCCCCCGGCCAGTGACGCGCCCACCCCCTGACGGTCTGTCCCCCTTCTACCCCGATCCATGTCTCGTGTGTGTGTGTGTGTGTGTATGTGTGTGTGTATGTGTGTGTGTGTGTGTGTGTGTGCCTTTGTGTATGCATGTGTGTGTGTGTGTGTGTGTGCCTTTGTGTATGCATGTGTGTGTGTGTGTGTGTGTGTATGTGTATGCATGTGTGTGTGTGTGTGTGTGTGTGTGTGTGTGTGTATGTATATGTGTGTGCATGTGTGTGTGCATGTGTGTGTGCATTGTGTGCGTGCGTGTGTGTGTGCGTGCGTGTGTGTATGCATGTGTGTGTGTGTGTGTATGTATATGTGTGTGCATGTGTGTGTGCATTGTGTGTGTGTGTGTGTGTGTATGTGTATGCGTGTGTGCGCGTGTGTGTGTGCGTGAATATATTTATCAAAGTTGCACAATGTTAATAAATAATTTATTCTCACAACATGTCTTTTTTTTTTAATTTTTAAAATATTATATAATACACACACACACACACACACACACACACACACACACACACACACACACACACACACACACGTTCCCCAGTGACACACACACTGACAGCTACCAACACACACAGTGATACCCGCCTCCCAAGCGCTTGCTGTCTCCTCTGTAAGGACAGCAAAAAGCTCCAGGTAGAGCGAGCGGCAGCAAGCGAGAGCGAGCAAGCGCCAAACATGGCCAAGGCCTTATTCATAGTAATAACAATAACTCAAGACCCGGTGTTCAACTTCCTCTAGTCCAAGTAGCGATTGAGAACATCTTTCTAAACCATGGATCCGTTAGCAGAAGTCTCTATTCAGAGACTGCATATCCCCAGAAACTTCTCAGAAGTGTTTTATTTGGAATGGCGCATTAGGATAAAGCACTGAGATCTCATTAGTGAAGACATTCCTCTACCAGGATGTTTCCTCTGCAGGTATATAGTGCCACCTTGCTGTGAAGTCACCAGACTTAGACACACTGCTGGAGAAACTGGAGTAAGATTGCTGCAGTAAAAGGTAAGGACGCTTCTAACCACTAAAGTCACAAACCTGTCTTCTATAGGTGGGAAGAAAGGGCCAGGACGGAGCTAGCAGATCCATATTTCCATCGGCTTCCTAATAGATCGGCATTTCAAAGCAGACGATTGGCGTTGGAAATGGTGTTATTAATGATATTTCTACGTAGATCTGAACTCCTGAAAGTCTGACTTTGTCAGTCTGTGTCTGCGTTTTTAGGTATGCTGCAGCAACATTAATACTATTACAAGAAGTTCCTTCAGTTTATTAGTTAAAGTACAGCCATTTTTTGTATGGCTGCGCTCTTAGTCAGCGCGATTGCCCTAGCGCGCGCGACAAGCACAAATTGCTTAATGCCCCCGAGGCCGCCCACAGTGCGCGCACGACGGAGCGGCCGCTTTTTGAAGAGACAACATTTTTTGTCTTTTCAAGTGCGGCCGCGTGACGTCTGTCACGTGAGCGGTTCAGCCAATGAGGGCAAACCAGCTTCGTGATGCGTCGGCCACACCCCCCACCCCCCCCCCAATCTCCTGCAACCAAGTTCACTGATCGCCGGGGCTGCAGGTGTGCGCGAGGCTATGCGCTCCGTCGTGCAGGTAGTATAATCTAAGCCTATGTGTTGCCCACTTTGCTATTCCAGACCAAGAATTGTTCACTGTGGAAAACGTCTCGTTACAGAGAAGATTTAATTAGAATCATTAGTGGTACAGGGTAGAGATGTCATTATTCAAAGACCAAAATAAGTGAGATTTAGAGGTAATGGATGAAAAATTACTTTTTTTTAATGAAAAAAATACTGACATCTACCAGTTAGATGCCACTGAAGTCAATGGTCCAGATGCACTAAACAGTGAAGCACTTAGATAAAGTGGAAATTTGGGCAGGTTAATGGCAGGTAAGGTTTAATACAGATAAATGAAAGCTTATGCATTTGGAAAGCAGGTACTGTATAAACAGACTACTTACAAACTAAGTGGGACAAAATTAGGGGAATCCTTTATGGAGAAGGATTTCAAATTGCTTGTATTCCGCAGGTTTAGCAATAGTGCTCAATGTCAGGTAGTAGCTGCAAAGGAAAAAAGGATATTATCTTACATTAAACGGGATATTAATGGAAGGGAAGACCGAACCATTTTGCCACTGTGTAATTCGTAGTAAAACTACAACTTGAATAAGGAGAACGGTTTTGGGCACCGCTCCATAAAAAAGTAATTATGGAACGAGAAAAAGTGCAGATAAGAGCCACAAAATGAATAAAGGGGGTTGAAGGCCTGACTTATGCAGGCCAGCTGAATTCAATTTGTTTTAAAAAGAGCATCTGAGAGGGGATATGACATATTTACAAATATATTGAGGGTCAATACAACGGACTTTCACTGGATCTATTCAACCCAAGCACACTACAAAGGACACAGGGTCCATCCCTTAAGGTTGGAGGAAAGGAGATCTCACCAGCAGCAAAGGAAAGTGTTCTTTACAGTAAGGGCAGTTACAGTGTGGGACTCATTACCCATGGAGACAGTGGTGGCAGATACAATAGATATCTTTAAGAAAAGGTTGGACATATTTTTTAGAGAGGAAAGGTATACAGGGATATACCAAATAAGTAAACATGAGTAGCATGTTGATCCAGGGAGTAATCAGATTGTTAATATGGTCAGGAAGAAATGTATTTTTCCCCTTATGAGACATCATTGGATAATGTTTTACTGGGGTTCGAAGTTTGCCTTCCTCTGGATCAATGTACTGTAAGTCATAATATAGGATTCGAGTCTCCATCGTCTAAATTTAGCATAGGTTGAACTTGACGGACATATGTATTTTTTTCAACCTCATCTACTATGGAACTATGTTACTCCCATTCATTTTAATTTCCTTTAGTGAATCTGGGCTAATGTGCCCACTGACGCTAAAAAATAAATAAATAAATCAATGGGACGGATTCCAAATCAGTTTGAGTTCACAGGTCTGGAGAACAACGTGCTCAGCAACAAGGCTTCCAGCAGCTAAAACGGCCAATGATATAAGCAGTAGGGACATCCTCTGGGACAATGAGATCACTGTCTGCACATTCCAGGTGCACTAGAAAGTGAAGGTGACCTGAACATCTAAAGATGCAGTCCCACTTAGGACCAGAGTCAACTAATGGAGTTGATGGGTGTTATAAGTTAAACTAAGTGTAGTGGCCCTGTGGTAATGTCACTGCTTTGAAAGCGGGTGAACCCGGGTTTGAATCCTAATGTCTGCTCCTTGCAACATTACATACATGTGGCCCCTAGGCACGAATATTACATTGCAAGCTCTATGGTGCAGGAACTCATTGTGTCTTCAAAATGTGTATGTACAGCACAGAGGACATTGTCAGCATCATAAAATAAACAATATACAGGCAGTCCTCGTTTTACAACGCTTCGTTTTACAACGAATGGCTTATCCAACGCATACCTATGTTCATTTTTACAACGCCAAAACAGCTTATCCAACGCTCTTACAACGCTTTTCAAAGTTGTTTATGTGTGTATATATATATATTATACTATATTATACTATATAATATATTATATTATTTATTATGATATATTATATATATAATACAGTATATGCACTATATAATTTATGTGTGTGCTGCATATCTTATTGTCTGCGTAAAATGTTTGGTGTATTTTAGCATTAAAAATGCCTTCAGGAACAGAACCTTTCATTTAAACAGCGTTCCTATGGGAAAACGTGTTTCGCTTTACAACGTTTCGCTATCCAACGCCATTTTGAGTAACGCATTGTGTCGGATAACCGAGGAATGTCTGTATAAAAAAAAAACTAGGTGCTTGATACGTTTAAAAAATGTGAAACGTGTATACAGATTTTTTTAGATTATACAGTATTTGAAAGCAAAAGCCTAAATTCCCTTGATTTCAGCTTGAACGGGGCCAGGAACGGGGTAAGCAGTGCAATGGGACGACACTAAAACAGTCCAGCAGGTTTGGAGTAGTGAGAAGGGGGAACAAATGGTCCTCTTGTGCCATACGATTCTATGGTTTTAAGAACATTATTTTGGTTTTTAGACCTTGTCAGCGAGACTGGGAATCCCTCTGAGTTAGTGGAAACAGAAACTGATCTGTGTATTGTAAAAGTGTGGCTGTCCGGAGCCGTGCAAAGATATGAAACGCTGCATCGAGCGAGGGCCGCTGATTAGATCGTTGGCTGACACCCAAGACAAACCTCCGCTAACCGCGAGCTGGCTTGGGAACACAGCAGCACCAGGACGTCAAAATGATTCACATTTGACAAGCGGCAAGTTCACAGCAATTTTGAAACTCCGAGATAGTAGCTCTTTCCTCGGGCCCCGTGAGAGAGGTTTGAAGAGGCAACTCCTAACGTTTGAAGAAACTGCCAAGTTTACTACTGTTGTAGTCATTCCTTACTGATGTCATATTCATGACAGCGCTAACACATGCTGAGATGCTTCCACACACGCGGTTTACATGTGTAAATAGATGTGTGTGCAAGTCCGTGTGCGTATATTTAAAAAAAAAAAAATTAATTTAGAGAACTAGGTTGGTGGTCTTAATAGATCTACTTCTTCAGATGCAAGGATTATAACGTACCTTATCAAGGTGACCGAAGCAGGATCTCCACCCAACACCCACGATCCGAAACAGAGAAGCTTGAGAGAGGGCCAGCGAGGACCGAAACGTCCCCTATTTTTGTATTCTGTTGCATTTTAATGGATTACATAAATATCTACTTTTATCTACATATAGAGTGCCCAGGACATCCTATGTGAGCTATAAATACACACACACACACACGCACACGCACACGCACACGCACACGCACACGCACACACACGCACACACACACGCAGACAATGAGAAAGGAATCCAAGCACCGGAGAATAAACCTAAGCAGTACGGTGGGAGACTTACAGAGACAGCAGCCTATTTCTTAACCTTATTCGATTAGCCGGCATGAGCCAAATCAATGAGAAACAACATGCTTTTGGGCAATAAATTAACAGTCATAGGCGTAAGTGCACGCACACACACACACACACACACACTCACTCACTCACGCATACACACCACTACTGAATGTCGGAATTTGACATTTGGTCTCTGCCGGCGTATGACTGCCGGGGGAATCCTTCACCGCAAACGCTCCGCCGCTGGACACTCAGCCACCGGCTGTTTCACCAATAAGGTAAGTCAACTTACAGGGTTTTAGCTGTTAGTGTAGGGGGTTAAGGATAGGGGTAGGTATTTAGGGTAGGAAATGATGGTAATGGGTTTTCGGCTAACGGGTTAAGGTTTTTAGTGTAGGGGTATTAGTAGTATTAATAGGTGTTTTTAGGGTAAGGTTAGGGGCTTACCTTGGCGACGAAGCAGCCAGCAAGGAGATGTCCCTGCGGCGAGGTGAGTGGCGACTAAACACCGCCGGGACCTGTTTGTGGCAAAACGGGCATGACCAAATGTGGTATACCGCCCCTATGTCGCTAAAGGTGCTTCTGCTTCCCTTGCCGTGAGTGGTATAAAGCAGCTGATTATTCCCCTAAAATGTTTTGGTATAAAACAAAATTGACCATAAATGTGCTCTTGAGACTTTTTCAACTTAGTAAGCATGGACCCAAATAGTTCAATGGGGGCTGTTAAGTTATTGATGCTGCTGACTTATTAGTCTCACGCTAGCACATAAGTAGTGCAGGTAAATGGCTTGCCGTGTCTGCCTGTACTCTACACGCCTGTATTGCATGTTCATTCACACAAACTAGCTTTCCCAATTATAATTTGCTGTAAACAAAAGGTTGCAGAAAACAAAAAGCTGTGTACCTGCAAAGGTCAGGGCATAATGAAAAGTACTGTACCATGCGAATGCAAGCACTGACCCACCCCAAAATGGGCATTACCGGGCCATCAACGCCGTGGCTAGAGGAGTTTATCCCGCGAGGCCGGGTTAAGCGATGTTGTTCGGGGAATACCATTAACTGCACCAGGTTCATTTTAAAAGTAGGTTTTATTTCGATGCCAACACTTCTTTTAATATACACACATTCCTTGTCCATTAATGACTGAGCCACTTGATTGAGCTACCTGTGCTGAAGCAGGGATATCCTGAAAAACCGGACCTGTTGGTAGTTCCTAAGGACTGGGAGTTGGCCGACCCTGGGCTAGAACATGTAACAACTGTACCATGTCCATGTTTAGATGGCAGCAAGGAGCGACACCCTGGTGACAGTCACGGAAAACGCGAGTCTGATCAATGCCCATACATTCTCCTTCATAAACTCAACCCGCCAAAGGAAGAGACAAACAGCGAGATCAAATCCGACCTCAGGACGTTGCCAAGAGACCGTTAAACACAGGATAAACTGCGCTTTTGAGCGCCTATTCATGGGCGATGCTGGCAAAACGGAAACGTGGAGGTCCGTATGAAATAAGGGATTTTTTTTTCTTCTTAGCAAGTTGGTGCTTTTCAATGCAATAACAACAAAAAAAAGCCAGAGAGATTACATATGCTGAAGCAGAAATTCCCAACGGCGTGGTAATGAAGCGCGGTGCCTGGCCCTTCTGCCCCCCTTCCATGTCACGGGATGACAGATTGCTCCCCCATCACTCTTTTTTTTTTAGCTCAATCTATTATACGATGAAAGCTGTTCCAGTGTGAATCCTGAGAGCCGAGGCAGGATCATCGATACAAGGAGGAGAGGGGGAATAATGTCACCGCCAAGCAATATCCCTGGAGCATCAGGAAGTTATCTGAATGCAAACGGAGAGTCCTGAAAACAAGAGGTACTGCATCATCGTGGCAGCCCGGACAAAGCGCTGGTTCTGTTTGTTGTTTTTTTTTTGTTTACTGTGAGACACATAGAAAGATGGTCTTAATAGGAGAGAAGCATCAGTCAATGACTCCAACTTCATTCACACTTTCCATCCGACCCCATCCATCTTCTCAGCAAAAGCGATGACAGCGCACAATTCAACACCTCGCTCGTCCTCCTCTTCCCTTGGCATATCAATACAACAAAGTTCTACCCATAATAGGCAGCTTTTAAAAAAAAAAAAATGACTCTGCTTTCGCCGCCTCAGTGCCGATCTTTCATCTTTCTAACCATTGAGGTTGATGGCTTTGGGTAAGAGTTAATATTTTCTGTGACCAATGACTCAAAAAATGACATATTCTATGTGAATCCACTGTTGGGTTTACCTTATGGATACCTGCTAAAATCTCTATATTGCTGCTGGCAAAACTCCAGTAGTCTCATATCTACTCTGGCTTTAGAACTCCAAAGTAATGTTTGTGACCTCACACTTTCAGGTTCATCACAATGGATTAGACTACAATAACATTCCGGAACACAATGATGTTAGACAGCTTTCAAGGTCTGAAGACCTACTGTATACGGGAGGAATCTGGGGACAAACAAAATGTAACGTTGAAAGATAGAATTGTGACTTCATGGATGAAACAAGTTGCTCCTCGATGATACAAGCATTAAAGTTTGCATTAACAGGCAGTGGTGAGAGATGTTTGACACCTGTTATCGGCATAACCTCTGACACGGCCTAAACACATTACGGGCACCTCAGGATGGATGATTTCATTGATGTAACAAAAAAGAAAAATAGTGGCAATTACAAACTGCTGGTGTTGACCTCTCTCAGTATTTTTCAACCAGGGCTCCTAGGAACCCTTGGGTTCCCCGGGCATCCCTAAAGGGTTACTGGCAATTTTCTGGTCATTTGAAAATGATATCAAATACAGAAGAATTTACAATGCATCTGATCCCAGACTCGTTATTAGAGAGAGTTGGGGTTCCTTACAATGCATCTGATCCCAGACTCGTTATTAGAGAGGGTTTGGGTTCCTTACAATGCATCTGTTCTCAGACGTGATATTAGAGAGGGTTGGGGTTCCATACAATGCATCTGATCTCAGACGCGCTATTAGAGAGGGTTGGGGTTCCTCAGAATTTCACTTGGGATTCCTTAAAAAAAAAAGTTTGGAAACCACTGACCTTTCGCATAATACTGTGATGAGAAACTAACTGCTACCACTCTTCACATCAATCCCTGAAGCAAAATGAGCAAAGCTGACATATGGTGTCGTGCGGATTCAAAGGGATGTCCTTTCTCGACCCTTTATGCTAGATCTCTCTCCCACCTTCAAATGGGAGCTCCACCACAGGCTGCAGTACAGCCAATTCCACCGGTTCTAAGGATGCACAGCAATTACTACAGTACTGAAAAAAGATCCATGACTAGTTACCGAGCCTCTACAAAGTGATCGTTATCTTTTGGTGTAGCAGAGACTGAGCATCTAATTTTTAAAGTGCCAATAATTTAAACATTGGGCCCCAAAAAGGACAATTACCTTTTGCCTTTTCAAAGACCACTTGAAGTGGCTCTATTACAACTAGGTGATCATGGTCAAATCACTCTATATCCCTGTGCATCAAGTACCAAACAGATGGTGAATTATTTGGGGTACAGATTAATTGTGCCTGTTTTATGTACAGATATACATTCATGGTTAGCTCTGCACAAAAAGAAATTGCTACTGAGAATCAAGCTGCAATAGAAAGAGAACCTCTACATGATTTGCATCCCGTTCCCATAATTCCCATGGTATAGGACTACATGTTGAATCTTATTTTTTATCTATTCAAAAGTCTATGCAGTGTTATGTTCTCCTTCAATGAGCACAACGGAGTAGCTCAGTTATAAGAACATGGTATTCATGTAACCATACACAAAGTGCTCCACATCGTCGATCAAAAGGTGTCAATGAATCAATGACTGCTGACCTTGATGTGGGGTCTACCTTCTTAAGAGCACATTCAGGTCCCTATGAAGTCTACTACACATACTCATTTTAAGCAGTGATCCAACAAAGAATTACATGGCTAGGAAATGTGGGTTCATTTTACCCATTTTATGTCTGAAGAGACCAATGACCAGATTTATTCAACCGGGCTAAGGCTTAAGGAACCTTACTGCCCATTAATTTGAAAGAGCCACAAGATGGCTTAGCACCATCTAACAATTACAGCCCTCTATGTTTGGACTTCCTGTAAAGTGTATGGTCTTGGACTCCATTCTGTGTGCGTTGTGCCTGGCTTTACATGGTACTCTTTCATGTACATATCTAGTAGAGTCCTAATTCTGGCATTAAAGGTGCAAGACCATATACTCTACTTTGGGGGGGAAAAGGAAAACTCTATTTTTTCTTGATATACCAGAACCCTCTTTATGCACTCTTCCTGACTCTTAACGTAATCTCCATTAGTAGTGTGTTCAGAGATACCTGCTAGTCAACTTTCCATTCTCATTGGTATAATAAAATAGTTACTAATTGCTCCTATTCCGGATAAAGTTGATGAAGTTTTACTTTGACAATCAAAATATTGGATGACTTATGGAATCAGACTGTCAGTCTTACCAATTCCTCCTAACCGTGCAAACTGTTCATGGAAACATTTACAAAATTCCAAATATGTGATCATAATTACCAAATAAAACAACACTAAAAAGCCTCATACGGTTCTGAAAAATTAATCACACCCTGCAAATGACAAATCTACAGATGTAGCCAGACTTAATATTTTCGGCGCCGCACAAAGCCAAGTGTAAATCCCTGGAATTTATTTGCTAATCGCGGCTCACTTACCCGCTACGGAGAATCACAGGTGAAGATATTCAGTGCGCCCCCTGCCCGACACACGTACTGAACTGGAATAACATAAATAACCCCACAAATAATTCTGCCGGCTGACTGAAGCGGAGCCGAACAAAGTGCTCACGGGGGTGTAATCTCGCACCTCACCATGGTCACGGGGACAGTAAGTCTTCCTAAAGTACATCTGTACATGCAATGTGATCTGTCGTTGACCCAAGTTAAGAAAAAGCTGCAGATTGCTCTCGTAACTACGTACTTTTTCATTATGGGCTTGTATGTCAAAAACAAAGATAGACTGTCAGACTTCTCTAAACAACTCTTGTTTGCCCAGAGAGAACACCGTGTTTGATCATTCCGTTTTCATCTGTTCCCTGCATTGGATATTGTACATTAATGCCCTTTGCGGAACTATACGTTCACCGTTTGAATTGTTCTGTTTATTATTGTCCAGTTAACACTTGGAGATTGGCTCTGTGATTTGTGTGGGTTAGCTGGTTACCAAAAAACGAAAATAAATAAAATATAATAAATGACATCATTACAGGGCTTGATGGCTCTCAGCTGCTTGGGAATAAAAAGAAGTGAAATGGTCAATAAACTGCTTTTGAACACTACTTATTTTAACAGAGCTCTGGATTTGGTTGGAGTCATGTTTCCATATAGCTAATGGATTTCATAAGTGGAACCCACATGAAAGCCATTGTACGGACAATAGCCGGGTTCAGTAACCATTGAGGTGCCCGTTTAGCACAGGCTCTTTGTTCCCACTAGTTGTATCACCAATGACAGGAATGTTGAAACATTTTCATAAATGGAAGCTGGGACAATTTCTGCTATATTTCCATCACAATGGGCCACGGACTGTCCATTTCGTCCCATGGCCATGGTTGTACCCTACATCCCAACAGTGCATCACTCCAGAGTGGCCAACGGACAAAAGCTTACACTCATAGTAGACAATAATGCTCAGAAAACGGATGCTCTAGTATTACATTTGGAATGGCGTTGTTCCCCCTTTTTGTAGCACTTTGCAATAAGGGTGCACAGAGTAGGTGCTTTACTACACAGAACCATAATCACAAGTGCAGAGCTATACCAGGCGAGACTGGCAAGGTTTCATTAACGCTGTTCCTGCTGCTGAGGACGGCACCACAACAGGCAGGGTAGAAAGAACACACAGTACACGACAAGACACAAAAGGAGGACATATCAGGGGCTACGTGCTCTGTATCTCAGAAAGTCACAGGAACAACCCCACCATCTTAAAAAAACTTTAATGTGCTTGTATAATGAACTTAAAATCAAAAGATGGTCACCAAGTTCATCCGATAGGAAGCTGCAATGTCCTGCTCTTATGACACTGCGGCTTCCTATTGGCCATAGGAGTGAGGCTTAGATGGCAGCCATATTGTTTTCCCAAAAGGGACCAGAATTAGTCCTATAAAAAGGTAAATATCTTAGGAACTGGGGGGGTTCCTGGGGCTAAAAATAACACGGCTCGGCCTTGGGGGACCTCCGGCTTCCAATTCTACACACACAAAAAAACAAGCTTATATTTAACCTTGTAAATGTGTTAATGTGTAAACTCTACTTGTATACCATCCCCTAAACGTGACTTTGGATTGGTTTAAAAATGAAGAAAAATTGTCTGAAGCCACAAACCCAATTAGGAGGCAACAACCCCAAAAAAGCTACAGTACTATATATAATCATCATTTTCTAGACACCAATGTATTCTGCAGTTCAATACCAAGGAGATGAGAGACAATAGCACATTATAATATACAGACGTAGCAGGGGTTACCGCACCCGATGGCATGTTATGGTGCAATATTTTGTGCCACATTGAATCCTCTATTCTGCGTTATAAGCAATGGCAATGATCTTTGCTACATCTGTACAATGCAACTTACCAAAACTTGATCAAGATCGCACAATTATACAATTGGTGAAGAGGCCCCTCCGCCAAGGGGCTTATATCTTAACCAACATTTAGCGCATTAGAGGCCAGTAATGCATTATGGCAACCTAACATTTCATGGATTACTATAAACTCCCATTGCAAGCTTAACAAGTCACTTCTTGATATCTAATGGTCTCCTTCGTATGAACAATGTTTTTTTTTAATCACTGTCCCTGCATTCTACTCCTGCTAAATACAGAAGCTAGCAGAGAGGTCAGGAGACTGTAGTTTCCGGGACACTTCCTGAAGTTCCTGGGGAGTTGGCAACCCCTGAAGGAAAGAGCTTTCCATGTGACCCATGCTCTCGCTTGCTTAGTGTCTGAACATTAAAAGCTTGCAGAGTTTTCCCGTGTGCCCTGCTAAAAGTCATATGTACGTTACACAACACCGAGGTTGCCTTGTTTGGAAGGGGGCGAGGTTCGGCGTCTTGTTCCCCTCCTGTCCATCACTGCACAGGCAGGGAAACTAACCTGACAGTCCTGAAAGGCGAGAGAAACCCAGGTCTCTGACGTTTAATCCCCAGAGTCTAGTTTCACCTCCCCCTCCAAACTCCCCTTGCTTCCTTCTCATCTTCTCCTCTCTCCTTAAGACCTCATGGGCCCTCAGTCACACATCTTAAAAGAGAAACAAAAAACAAAACAACAAAGGCTTACTTGTCTTAAGTCGATGAAGGCCAACTGCAGCGTGTCCCCTTGGAACCCAGGCACTGGTCCAGATCTGGCAAACCCTGTGGGAAAGAAAGAGCCATGAAAAGCGCCTTTAACTAACCATGGACAGGAAGATTGGCAGACGGATGACAGCAAGGACAAGGGAGGCTGGGGGAGAGGAGGAACGAGCTTCTAAGGAGTCATGTCTCTTTTCCTTCATGCCCTTTGTCTGCCCTTCAAAATTTGTATCATCAAAACACCATTAATTCCACCGTCCTGACAGCAAGGAAACTGTACTAACTCAACCTGAAATCTATTCCCATGGGCCACTTTGGGCTTCAGAGTATTTGTTTGGTCAATGGACAAACAACTAAGCAAAAAGGGAGATGGTTGGCGGTGGGGGCAGCATTGTCCGGGCGGGGGGGATAAAGGAGAGGACAAAATAAAAGTTCCCCCCCCCCCCTTCTTTTTCTTCCCATCTTCACACAATAAAATCTTCAGCTGTGAAAAGTCCTTTCAGTTCCGAAAGCTTTTTATATTTCAGGTCGCTGAAGAATTTTCTGATTTCATGCCTGTCACCTCAACCCCGGCGTATTTATCAATAATAACTAATTCCCTGATGCATTGTTAATTGTGCTCTGGCCGCATATTTTCATTATCTGTTATGGTGCATTATTTTCAGGAGCTCCTAGTAGAGGCGCCGAGTGGGATTCTTTATAATATGATTACATGGTCTCCGCCGTAATATTATTCCAGTGAAACTCATTCACAAACGCTCATGAAAGGCAGACTTTATATCTGAAGTACAGTGCGACGCGCTCTGAAGAATGTCCGCCCAGAACTGGCATTGTGCTCAGCTCCGATGGAAAGATGCTCAGACAGTTTCACTCTAGCAAGGGCTTTTCAGCTATACAATTCAAGGGAATGTATAGGACATTTGTGGTTTGCAATTTAATTGGATCCTATTAGTTATTGGTGTCCAACACATACCAGGCATTAGTCTTGCACTTTCATTGGTTCCTGGCACTGTGGTAGAGTCTACTACACAGCTAGAAATCAACTCCTTCAATTCAATTGGTTCCTGACATTGTGATAGAGGTGTACATACTGTAGCTCTGTGTTACATGCACAGCTCAGAATAAGCCAACAATAAAACCTTCCAATCTCAAGCTTCAATCAAGCAGGTTGCATAGTTACATAGTAGATGAAACTGAAAAAAAAAGACATATGTTTATCAAGTTCAACCCATGTTAAATGTAGACGACAGATACTTATTCTATATTTGTAATTACAGCATTTCTATCCAGAGGAAGGCAAACAAAAAAAGCCATCATTATCCAATGATGTAACGTAAGGGGAAAATAAATTCCTTCCCGGCTCCAATTAAAGGTGATGTATCCCCTTGTGTGTTTGAAGTTTTGCAAGTGACCATGGAAGGATCTAAACGTTTTGGTTTCTTAAGGTTTGATGACAACCATCTCCGTTACTTCGTTGAATCCATACCCAGGTCCTGCAAAGTGCCTGTGTGCAGTCCCTATTGGTAGCTGATGGTGGCAGGGGATGGGCATCATAGCATCTTATGGGTCAGCGTTTCTTACAAGTGGCTGGGCGGTACCTGTGGCAGCGGTTGTGAAAAGCGATTCTCAAGAAAAACAAAAAACTGGGATTAAGCCTGAAGCATCTTACATACATCAATATACGGTTATTACTCCACCAGGAGGCAACTGCCCCATGATGTATGTGACAGGAAAAAGCCTCCGATTCATGTGGTCCGCAAATGGGAAAATCGTTTGCTGCCAGAGAAGCCGTCAAAGTAGGGGTTTGCAGACCCCTTTGGCAGCCAATGGGATAACAGTTTGCACATTTAACTTTTAGTCTTTTGTATGGACGGGCACATAATGCACAACTTGCCCTATTCATGAGGAAGACTCCCTTATTACTAACCCAAACAACGTAGCCCACATCTCTCTGAGAGAAGCTCTCATGTGTTGCTCAGTATGTAGCGGGTGTTTCAATACTCATATGTTTATAGCTCATGTTTAAATATACGTGTCGTATTTTAGCGTGCGAATTGTGGGCTTGGTGTCGAGAACATGGGACAAACCCCTGTGTCAGGTTTTGAGCAAATCACGATTTCCCTGCGTCTCGGCCCCTAAATTACAATGTACGGTCTTAGGGACGTGGACGCACTGTGCCCCTAAACCTTCTATACAGACCACTGCGTACATTGCCAGCACTATAGAGGAAAACATTATTAATGGGGCACGTGCAGCTCTGTGGGATATGTTGGGGGTTTCATTTGTGGCCCTTTTATTAGATCAGGTCAACCACAACACTGTATACTGATGCAAAAGAAAATAGTTACAAATGATGTTGTAGCGACTCCAGCTGCCATTAGTTAGCAATGCCCATTTGTAGGTCCAGCTTGTTACTTAAGGTGAGCCAGATTCCAATGGACAGGCTCAGAAAAACCTGATTTAAAGCGGCCGAATCCACAAAATGTATACGGAAAAAGTGCTGCTTTGGGCTGGTTGAGCTGAATCTCCAATCAAAAGGAGTCGAACAAGAACTAAAGGGGTCTTATTTGGTTAGCTTTGGGACTGGATGTGAAAAGTCTACTACTTTTAACGCTTAAATTCCAAACAAAGGGTTTAACTATATCCTAAAATATGAAATAAACATTAGACACTGTTAAACAGCTAAGTATTGTAACACCATGGAAGGCAAGAGGAAGAAGGGGGATGTCAAAGTATTTCTTACAGCTCAACAGTGGTATGGTAATATGGCGACCGACGAGAAGGAACATCACTTTCGGAGGTCATAGTCACAATATAGATTGTGTAAGTACTGTGCTTTTGCTGAAAGAGTAATTAATGCATGGATCAGCATCCCAATGGTGCTGGTAGGAAGGGAGACAATAAGAAGTTACCAGAGCCTGGTAATGGAGAGAGGGGGTCCTACTTGTTTAGGAAGTAGGAATATTAACGTTTTAAGGGAATTAGGGAAGACATGGGGAGACTAGGTTTGTTGCCGTCTCCCTCAGGTACTAGGCATGACAAGGCTCAGCCATTTGGCTTTAACGTAACTCATTTAAAACGCAACAGCGTCTCGCTTCTCATTCACGGAAGCCACGGGGTTAATAAAAACAGCAGAGGGGAAAAAGAGGGGTTAAAATGCGTTAGGGAACCCGAAGTGACAACGAGGAAAGGATGATCAGAATTGCAGGCATCATTTCTCTCTGGCTGTGGAGGGGCTAATGATTGAAATGTGCGAGCTCTGGGGGCAAAAACAAACTCGTGGGTGTTCGTACAGCGGGGAATGTGGGGCAATGGTGCAGTACATCAGGGTACAGAGCTCCTCTCTCCTCCTCCTCCTCTCCCCCCCTGCAGCAAGACTGCCAGTCTGTAAATCTTTAAGCAACTAGATTACAAGACAGAAGCTGCCAGACAACAAAACCTGGGCTTCCCCAAGGAAAAGGAATAAGCACTTTCTGTGCAGCTTCCATTCACTGCTCACTTACACGGGCCTGACAGTGATGCATTGGCAGCATTCACAGCGGCACATCTGTCTTCATCCCCCTGATTAGGGAGGCACCAGAGGGCTTGGCTGGGCGGCAGAGGTCAGGGCTCCTGCTGATCACGTTGACAGCACCTGCTCTGGAGAGCCCGAGTCGGCCCCTGATGCTTTTACTAGTAGCTAATTAGGCGGCAGAGAATATGGAATTCAGCAGCAGGTTTTCGCTCTGTTTTTCCTTCTCTCCATCTGTAAACGTGCATTCCATGATACTCTCTCCTCTTCAGCTATCCTTAAAGCAGCTACTTTACTTGCCCGATTTTGTAGTTTGACACACACACACACACACACACACACACGGAATGTTAGTGCAATGATAAAGTGAACACAAATTGGTGCAATAAATGCAAATCATTGTGCATAGCAATGATAAATACAAATATCTCAAATCCAATGAGACAATCCATAGTGTATAAACTAATATACAACTAGAGTAGATAAAGTGACTCTGAGCGATAGGAAAATGCAATCCGGAGAAGAGGGCTGCTTCTCAGAAGATGTTCCACATCCAAGAAAACAATCTATAGAACACAAGTGAGACGTGCACGCTCCATACGCCTATAATATATATTATCTGTAACTGTGCATGCAATGCCTTGTATATAATGTATAGCCTGTTCACTTATGAAACTATGTATTTGTAACCATGTATTCTTTGTCATCAGGACATACATGAAAACAAGAGGTAACTCTCAATGTATTACTTCCTGGTAACACATTTGATAAATAAATAAATAGTGTGTTAAAGTATAAAAATAGCAATTGATTAAAATACGGCCGACAAACACCACTCACGTGGTGCAGGATAAAAACAAACAAACCGCGTTGTATAATTGACATCATTGGTTACCGGAACCGGCTCAGATCAGGTTTAATCGGCGTTTGGGGTTTCTGCGGGCTCCATACCCCGCCGTGAGCTGTGATATACAGTAGGTGATAGAGACTCTTTCCCTGATTGCAGGGTGAAGCAAATCAGGGAAAGAGTCTCTATCACCTGTCTATCACAGCCGACGGCGGGGTATGGAGCCCGCAGAACCCCCAAACGCCAATTCAAAGTACACGACTGATGTTTCTATCTCCACCTGCACTGTAGGCAGGTACACCACGTTCGCCCGCACCTGCACTGTAGGCAGGTACACCACGTTCGTCCCCACCTGGACTGTAGGCAGGTACACCTCGTTCTCCCCCACCTGGACTGTAGGCAGGTATACCATGTTCTCCCCACTGCTCCTGTTTTGATGTTCCTCCCAAAACCCCGTCAGGAGGCTGGGGTAGCTGGGGGCGATCTAGCAGATTCAGAGATGTTGACTCTCCTCTTGCTATCAATAATAGATCGTCAGCAAACGTAATGTGTCAGGATTAGGTGCATTGTATACGCGCATCTCAATCTTCGTAACACCTGCGTTCCATTCTCTAGTGGCAAAAAATATCATGTCAAGGGATCCATGAACTGTCAAACGCCCTTTGTGGTGTACATGCTCCCTTGCACCCGTGGGATTCAATACGTGGGGCGTCCTACACAAGATTTCCCGAGCATAGGGGGAATGTGGTAAATGGGGTTCTACCACAGTGTGTTTCGACACTTTGCTGCTTGCCAAACTAAGGATCCTAGTAAATTATGTCATGGGATTCGAACATGTCCCCCTCCCCCCTCTTTTTTTTTTAGTGGGGGGAAGGAGACTTTCTGGATCTTCCAGTTGGGTACAGGGAGAAGGAGCGGCTCAGTGAGTAAAGACACCGACTCTATAAACCATGACACCGAGTTTGAATCCGGGGAACCTTGTTCAATTTGTGGTGGCAGATCCTTGTGACTTTGGGGTAAGTCACCATATCTCTCTGTGCTTCAGGCACCAAAAACAGATTGAAAGCTCATCTGGGCAGGGACTGTTTCTACAATAGAAAATAGCACCCTAAGGAGTCTTGTAGTATTCTCACGAATACGTCGCATATCATGTGATGAAATGCGTTGGGACGTAGGACAACACCGCAAGCCGTGGTGACGTCACCTCGCTGCGTGGAGGATCCATGCCTCACTGTCAGCCGATGGACTTCTGCGTTTTAATGCTAATCGTCCCGGACATTTGTTTCCAATAACTTCTGGCGTGCAGCCTTCGTGTGCCGGGTGCAGGATCTCCCACGCGTCAAACACACGGGGGCACCGGGGGGTAACCCAGTAAGAATACTGAATACCAGCTCCGCTGGCAGATACTATACATCGCCTATGCACGGACCGTGGCCCCCTGCAGACGCACTTACCAGAACGCACTCCTACTGTCTCTGTACGTTCTCCCCACTTACCAATTCGATTGTAAGCTCTTCGTGGGAAGGAACTCCTTTACCTATTGCTTTATGCCTGAAGCGCTTATTCCCACTGTATTATGATATTATGCCACGTGTATTGTAAAGTGCTATGTACCTGGATGGCGCAATATAAATAAAGATAGATTTTTTTTAACCTTGTGCATGCATATTATGCCCTTTTTGTATTATTACATATTTTTATTACGCTCTTACACGATAAAGTGTGCACGTCTTTTCCTGAGGACCTGGTATGTGCACTAAGGAGCTGCCCAAGTCTTCAATATCTTTCCAATATTGGATGGATTGATTTGTAGCCGGTTTTCCTATTGAGGACACTAATGATATATTTTCTTCATTTTGATTGTTTATATTTCTATTGGCACAATAATTGTTAATTTTTTTTTTTTTTTTTAATTAGTTTACTAGAATTATTTAAATAATTTCTAACAAAAGCCGTAATTAATGAATATTTTCGGTGGAATTTTAACACAGAATACACACACACACACACACACACACACACACACACACACACACACACACACACACACACAGTTAAAATTCCACCGAAATTATTTATATATATATATTTTAAAGCTTCTAAGTATCTTCATATATGAAGTACGCATTAGATATGTCAGACAATACAGATGTCAGACGTTCTGGAATCCGCTGGCATGATAATGTGTTAGTCCCGCTCCCTGTTTAGAGTTTCATTTCTTTGGGGGCTGCTGAGGGATTTTCTCCATCACACATTAAATACTGCATTGCAGACCTAAGACTAATGGTTAGTTCAAGGAAAAGCTACAAGGAGACAAAAGTTTAGCATAAAACATGAAATAACGGTCTGTCCCACAGGGCACTGAAATGTATTGTGCCTTTTTATTTAGGGTTGAACACATTAGTAAATGTAATTAAATGCCAGTTCTTATGGAGGGCCATTCAACTTATTGGTGATCATATGAAGCAAAACATGTGCTCTACATGCTAACAACGGAGACATGGTTTGTCCTCGTCTCCCCTGGCAGACAGTTAATATGTAAGCTAAGTTATGCTAAAGGAGCGATACATTATTTTAATAAAAACATGTATCTGGGCTTTGCATAAATAAACTTGACTGATACAGTACATAGCACGCAGGTAACACTGTTACATTAAGGATATAATAACCCCCTGTTGCGTAGGGGCTTGAAAGTTGGCAGAGCAGATGCTGGATGTATAGGTAAATGTAGGGGCTATAAGGAGATTTAAACACTTAGCAGCAGAGCCAAACATAAGCAAGATAAAGCAGGCCAGAGCGCGCAGAGCGGGCGCAAAGAAAACAGTGCGCATGCGTTGCATCTTTAGAAAAAGATGAATGGATTTCAATATGGAAACCTCTGGAAGACAGAGAGGCGGGGGGGAAGAGGGGAGAAGGATATCGTGGGGGGTTTCCAGTATATTCAGGGTATGAATCAAATGCAGGATTCGAGCATTCTCCGAGTAAGAGACCAGGCTCCGACGAGAGGGCAGCTCAAGGAGAACACGAAGAAGTCCTTCACTTAAAGACTAGTGGATTATTAGAACTGTATCTAAGCAGAAAAGGTTGTGGGTCAGTGAGCAGAGCAGGGATTCTCCAACTGTGACCCTCGGGACAAAGGCCCCCCCCCCCCCAATGACTTCGGAGGTGGTCTCTGAAGCTGCTTAAAATTCATTTCAAGGAACTTTCATCTACATCAGGGGTGGCCAACTCCAGTCCTCAAGGGCCACCAACAGGTCAGGTTTTAGGGATATACCTGCTTCAGCACAGGTAGCTCCGTCATAATGACTGAGCCACGGATTGATCCACCTGTGCTGAAGCAGGGATATCCTGAAAACCTCACCTGTTGGTGGCCCTTGAGGACTGAGTTGGCCACCCCCGATCATCTTCTAGCCTTTTCCATCACTGTCCCATCAGTGCTGAAGTTTGGTTTGTAACATGATGAGGTCACACCCGTGTCCATTCATTTGGTAAAATATTGCTATTTTCTGTATTATTAACAGATAAAGTATGTATGTGCACAAGATGATGCACACTGGAAAGCAGGGGCGGCTTGAGAACCCCTGAACCAAAGGGATTTAAAATATAGGCTCAAAGGGGTAACAAAAATGTGAGAAACAAGACAGAAATCACACAGTGAAGTTTTGCAGCAGCCTGGGAAAGTAAGCAGGTTCTGCCAGTCATTCCTTTATTTGCTGTCAATACCACACATAATTATTATTATTAATGGAGGTGTGACCCTTACAAAATATGACATTGTAAGTCAACCATTGTGTACCATGTTAAAAAATGATAAAGAACGTGTTACGTGGCCGAGTGCTTTGAGAAATTGTGACGCTAAGTGGAACAGTGGTTTTTTTTTTTCTTCCAAGAGTAATCCCCCTCCTTTTATTTAAATGCAATATCACACAGTGAAAGGACAGTGGTTCTGGGATTTCGCTCTGGACCTCCAAGCTTTTTAGCACGGGTCCGTTTCTTGGAAGCAGTGAGAATTGATAGATGAGGCGGGGCCGATGGACGTGTCCAACAATCTCCGGCAGTTCTGGTATTGCAGGTCGGAGAGTTGGGTGGGCAGAGCAGATCATGTGAATCTTTCTTCTGACCCGCAACTCCTACATATATTTATACACAACACACATCACTGGATGATATGTCAGTGGGGTTTTTTTGTTTGCCTACCTCTGGATCAATATACTGTAAGTAGGGATATAGGATAGAGTATCTGTCGTCTACATTTGGCATAGGTTGAACTTGATGGACCTATGTCTTTATTCAACCTGACCTAGTATGTAACATCAGAACATGTCCTCTCCTTGATGTGTCCACTTGCTGTAGCCCTGGGGTGCATTGTAAGTGCTCAGGTCTTGCTTGTCGAGACGACTTAGAGTGAAACAGAAGAAGGGAATTTTTGCCCTGTCTTCAGGATCACGCGCCGTCTCTCTGCTATTTGACACACTATGATGGCTCCACATGACATCTTTAAAACAAAGAAAGCAATCAGAAGTGGACCAGAAAAGATCAGAAGCTAATTGGGAAGGATAAAGGAGGTTAACATCTATAATGTTTGGGAAAGGATTTTTATTCCATAGATATTGCCAAATACTGTACATCAAGAGTAACGATGAGGTAGAAGAGGGAGAGTATTGTCTGGAAAATAAGCAACTCTAGAACAAAAAACTTTGGCTAAATGTGAGCAGGTTCTCCTTCTACAAGGGTTGTGGATGTATGAGGCAGACACCCAGCAGATCTAGTAGGAAGCTAATGGAGACAATTGGGACAGAAGCAGGGGAACCCTGACCAGGTATGAAGGCAGGAGGTTAAGTGTAGGGTCTTGGATGTACGGGGGAAAATGGGCCAACAAGGAAGAAAAAGGGGCCTATGCCTACTGTGGAGTTCTATATTTCTATGTATACTACCCTCCTCTCGTTCAACAGCTTGAAATACAGGTCACACTCTTCATCTAAACCAGGGGTGCACAAAGTTTTGGAGCTGCATCCCCCGTGTGACAGCCCCAGCACTCGTGCCCCCCGCGGGTCATGTGACGTCACCCCACAGCATCATTCGACATGCGTTATTATGGCGATGCGTACGTCACATGACCCCGCTGCGTCATTTGACGCCGCATTGCCATGGCGACGCGCCCAGAAGACTATAAAACCCCGTAAGTTGAGGCTGCAGAGGCCTCACGTGGCACCCGGCATTTAACTTAAATGCCTCGGGGAAGAGCGTGGGGCCGCTACAACTTCTGCGCCCCCAACAAAGTCCCACTGCCCCCCTGGGGGGCACGCCCCCCAGTTTGCGCACCCCTGATCTAAACCATAGGGTCTTGTTATGCTTCCACCTTGCACCAAAACAAGGGTAGGGTTCCAAACAGAAATGTAGAAATTGAAGGTGGATAAAGACTCGTTGGCCCTACTCACCAAACTATTCTAAAAGCTCACTGGATCTGTGGCTTATTGTACTGTTATAGTACCTGTGTCTAACTCAAGTACTTTGTATGCATCTTATACTATATTAGTGAAAGCACTGTATGTTTGCCTGCCTGGGTGTCCGGTGTCCCTAGGGGAAATCTCATTGGTCCCTTGGGTCGCCCGCCCCCGCACACCTCTCATTGGCCTGAGGCGGAGTGACGGGCCACACACACACACACACACAACACAGCAGCTCTATACACACACACACACACACACACACACACACACACACACACACACACACACACACACACACACACACACACACACACACACACACACAACACAGCAGCTCTATACACACACACACACAACACAGCAGCTCTATACACACACACACACACACACACAACACAGCAGCTCTATACACACACACACACACACAACACAGCAGCTCTATACACACACACACACACAACACAGCAGCTCTATACACACACACACACACACACACACACACAACACAGCAGCTCTATACACACACCCTCTGTCCGCACCCCTCCCCCCCCCCCTCACGTGCGCCGTCCTGCACTGGCTCCGGACGGGAAGCGCGGCCCTCCTACCCCAGCCGCTCCCTTACCTCCCCGGCGCTACCACCCGCTCAGGTAAGTCATTGTGCGTCCCGCCTCAGCCTCAGGCCCACTGCGCGTCCCGCCTCAGCCTCAGGCCCACTGCGCATGCCGCCTCAGCCTCAGGCCCACTGCGCGTCCCGCCTCAGCCTCAGGCCCACACACACAGGGCGCTTCCTACCGCCGCTCAGCCAGACGCCACATCGAGCGGGCGCCGGGGGGGGGGGAGCGCGAGTCTTAGGCCCACACAGGGCGCTTGCTTCCTACCGCCTCTCAGCCGGACGCCACATCGAGCGGGCGCCGGGGGGGGGGGGGAGCGGGCGCCGGGGGGGGGGGGAGCGCGAGTCCTAGGCCCACACAGGGCGCTTCCTGCAGCCGCCTGCACGCCTCACTCAGCAGGACGGCACATCGGGGGACCAAGCGGGCGCCGGGGGGGGGGGGGGGAGCGCGAGTCACAGGGAACGGGGGGGGCCACCAGCCGAACCAGCAGGGGGACGGACGCACGGAGGAGGGGGGGGAAATGCCCATACATAAATTATGACAATACATATGCCCACTGCTCTCCACCCCCCCCCCACTCCCCTTTCCCGCTCCCCTTTCTCCCCCCCCGCTCCCCTTTCTCCCCCCCCCGCTCCCCTTTCTCCCCCCCCGCTCCCCTTTCTCCCCCCCCCCCGCTCCCCTTTCTCCCCCCCCCCCGCTCCCCTTTCTCCCCCCCCCCCGCTCCCCTTTCTCCCCCCCCCCGCTCCCCTTTCTCCCCCCCCCTCCCCTTTCTCCCCCCCCCCCCCGCTCCCCTTTCTCCCCCCCGCTCCCCCCTCCCCCCCCGCTCCCCTTTCTCCCCCCCCCGCTCCCCTTTCTCCCCCCCCCCGCTCCCCTTTCTCCCCCCCCCCTCCCCTTTCTCCCCCCCCCCTCCCCTTTCTCCCCCCCCTCCCCTTTCTCCCCCCCCCTCCCCTTTCTCCCCCCCCCTCCCCTTTCTCCCCCCCCTCCCCTTTCTCCCCCCCCTCCCCTTTCTCCCCCCCCGCTCCCCTTCCCCCCCCCGCTCCCCTTCCCCCCCACCGCTCCCCTTTCTCCCCCCCCCGCTCCCCTTTCTCCCCCCCCCGCTCCCCTTTCTCCCCCCCTCCCGCTCCCATTTCTCCCCCCCCCCCGCTTCCCTTTCTCCCCCCCCCCCGCTCCCCTTTCTCCCCCCCCCGCTCCCCTTTCTCCCCCCCCCCGCTCCCCTTTCTCCCTCCCCCCCCGCTCCCCTTTCTCCCTCCCCCCCCGCTCCCCTTTCTCCCCCCCGCTCCCCCCTCCCCCCCCGCTCCCCTTTCTCCCCCCCCCGCTCCCCTTTCTCCCCCCCCCCGCTCCCCTTTCTCCCCCCCCGCTCCCCTTTCTCCCCCCCCCCGCTCCCCTTTCTCCCCCCCGCTCCCCTTTCTCCCCCCCCGCTCCCCTTTCTCCCCCCCCGCTCCCCTTTCTCCCCCCCCGCTCCCCTTTCTCCCCCCCCGCTCCCCTTTCTCCCCCCCCCCCCCCGAAACCTTTACAACAAATACTCACCTATTGTTCCACGAGTTATAAATAATACAACCTATTACGCATTTACATCCCGGGAAACGCCGGGTCTCTCAGCTAGTTTACTATATTTATAAGAACTAAAATAAAATACGGACAATCTCAACTAGCAATCAGCTACGGGAGCCTCTCAAGAGGACAGGAATATCTTGGGGCAAGATGGCTATATGTAAACACTTTATAAACCCACAAGCTGAAAGCAGCCGGCGTTGGTCGGGAACTCTAAGACACCCCAAAATAAGCCAAGTTGGCGTTGGAATTCCATTCTCTGATGTGATGGGAACATGTCATGTGTGAGGTCACTGGTGACATCACCAATGATTTTATATGTGATGTCATGTATGATGACATCGAAGCATGGGGGGGTGAGTTAAGGTTGTGCGTCACCTTAACTTCAACATTTCTAGACTTTTTTTTTTTTTTCCAACTTCAAATTTTATGGAGTTTTCCATAAGGCATGAGACAATTATACATGTCTCCTGAGTTTGCATAATATAAGTGTCAACGCCATACCTCATGACACATAAAACAACACCACGGGTGGAGACGAGCCGCCGATTTTAGATCTTGGTCCCTATAAGGGCTCTGCTATGTACTATCTTGCGACCAGCAGATCCTTGGTGCATCCCAAAATGTGATGATCCCTTGTCTAACTCTGTGGGCAGGCCTATCACCTATCTGTGTGATTTTTAGACGAGACAGTCTGTCTGATTTCTGGATCCGCTGCCAACCATCAAAGGAGAACGCACCTAAACCTATCAAAGCCAAACCGTGGCATTGCTCACCCCCTGGATGTTTGCCGGTGTCAGCCATGGCAACCAGAATTTTGGGAAATTTGTGTCAGTGTCGTTAACTAAACTCGTCAACTTCTCCATCTGGCAGACTAACCAAATTCTGTTCCGAATCTTATCAATGGATGGAATTGTGTTTTGCTTCCACAATGCTGCGATCTCGCACCTCGCGGTTGTTGCAAAATGCGCAACTAATTTATTTTCCGCCCTGGCTACTTCCTGCGCTGGTTTATTTAGCAAAAAGAGCCAGGGGTCCAACTGAATTTCGAGGTCCAAAATCCTCTGAAGCCAAATCCTGATCTGTTCCCACAAAGGGGATATTCGAGGGCACGACCACAGCATGTGTAGCAAGTCCGGTGGCTCTTCACATTGCTTAGGGCACAAGGGGGAGTAACCTGGGACAAATTTAGACAATTGTTACCGGAGTGAGGTATCACCTCATAAATACCTTATATCCGTTCTCCTTCAATGTCGTGCATATAGAACATTTGGCTGCTGCGCTAATCATCTCGGTCCAGTCCTCGTCCTCTCAAGTCGTGTCCAAGTCCGATTCCCACTGGGTCATGAATTTCAACTTCTGTGAGTAATCCTTACCCGAAACGATCACTTCTCCGTACATTCTAGATGTTAGTCCCCGTGTGTCATTACACAACACACAAAGCGTTTCGAAAGTCGGCAGCGGTGGACGTGACATGTGTTTGGTATAAAATGCCCGGATTTGGAGGCACGTACAAAAATTCTGTGTTAGGGATGTCTTTTTCTGACAATCTGTTTGAATGTCTTAATGGTGATTCTACCCACCAAATCCTTCTATCTCCCAATACCCTGTTGTTTCCATACCCCCAAATTCTTACTATCTAGCCCTGGAGCAAAGTCCGGGTTGCCATATAAAGGGTATTTCTAGACTTTTGAAGGGTCTTCTTACAAATCTTAACTTCACTTTTCAATTGAATATATATGTAAGTGTATCTGTCTCTGTGTGTGGTGCGTCTGTGTATGCTAATAAAAGAGCCTGTGTGTCATCTGTCTGAGCCATAAGCTACACCACCATGAAACATGCATATGCATACATACATACATACATATAAAAACATACATACATACACACACACACACACACACACGTTTGGTTAAAATAAGTGCACTTTTTAACGGTTTAGTCTGTCATCTTGATTCAAAATAGAATCCAATTGTATCAAACAGACAAATACCTGCTCTTTGATCTCAGGATCCATCAAGCAACATTTGGTTACGATATCTTAAGAGGTGTTCAAATACATAGCAAAGAGACCGGCAACCTTCCAAAATATATAGTAGATTCATACTATCGCAGTCACAACATCATGCGTTACAAAGGCTGTCTGAATGGTTACCTATCATTTGTTCTACCTAATAATTTCAGTGTCTGGCAGAAACAGCAGCTATAGTGTGATGTTACTGGAGCAGAGTCACTTATACCAACCAACTGGTCCCTGCAATTCCATTACCAACCTGTATTCCCTCAGCTACCACTCTCTCTCCATATCTCAACTACAAACCAACCTCACAGGCACACCCTTTCCATGGAACGTCCTCCAATGTGCTATATCCAAGTCTATATCCAGAAGGTGCACTCACACTTACATGATATCCTATTGGATCTGCTCGCATACGGCTTAGATTGTAAGCTCTTCGGGCAGGAACTGTCATCGTGTTTCCACATCTCCCCCCCATGTAGTGACTTTGCATTATCTCACGTCGCCAATGTTTATATCTCCTTTTGTACATGCGCGGCCTTTCATAACAAAACAAGCTCGGCCTTAGAAATAAAACCCGGGCCCATAAAAAGATGGACCTGATAAAATGTGTTCTGGCAAAAACATTGTTAATGGGGTAAGAAAAAAAACCCAACCAACTCCATGTTTACCATAACTCGGCCACTTGCTTAAAGCAAAGTGCAGGCATCCCTCGATATAAGGCAACGCAGTATATGGAAATGTGCTATAATGCCACACACAAATTAAGGAAGAAATTCGATATACTGAATGTTAAATTCACATTAATGGGATCCTGAATCTCTAAAATTATACATTGTGCAACAACATCTAGAAAGTAGTACCATGTGGGCTCATGAACATGTACCGACAACCTGCACCGGTACTGGAACTGTACCGACAACCTGCACCGGTACTGGAACTGTACCGACAACCTGCACCGGTACTGGAACTGTATCGACAACCTGCACCGGTACTGGAACTGTACCGACAACCTGCACCGGTACTGGAACTGTACAGACAACCTGCACCGGTACTGTAACTGTACCGACAACCTGCACGGGTACTGGAACTGTACCGACAACCTGCACCGGTACTGGAACTGTACCGACAAACTGGAACTGTACCGACAACCTGCACCGGTACTGGAACTGTACCGACAAACTGGAACTGTACCGACAACCTGCACCGGTACTGGAACTGTACCGACAACCTGCACCGGTACTGTAACTGTACCGACAACGTGCACCGGTACTGGAACTGTACAGACAACCTGCACCGGTACTGTAACTGTACCGACAACCTGCACCGGTACTGTAACTGTACCGACAACCTGCACCGGTACTGGAACTGTACCGACAACCTGCACCGGTACTGGAACTGTACCGACAAACTGGAACTGTGCCGACAACCTGCACCGGTACTGGAACTGTACCGACAACCTGCACCGGTACTGGAACTGTACCGACAACCTGCACCGGTACTGGAACTGTACCGACAACCTGCACCGGTACTGGAACTGTACCGACAACCTGTACCGGTACAGGAACTGTACCGACAACCTGCACCGGTACTGGAACTGTACCGACAACCTGTACCGGTACTGGAACTGTACCGACAACCTGCACCGGTACTGGAACTGTACCGACAACCGGTACCGGTACTGGAACTGTACCGACAACCTGCACCGGTACTGGAGTGTGACTTCCGGCTGATAGGATGCATGTGGCCCTGGGAACCGGATGAAACGACTTGCGTGTGAGTCACACATCAAGAGGCCTAAAGCAGGGGTCTCAAACGCAGTCCTCAAGGGCTACCAACTGGCCAGCTTTTATAAATATCCCTGCTTCAGCACAGGCGGCTCAATCAGTCCCAGCATGAGCACAGGTGGCTGAATCATTGGCACAGTCAAACACTGAGCGATATCCATATAAGCTGGCCTAGTAGGGCCCCTCGAGGACGGAGTTTGAGACCCCCTGGCCTAAAGATTGGGACAAGACTATAACGGTCGTGATCTCGCAGCAGTAATGGAGAAGCAAAGTATTCTTACGTTCACACTCCTTGATGTCCAGGTTGAACTGCTGCAGGGCTCCCATGGTGATCTGTTTCACCTCCGCTTCCAGCAGCAGCAGCGTCAGGGAGGTGGAGAGGTGCTTGCAGGCGGACATGCAGGCCGTCTGTGCCACCTTGCCCTGGGGGAGGAGAGAGAGGAGACAGGCGGTAATGATTACACACTGGCAGTGCACCCGGAGTGACATAGCCAAGTGACACACAGGCAAAGCTAATGGATCGAATCATTTTGTGTTTTCAATACATTGACGCAACATCATTTTCCTGTCTTTTTAAGATATGGAGCAAGGGAACAGAGAAAGCTCGCTCTACCTGTAGGGTGCGGCGTGTATCTATTCATTACAACGTGTATTAAAGTTTATTTTCAAACATTTTCACGACCCCACAAATACCCTATACTGTACATCAAGGTATTTGTTTTTTTAACACAGACCAAATCACCTACCTCTAGGCCAATTGGCTTCATTAATAACACAGTATTTAATGTATACCGTCGCATTTGGGTTTATTTAGGAGTGCACCCTACAAAAGGATATTTATCATTCCCCTCCCTCCCCCTCGTTATATTTTTAAGATGGTCCACAGGGTGATTTTATTTAAAAAAAATTGCTTTAAAACAGTCCTGACAAAGGCAACGTTGGCAGCCATTCAGCCTTTTTACCCTTCATTAGATAGGACTCCCAAAGACACATTTTGTGATGTTTTTGGAGCGGCGACCATTGCACCAAGCCCCTTAAAGAAGGAAATGAGAAACAAAAATGGGAGAAAGGGGCTTAGCGTCTGACTCGGTGCTTTCAGGTTCTTTTAACTCTGATAGGATACAAGGTAAGGATGTTATAACACGCTTGCAGGACACAGATACACATACAGAGGAATTGATACACAAGAGACTTGGATGTGTAGGACGGATGACTTTGTACAAAGGACGACCCCTTCGTGCTACCGTGCTGACGGTAGCTGCCTCTGTGTACACACGAGTGCCACGCCCCGGCTGACGCATGCATAGCTTCCTTCGCAGGGGTGAAGTGACCTGCAGGGAATTCTCTGAGCTGGAAGGGGCACGTTCAGCCCGTGTGATCCTCCGACAGAAGCAGCCCTGCCCCGGGGGTGTGAGACACAGGGCTGCACCTCAGGTCTTGCCACATAGGAGAAGGGCGTGAATACCCCTGGCCTTTGCTTTACCTCTCTCCCCCCTCCCCTCTCTCCGCACGCAGTTCCGCTCCATTTCCCCCCTCATTAATTCCACTGCAATTTGTATAAAACGACTCATCTATTATGTGCAAAACAGCAACATTCTGCTCGTTCAACTACAATCAGCGGCCGTAATTAGAGGGTTTAAACGCGGGGAATTGCTCAGGGGGAATGGGCACACATTGTAAACAAGCCTTATAGATGAACTGTGTATTACATAATACATGTACTTCCTACTCCCAGCCTAGTGTACCATCCTACTCCCAGCAAACAGGATGAGAACGTTCAATACCTGCGCAGCAAAGCACTCGTACGGGTGTGGGGGTTCCACGCAGGGGATCCCCCAGTTCCTCACCCCTCCCTTCTAAGTATGAAGCGTGGGGGGGGGGGTCTCCAGAAACCCCTGCTCCCCCATATTGCTGCCAGCAGAATCCCCGGCTGGGTGAACGATACGGAAGCTTGTGTCTCGCGAGTCAACAGGAAGCCGTGACGAAATCCGTGGCCTGGCGAACCCTCCATGGAGAACAGGCAGCACCCACCGTACGGAGGGATCTGGGGAAACGGGCGGTCGCCGGCGCTCAACCGGGCAAATCTTTATTTATTTTTAAACATGGAATGTTGCTTTAATATTGAGAACGTGTTTAAGTTCATTGATTACGGATCGCCTTCCAATTCCTCATACTGTACATGCAACCACAAGTAAAAGACCTGCAATATTTAAAAGCCCATATTCACACTTTTACATTGATGAACGACTCTTATTGGTCCATTGGAGGGTATATCAAAGTTTGCACTCAATGTACACTTCTCCCGAAAAAATACAGCTACTAGAAGTTTATAACGAGATATCACACACGCAATCAGACAGCCAAATGATGATGCTAATCTTAATCATTTAAATATATATTCCACATTCACATCAGCATATTTCCCAGGTATCTCAGGAGTGTTCACAGGTATGTGTCTCCATATGTTAAACAAAGGGGCTCTCTTCCCCTCTATTTATGGGTGTAAATTCCTCTCTGGCAACTTTTACATTTTGATAAAAAAAATATCATGTGTGAGCACAGTCACATGTCTCAGACAGGTCTGCAACCCTGCCCTTCCCCATTATCTCTTAGGGCCGTTCTATAGTGTGTGCGGCCGTGCACGTGACGCACACTTTTTGTGTGTATGCTGTGAGCGTGTGTGTGTGTGTGTGTTTAAATAAGTTTCGAAATAAATAAATACTTTAATACATTTTTTAATAACATTGTACACACACACACACACACACACACACACACACACACACACACACACACACACACCCACACACACACACACACAGCGGTAGCGGCGCAAATTCCCTCTTTTCTTCATCCTCTCCCCGTCGGCTGGTTCCACTCTCCCTGCCGTGTGCGGGCGTGGCACCATTATAGAATGGCTGACTAACCACAGCCAACTAAAACTGCCGCGAGGACAGCGTAGCGCGCACGCATTATAGAACTGGCCTGAGCCCACCATGCTGCTACTGCAGCCAGGGCTTCTGGGTAATGACATGCAAATGAGCACACAGTCACTTTTTACTAACCCTGTTAGCTTATGCCTGCCACATTAGGCTGCACTTAAAGTGTCGGCGAAGCAAAGTTGCGGCAAAACAAATGTATTGCCGCCGTCGCGTGCGCTAATAGTAGAAGCGACAGCTGTAAGTCGCTGTAAGTCAAGCCAATTAGATTTTTCCAGCGACCGCAGCGTGACATCGCCGTCGCTATAAGCGCAGCCTTACATAGCTTTTCAGCACATCCAGGGTTAAAGAAGTGCAGAGCCAGTAACCCTACGGTCATAAATGGCAAAGTTTACGTTAACATGTGGAATTTTGCCTGGACACGTCATTCTGATCGAGCCTCCAAGTCTCAAAAGTTCCTATGCTCTGGATTGAAACATAGGGGAAGTTTGCTCATGTCTACATGGGGCAGTGCGAGGCGGGGGCAGCGCGAGGTGGGGCAGTGTGAGGCGGGGCAGCGCGAGGTGGGGCAGCGCGAGCGCGAGGTGGGGCAGTGCGAGGTGGGGCAGTGTGAGGCGGGGCAGCGCGAGGCGGGGCAGCGCGAGGTGGGGCAGCGCGAGCGCGAGGTGGGACAGTGCGAGGCGGGGCAGCGCGAGGCGGGGCAGCGCGAGGCGGGGGCAGCGCGAGGTGGGGGCAGCGCGAGGCGGGGCAGCGCGAGGCGGGGCAGCTCGAGGCGGGGCAGCGCGAGGCGGGGCAGCTCGAGGCGGGGCAGCTCGAGGCGGGGCAGCGCGAGGTGGGGGCAGCGCGAGGCGGGGCAGCGCGAGGTGGGGGCAGCGCGAGGGGGGGCAGCGCGAGGTGGGGCAGTGCGAGGTGGACCATGGCCAGTGGGAATCCCGGCTGGAAGCTACACGCAGACAATGATAAGTGAGAGCTTGTAGTATGCAGCTCTGACACACAGCAGAGACAGTTTCAGTGGCAGCTCTGCTCAGTGGCGTGCAATGCTCTGTCCCGTCACACAGGTAATGCTGCCTCCTAGGAAGGGCAGAATCTTCCCCCGGGACAGAAATGTTGGAACATTTTTTGTTGATGGCAAAATCGCAGCATTATCATAATCTAGTAAATTAAACGCTGTCATTTCAACGAGGGGACAATCGCCATAATTACAGTGCTACCCGCCTACAACCATTCGAGTAGGGGTGGGCAACTCCAGTCCTCAAGGGCCACCAACAGGCTCCGCTTCAGCACAGGTGGCTTAAGCAGTGGCTCAGTAAAAGACTGAGCCACTTGTGCTGAAGCAGGGATATCCTTAAAACCTGGCCTGTTGGTGGCCCTTGAGGACTGGAGTTGCCCACCCCTGCAGTCGAGAAACCCCATGATACCGCTTCAAGTCCAATGCTTTAACAAAGCTATGGCCATGGGAGAAGTGGAAAGTTGGACTACGGTGCTGTAACTTGGGAAGAGTTGCTAAAACATGGGCTTTAAGGACAGGGAATTGACAGAGAGAGTGGGGGGCTCAGAGACATACTGTAGCGGAGAAAACCATGAATGCAGTTTCTCTGAATTATCAACAACCCAATGAATATATTCCACCAAGTACAACACTCTTTCACACGGGGTTTCTGAGGAACAACTCCCGCACGCTGGTTATTTTTCCTTTGCGCAATGAATCTAGAACCGGGGTTCCAGAACTGCTTGAGGGGACACCGTGCAAAGATCCCGAGAACAGCCGAGTTTATCCCTTCGCTGCCAGAAAACAGTGAGCGGGCTGAGTGGTGGTAAAGGTAAGTAACAATTGGTAGACAAGCGGAAAATCCAAAAAATAAGTGGTGTTAAAGGCAACTACTGGGCACCACTAATCTATAGTTCCAAAATGGTGGCGGCCCTTTTTGGGTGAGGGCACTATGTCCCATTATCTTATTGGGCCACGTCCAAAATGGTGGCGGCCCTTTTTGGGTGAGGGCACTATGTCCCATTATCTTATTGGGCCAACAGTTATCCAAGCAAGAGGGACACACACAGACACCCACACATCTGAGGAGGACATGGAAACCCAGGAAGTTTGCAGTGCTGGCCCTACAACAGGCAATATTCAGTCCAAATGGTTTAATTAGTTCCACCACCCTCCCTCCCCCCGCCCCCCTGCAATAACATGTTATTTAGTTGCCCGTGACCTTTTCCAAATATAAAAGTGCTTTTTATATGTCCTGTATTAACGTTTGGTTTTCATACTATTTGATTGAACTGGCGGCTTTTGTAACACAAATGCCAGTTACCGACCCCACTGATAGCCAGAGGAAACAGCAGGGCAAAGCAATCCATTGCTGGCCTCTCTTCCCCCCCGAGGGGTAAAGCCAAAACCCCCTCCCCTCTGTTCGTTCAGACATTTGTCCCTTCCCAGCTGTACAACGCCATGTAAAGCTACCCCCCTCCCCCCCCCCCAAGTGCTAATAAGGTTTTTGATTCCATGCATTAAAAAAAAAAAATAAGGCAAAAATTAAATTAGAAGAAATTGTGTCTTTCAAATATGGGAGGGGGGGGAGGGGGGGAATGGACTTCTTGAAAAGATTTGATCACCACTACAGTGCAAACATCCCTTCCGATTGTCTTTTTTTCATTCTCACGTTCCTTTCGTCTCGTCTCGCAGAGGTGCAAAGCTGGAAATGAAGACTTCCTGGGGTGGCGGTCCCTTCCAATCAGAGAAGAGTTTTTAGTTAACTGACGGGCAATCATTTTCTGGCATCAATAGGGTTAAAAAAATAAATACATTTAAAAAAAGTAAGACGTACATTATATCATATATTTAAGTTTATACTGTATTCTAAACATTATAATGTAAACTTTGTGTTTGCATCCCCTCACTCTTCCTTATTCTGGCCCCCGTTTTTAAATTGGTACACAGGTGCCTATGTGAGCTAAACTCCTATAATGTTTGTATCTTGCCTCCTAAATATGCCCTGCTCATTAAAAATAATAAAACTGTGTTTCTTTGGTTAAAAATCATCATTTTTCTTCGTCTCTGGCTTCCGAGGTTACCATGGTAACCTTTAGACTGGCGAGAAGTAGGATTGCCGGGTGGCTTCTCCAAAAATACGAGGCACAACGGTGAAAAGTGCCCCGTGGGGCGTGGGGGGAAAGAAAATGGACGCTTTAAAACAAAAGCACAAGGTTACAAGAACAGCAGTCCAGCAATTGGCTGTAACATTGACGTGCCTGCGGAAAAAAAGTCCTAATTTAATCTAGAAAGCGTCGGCCCTGGGAGCATATTCCCAGAAATCAGGGTCCCCCTCTCTCCCCCCAATGCCTGTCTGTCTGTGACCCTGTGACTAGCTCATCTCTCCATGCATTATTTACAGGCTCATTACTCAGCTCTGCTTCCCTTCACCATCTCCGCTCCCTTCCAGGGATTACGGGAAAGTTGCCATTAGTTCTGATTTTCGCGTCGATACGGGAGGCAAAGAACTACATTAAAACGACATTAAAAGGATCAAAAGATAGGAAATGGGCCATCGGGCTGTGGTTTCCTCCTATAACTCAGCTCCCGTCTGTCATACTCTGACCCTCAGGCAAACCAAGACAAGTCCCTATTGTGTGTTCTAGTCCCTGGCGATCATGCCCTACTAACAGCCTCACATACGTGCAGCCGGCCAGAGCAGCTCACCGAAACACTTCCATCCCAATCTTCTCTGGCAAATCAGAGAGTCTTTCCAGTGATCCCCTCTCTGCTACAGTTTAGGGCCCAGCTTACCAAGCGGTGCTCTGCAGTAAGACACCCCTACGGCCCATTCACTTGAATCGTCCGGAAGGCGTCTTTAGACGTGGCACCAGTGGTGGCTTCAGAAAGTAATGGTATTGGGCAAAGCCGTTCAGAATGTATTTAGGGAGATCTAAAGGTGAAACATCCCCTAGTAAGGCAAAAAAAAATCCAACAATCTTTTGCAAACAATGTAACAATGTATTTGGCTTCCTTAAACCCAACCTAACTGTGCTAAAAGCAAAGATTTGTCTTCTTTTGTTCCACCGGGCGCCGTCTCACAGAGAAAACAACGTACCAGACCTCGCGATGGGACAGCTACCTCGCGGGGGGGCACGCAAGGGGTTAACTTCGTGGGAGAGGTCAGCTCCTGGTAGAAAGGCACCAATAACCCGGATGTAAGCAGGACGCTGCCGCCTGTGCTCTCCGGTCCCAGGAGGGACGGCTCCCTATAAGTAATAATTACGCTGTCAGAATAGAACTAGGTGAGGCCGACTGAACGCCTCGCCCCTTCCTGTAATAGCAAAGTGACACGCTACGAGGATACGCAGCAGGGGACGCGGCGCCACGCTGGGTGTGAAAAGAAAATAACGGTGGTCCTCCCTAATACCATCACCCTTCCACAAAAAAGTAGCACCACTTAGTACACATGGGCTTAATGTTGTGAGCCTGTGCGCTGTGGCTGATGGTCCGTGCTGTTTGTGCTGCTCTTAACACACTTATCTATAGTACTTTCTAAAGCACTGAGGGGTTACTCAGGGGAGCAGTCCAAGCAGGGGGTCCCCGGAGCGGAAACCCATTAATTTCAGCTCCGGGGACCCCCTGCTTCCTGAGATACTTCCCTCCGAAGGGGGGTGTCTCCCGCAAGGTTAAAGCTCCCGCGTCACGTGGGCCAATAAGAAGTGGCACCAGGATGACATCATGACTTCCTGTTGGCCCGCCAGAGCTATGAAAAGCGGCCATTACATGAACCCCAGCTAGTGAGCCGGAGCAGCTACCGGCACCCACTACAGAGGTATTTCTGGAAGCAGGGGGTCCCAGGAGATGAAATGAATGGTGTGCAGCTACGGGGACCCCCTGCTTCAATTCAATGTAAAAGAAAAACAACAACAAATGGGGGCCCTCTGAGAATGCATTGAGTAACCTCCTTAGAGTCACTGCTCATCCATTCCTGCCGAGCATCTCACAGCCTTTTCTAAACCACGCCTTCAAACTCAGCCCACATTAGTGCAACCCATTTAGGTTACAACATGGAGGCTCCCCTGATTTAGGAGTGACCCTAATCCATGTGCTTGAAGGAGTTAACTACTGAAGTCCCTTCCGGATATTGGTGTGTATTCTGTGGAATTTATTATTCTCTTCTTGAGTTAGGCCAGGGGTGGCCAGCTTCAGCGCAGGTGGCTCAATCAGTCCCAGCTTCTGCACAGGGGGCTCAACCAGTTCCTGCTTCAGCACAGGTGTCTCAATCAGCTCCTGCTTCAGCACAGGTGGCTCAATCTTTGAGCCACCTGTGTTAAAGCAGGGATAGCCTTAAAAACGTACAATGAGGACTGGAGTTGCCCACCCCCCGCTATAGAGTCCTGTTTGGCTGCAATGTGATTATGTTGAACTTCCATGTAAATAAAGCTCCACGTGGGTATCACGCCTTGTTAGGTCTAATTGCAGCCTGTCGGGCCGGCCTTGTTTCAGGAGCTGGGACGTGAAACGCAGTAATTGCAGCCTGTCGGGCCGACCTTGTTTCAGGAGCTGGGACGTGAAACGCAGTAATTGCAGCCTGTCGGGCCGGCCTTGTTTCAGGAACTGGGACGTGAAACGCACTAATTGCAGCCTGTTGGGCCGGCCTTGTTTCAGGAGCTGGGACGTGAAACGCACTAATTGCAGCCTGTCGGGCCGGCCTTGTTTCAGGAGCTGGGACGTGAAACGCACTAATTGCAGCCTGTCGGGCGCCGGCCTTGTTTCAGGAACTGGGACGTGAAACGCAGTAATTGCAGCCTGTCGGGCCGGCCTTGTTTCAGGAAATGGGATGTGAAACGCACTAATTGCAGCCTGTCGGGCCGGCCTTGTTTCAGGAACTGGGATGTGAAACGCACTAATTGTAGCCTGTCGGGCCGGCCTTGTTTCAGGAAATGGGATGTGAAACGCACTAATTGCAGCCTGTCGGGCCGGCCTTGTTTCAGGAAATGGGACGTGAAACGCACTAATTGCAGCCTGTCGGGCCGGCCTTGTTTCAGGAAATGAGATGTGAAACGCAGTAATTGCAGCCTGTCGGGCCGGCCTTGTTTCAGGAAATGAGATGTGAAACGCACTAATTGCAGCCTGTCGGGCCGGCCTTGTTTCAGGAAATGGGACGTGAAACGCAGTAATTGCAGCCTGTCGGGCCGGCCTTGTTTCAGGAAATGGGACGTGAAACGCAGTAATTGCAGCCTGTCGGGCCGGCCTTGTTTCAGGAGCTGGGACGTGAAACGCAGTAATTGCAGCCTGTCGGGCCGGCCTTGTTTCAGGAGCTGGGACGTGAAACGCAGTAATTGCAGCCTGTCGGGCCGGCCTTGTTTCAGGAGCTGGGACGTGAAACGCAGTAATTGCAGCCTGTCGGGCCGGCCTTGTTTCAGGAAATGGGATGTGAAACGCACTAATTGCAGCCTGTCGGGCCGGCCTTGTTTCAGGAACTGGGATGTGAAACGCAGTAATTGCAGCCTGTCGGGCCGGCCTTGTTTCAGGAACTGGGATGTGAAACGCACTAATTGCAGCCTGTCGGGCCGGCCTTGTTACAGGAAATGGGATGTGAAACGCAGTAATTGCAGCCTGTCGGGCCGGCCTTGTTTCAGGAACTGGGACGTGAAACGCACTAATTGCAGCCTGTCGGGCCGGCCTTGTTTCAGGAACTGGGACGTGAAACGCAGTAATTGCAGCCTGTCGGGCCGGCCTTGTTTCAGGAAATGGGACGTGAAACGCACTAATTGCAGCCTGTCGGGCCGGCCTTGTTTCAGGAAATGGGACGTGAAACGCAGTAATTGCAGCCTGTCGGGCCGGCCTTGTTTCAGGAAATGGGACGTGAAACGCACTAATTGCAGCCTGTCGGGCCGGCCTTGTTTCAGGAAATGGGACGTGAAATGCAGTAATTGTAGCCTGTCGGGCCGGCCTTGTTTCAGGAAATGGGACGTGAAACGCAGTAATTGTAGCCTGTCGGGCCGGCCTTGTTTCAGGAAATGGGACGTGAAACGCACTAATTGTAGCCTGTCGGGCCGGCCTTGTTTCAGGAAATGGGACGTGAAACGCAGTAATTGCAGCCTGTCGGGCCGGCCTTGTTTCAGGAAATGGGACGTGAAACGCACTAATTGTAGCCTGTCGGGCCGGCCTTGTTTCAGGAAATGGGACGTGAAACGCAGTAATTGCAGCCTGTCGGGCCGGCCTTGTTTCAGGAAATGGGACGTGAAACGCACTAATTGTAGCCTGTCGGGCCGGCCTTGTTTCAGGAAATGGGTTGACGTGAAACGCACTAATTGCAGCCTGTCGGGCCGGCCTTGTTTCAGGAACTGGGACGTGAAACGCACTAATTGCAGCCTGTCGGGCCGGCCTTGTTTCAGGAAATGGGACGTGAAACGCACTAATTGCACACATGTTCTTCCTTGTGTGATAGATTGGAACGTTTTCAGAACGCAGAAACAAAAAGGTCAGGAGCAGGGTTCAGAGGGTTAACGGTAGCGAGTTTTGTACTAGAAGGGGGAAATGTGTGTACAATTAGAGATAGTAGCAAACCTGAATAGCAGCCTTGTTAATAAGCATTCTGCTATCAAAGAACTCATTAAAAAACACTTTCACTGCACCACATAAAATAAACACTCCATTAATCTGCAAGGATATGGGCATGCTAATCACGATGCACTGCACCCACCTACTCTGGCTGGGATTTAACCCGTTCTGCTTCTAGGAAGTTAGATCCTAAGCAGGGGTGCTCAACTCCAGTCCTCAAGCCCCCCAACGGGTCAGGTTTTCAGGATATCCCAGTTTCAGCATAGGTGGCTCAGAGGCTCAGATCAAGCCATCTGTGCTGAAGCAGAGACTGATTGGACCACCTGTGCTGAAGCAAGGATATCCTGAAAACCTGATGTTGTTGCACCCACAACGTGCAGGTGTTTTTTATGCTTTATTTCCGATAAAAGGGGGGTATAACAGCTGCTACATGTTACTGAAAACCCTTTTGCTGATGGAAGGTTTTCAATTCCAAACACACAGATACCCAGCAAGCTCTCAGAACCCCCCCAAATTACCACAATATATATATATATAAATAAATATATATATATATATATATATATATATATATATATATATATATATATGTGTCAAAAGGAGTGCTACTGGACGTGGCTAATTGTATAAAACAAGAAACAAAGAAGTCCAGAGCAACATCCAATGTGACAAAAATACACAGTGAAATACCCATATACTGTATCTCTTGAAAAAAAGTGTCATTTAGTTAACCCTTTGGCCAAAGCGTATAAGCCTGCGAGCCACCTTCAAGGCATTACCATAATATCGCAGGTTTTCAATTCCCTCTATTGGTGAATGGGTTAACTTTTCCAGTGCTTTAGCCCTGTATCGTTTTGAGCCTGTTTCTCCTACTCTCGGTGTGTAACCATTCTCAGGGTGCCCTACAACCTTCTCTTTCACTCATGACAGAGACGGCCCTGTTGCTTTAATAGAAGAAATCTAGTAGCCTTCATTTTTATGCGAAATACAATGTTCCTCTATTTACTGCAGCACACATCCATGTAGAGGAGCATTAGTGCATGTGCTGGGACCGGATCTTAGCCTGTAACATGAACACACACTAAATTAGACCCATGCATATTTCTACGCATCGGGGCACATTTCTGTGCAGGAAAGAGATGGAGTCCCTCCACCCACCACCGGGGGCATAGCGGACAGTCACCACGCTCCACACTGCATGAAGTAGCGTTACGCAATGCATTGTGGGATGCGATCTTGCAGAGGAGAGCTGTGACCAACTCCATGGGTGGTGCAAGCATGTGGTATTTACTGCAATGGTCTCTCAGAGCGTGTAAATATACAGTTCTGTATATATGTACATATAAAACCTGGAAAGTGGGATTTTGTACAATTTACCCACTTAATAAATTTGATCTACAACGCGGCTTAGGAGTCGCACAATACAAAACAAAAACCTTTGATTCTGGCTACACCTCAGCAGTTTGTAAGGTATTACCAAGTGGTGAAGAAGCGTACATTCATATTATAAGGAATATTTACAAGAATGCCACATCAACCATTAGATTACATGAAGATACAAGCAAGATAAGGATCAGGAAGGGAGTGTGGCAGGGAAACACCATGTCACCAGGATCAGCAAGGGAGTGTGGCAGGGAGACACCGTGTCACCAGGATCAGCAAGGGAGTGCGGCAGGGAGACACCATGTCACCAGGATCAGCAAGGGAGTGTGGCAGGGAGACAGTGTCACCAGGATCAGCAAGGGAGTGCGGCAGGGAGACACCGTGTCACCAGGATCAGCAAGGGAGTGTGGCAGGGAGACACCATGTCACCAGGATCAGCAAGGGAGTGTGGCAGGGAGACAGTGTCACCAGGATCAGCAAGGGAGTGTGGCAGGAAAACACTGTGTCCCCAGGATCAGCAAGGGAGTGCGGCAGGGAGACACCACGTCACCAGGATCAGCAAGGGAGTGTGGCAGGAAAACACCATGTCACCAGGATAAGCGAGGGAGTGTGGCAGGGAGACACCCAAGCTTTCCACAGCAACATGAACAATTGAGCTGGTTAGAAAAACGAGTAACAAAATCAACGGTGAATACCAGAGTTGCCTACGATTTGCGGATGACATTATTTTTGTCACTGAAGACCTCCAGCAACAAATCACAGAACTCGCCGAAGCGAGTAGGAAGGTGGGCCTCCATGAGAGTCTCAGCAAGACCCAAGTGTCAACTCTACAAACATCGGAATGAATAGAACAAGAAGTCAAAGGATATGATGCTTTTCAACACATTTCACATGACTCTACCGACTCATACAGAAGGGAACATAGATCTTTGTTGCAAATAGTTCCACACACACCTACGTATTCAGTATATCTTGTTTGTACATTTAGGGAAAACAAAAACACTGACTCCGTGATGAGTGGAAAGCCCCTCTAGAAGTATAGGGACCGTCTGCCAAGAAAAAAAGAAATATATTAACCTTCACAGTGCCAGTGATCCGGTAGAACCAGAGTGTCACCGGACCTCTGCACTTCTGATCATGTGATCGATCACGATGCGAATGCCTGAGGGGATTTGCTGGGGGACTTCTGTAGAGGTTAATCTAGGGGTGGACAATCAGTCCCAGCTTCAGTACAGATGGCTCAATCAGTCCAAGCTTCAGGACAGGCGGCTCAATCAGTGGCTCAGACTGAGCCACTGATTGAGCCGCCTGTGCTGAAGCAGCGATATCCTAAAAACCTGACCCTTCGGTGACCCTTGAGGACTGGAGTTGGCCATCCCTGGGTTAAGCTAACAAAAAGAAAACACAAATCCTAGAAACGGGTTTCGATGCAGTACATTAAGCTCCAGACTCCACAGAGCGATGGTAATGAGCTCGCTTTCCGTTCTCTTGTTTCTGCAGTCTCAACATGCTACGTTCCTCTCTTCTTTTAATAAACACAGCTTATTTCTCATTACTCAAATAACACTCCCAATCATTTTTTCCCCTATGGGTACAGTAACTAAGAAAATATACAAGACATTTAAAAAAAATATAGCTAACAAAAAAAAGGGAGATCAAGCTCTACAAGGTGCAATTCCACCCGGCACAATACCGAGGCTAAAACGGGCAATTACTCAGCCACGGAACGTGTTCAGGTTTGTTTCATAGGTTGGGACAACCCAAATTGCATGAAATCCCCACTGAGAATCGTACAGAGTAGAGCAGTTCAACCCATGTTAAATTTAGACGACAGATACTCATCCTATATTTGTATATCCAGTATATTGGTCCACAGGAAGGCAAACAAAAAAACCCTGTGAAACAAAATCCAATTATGTTTAATACAGGGGGGGGAGAGAAATTATTTCCTGACTCCAGTACTGGCAATCAGATGTCTCCCTGTGCCAACATCCTTCCTAGGATTACTTATCTGTTACAGTATATCCCTGTATACCTTTCCTTTCTAAAAAATGTCTTAACATTTTCTTAAAGATACCTATTATATCTGCCATCCGAATGTATTCCGAATGTTAACTGCCCTTACTGTAAAGAACCCATTGCTGCTGGAGAGCTCTCCTTTCCTCCAATCTCTAGGGATGAACATCTGTTATTTGTACTATTATTGGGATGAAACGTTCCCTTGAAAGCTCTTTGCAATGAAACTGAATAAATTTGTAAATAGTTATATCATGTACATGTCTCTTTACCAATGTAAACTCATCTAATCTAGCTAGTCTTTCCTTTTAGGTCAGACACTCCATCACTTTATTACATTTGGTGTCTCTTCTTTGCTTTTTCTCCAGTTCCATAATGTATTTTAAATAAAGCAATGGCCAAAAAGGTATTCCATATATTTAAGATTTGTACAGTGGAAAAATATCTTCCATTCTATACACATCCTGTTTTATGCAAGATAATATCCTACTAGCCTCTCTTTGGAGCTACTGCCTGACATTGAGCATTATTGTCAAGCCTGCTGTCTACAAGCACTCCTAAATATTTCTCCATCGAGGATTGGCCTAATTTTGATCAATTTAGTTTGTATATAGTCTGTTTAGCAATCTTTTCCCCCAAATGCATAACCTTGCATTCGTCTATACTACATCTAATCTGCTGATTTAGTTTCCAGTTTATCAAAGTTCTTCTGTAGAGAAAGGACAACCTGCTCTGGTTTTATTACCTTACATAATTTAGTGTCGTCAGCAAAGATGGAGACATTGCTCTCTATGCCAACCTCAAGGTCATTAAATCAACAAGTGAAAAGGCAGGGGGTCCCAGTACCGAACCTTACAGAAGATACAGAAGATAAGTTGTCAACCTCCAACTACAAACATATGTTAGATATGGTGGTTTTGGACAAAAGGGCAGATTTTCACAAGAAAGTCCAGATCAGCGAGACTTGCTCAAATTAAAGAAAATCAATCATCTTGCAAACAAATTAATATCTACTTTGAGAAACATCTGTCCATTTGCCAATATCTGTTACAATAACTACAAAAAAGTTTTTGAACCAACATTTATTTATAAATTATTTTTTTAGGACAAAGCAAAACAAAATACATACAGCAGTGTTACCTCCTGTTCTCAAGTATGTCCTGTGTACAGAAACATCGTGATGACAACATTAAAAACGAAAGTTTGAGAGCTTCTGGTAAGTTATTCCTCGTAGAAAACAATTGGAGGATTGTGAGACCACAACATAAAAAAAAAAAAAAAAAAGAAATTTATCAGTAGCACAAAATAAAGTGTTGAGGACTGGCAAAGTGAAAAGACGGGGAGAAAGCACTCCTTACTAGGGGAATGGGCCGAGTAGGTGAGCCAAGGGGCTCTAACTCCCCTCCTCAATACACCTTGCACTAAAACACACCCTCACAAATCCTCCTCCCACATCCGCTTTCTTTCCATGCTTCTCCTCCTTGCTTCTGGGGGTCTCTCTCCCGATCTTGGTCCCGGTCTTATTTTTACATGCTCTTGTCCTCGCTTCCCACATTCAACTTCTACCCCTCTTGGTCTAAACCCCTCTAACCCCCATCCCATCCCATCAACCTCACTCTCCCATCAACCTCACTCTCCCTTTCTCCTGTGCCCTTTGGAATGCTCGCTCCCTTTCTAACGAGTTCCTCTCTGTGCATGACTTCTTTCTCTCTCACTCCCTGCTCCTCTTTGCTATAACTGAGACCTGGCTCACTCAGACTGACTCTGTACTGGAAGCTGCCCTCTCCTATGGTGGCCTTTCTTTCTCCCACACTCTGCACCCTGATGGCAGGGGTGGAGGCGTGGGGCTCCTCCTCTTCTCAATCTGCTGTTACCGAACCCTTCCTATTCCTCTCTCTCTTTTTTCCCCTTCCTTCGAAACTCACACTGTCCAGCTTTTTGCTCCTCTCCCTCTCCAGGAGGCGGTCATCTATCGCCCAATCGCTCACCTACCTCTACTTATCCCCTTTCTTTCGCTATGACTTTGAATCCTCTCTCTCCTCTGACTCCCCTTCCCTTCTCCTTGGAGACTTCAACTCCCATATTGATGGCCCCTCTCTCCCTTGGGCTTCCCGCTTTCGCTCTCTAACCTCTTCTTTTGGCCTTCATCAAGATCACCAAAAAGATGGCCACAAACGTTAAAAATAAAATAAAAAATTCTCTCTCTGAATTCTCTATTTCACTCTCTCTCTCTCACCATCATCTATCTCATCTTCTCTCTTTAACTTCTCCCCCTTCGTTTCTGCAGAGCCTTGCGCTCTATTAATCTACTGGCTCTTGATTCAACTTCGCACTCCTCCATCTCTCTTCTCTGCAGACTTCCTTCACTACAAATGTATGCAGCACTTATCATCTGAGATCAGACTCCAAAAGACTGTTCATGGTCCCAAGGCTCAACAAAGTATCCGGACGTTCCTCCTTCTCCTACCGTGCACCCCAAAACTGGAACAACCTACCAGAGACTCACACATCCACCACCAGTTTAAGTTCTTTCAAATCTAAGGCTGTCTCACATTTTAATCTGGTCTGTAACTGTTTCATACGCTCATAATATATATTTTCTTTAACTGTGCACGCAATGTCTTGTATATAATGTATACCTTGTTCATTTATGTAACTGAATTTGTACCCATGTATTATTTGTTTTACTCTGTGCCCAGGACATACTTGAAAACGAGAGGTAACTCTCAATGTATTACTTCCTGGTGAAATATTTTATAAATAAATAAATAAATAAATAAATATTTCAACTCTGACCTCTCCCAGGCTAAACAAACGTACTTTTCTTCACCAATCAACACTCAAGTCCAACCCCCACCGCCTCTTCTCTGTCTGACTGTCTACTATGACCATCGTCTGTTACCTGCTTTTCTTCCTCCATTTTACCCGCAGGACTTTGCGGACTATTTCAAGACAAAGGGGGATTCTATTCGTTAAGTCATCCCATCTGTATCCTCCTCCTCTTCTTAACTCTCCCCATGCCTTCCTTGACTTTTTCCGCTGTCACAGAGGATGACGTGTCGTTGCGGATCTCTTCTCCCTCTACCACTTGCCCTCTTGACCCCATTCCCTCCCATGTCTTCAATCCTCTTTATCCTACACTAATCCCTACACTCACATTTTAAACTCCTCCCTCTACTTTGCTACCTTAGGCCTCGGGCATGGTCAGCGCTTAGGCGCTGACCCATGCTGAGGCGCACTGGCGCTTACCAGTGAGCCCCTGCAGCCGCAATGAGAGCGGCTTTAGCAGGGGCTCGCGCACGCTTCCGCAAGCGTGCAGAAGCGTGGGTCTTATGAGAATTTAAAATTCAAGCACTCAAGGGAGCGCAGGACCGGTCATGTGAGCGGTTCGCCCAATGAGGGCGAACCAGCTCCGTGATGTCACCAGCCCGCCCCCCCCCCCCCCGACGGCGCGCTAACCAAGGCCAGGGAAAGCACCCGCTTTCCCTCAGCCGCAGCGCGCCTCCGTAAGGCTGCTGCAACCCAGGACGCAGCCTTACTCTTCCCCTTGACGTATGCAACAGTTGTACCCTTACTCAAAAACATCAAGCTTGACCCTACCTGCCTCTAATTGTCTCCGTCCTGACTTATGCATCATAACGCCTTGTATTCTATTGCTTGCACCATTTTCTCACCACCTATTCTCTCCTAGATCCTCTACAATCTGGCTTCTGCGCTGCTCACTCTGACGAAAAACAGCTCTCACCAACATATCAAAAGACCTCCATGCTGCCAAAGAAAAGAGGTAATTACACTCTGCTCATATTAGTCCACCTCTCTGCAGCCTTTGATACTGTGGCTCTCTTCTCCTTCACATTCTCCATACTCTTGGAATCCGTAACAGAACTTTGTTCTGGATTTCCTCTTACCTCTCCCATCGTACTTTCAGTCTCTCGTTTGCCAACGCCTCCTCCGTTTATCTCTCTGGGGGTACCCCAGGGCTCTGTACTAGGACCTCTTCTTTTTTTCTCTCTTTACATATACTCTCTAGGTGACCTTATCACATCTTTTGGGTTCAAATATCACCTCTATACTGATGACACACAAATTTAACTTTCAACCCCTGACCGTACACCTGCTGTACAGACCAAAATCTCTTTGAATGTCTCTCCGCTATATCGTCCTGAATTGCCCTCTGTTGACTCAAACTTAACATGTCAAAGATGGAGCTCCTCATACTGCCTCCCAAACCTGGCCCTACTGACCCCTTTTACATTACTGTTGGCAGCACTATCATACACCCAGTATCACAAGCACGTTGCCTTGGGTCACATTTGATTCGTCCCTCACATTCTCCTCTCATTCACAATGTACCTAAAACCTGTTGTTTTTTCCTCCGCAACATTGCATAGATACGCCCTTTCCTCTGTCGCTCTTCCGCTAAAACTCTCACGCAGGCAGGCCCTCGTTCTCTCCCACTTTGAATACTATAACTTTTTACTGTCCAGCCTTCCTGTCTCCCCTTTAATCTATAGCAGAGAAGAACGGAGATGCCCGCTCGACCTAGATAGAACAATGTGGAGAGAGGTAGGTGCACTAGGGGATAGTAATGGAGTAGAAGGAAGAAGTCCTGTCAACAGATGCTCTCCTGAGAAAGGGAAGCCCCAATAGCATACACTCGTACTGGTCAAGAAAATTGTTAGGTATTAGTCTAATCGGTAGTGGGTAGGCTGAGCGACAGGTAGTACCTAGTACATGGTAAAGTAACACCTATGGTGGTACAACCCGGTGTACTGACTAAGTGGATGGATGGTCCATGTAGAGAGGTGATTGGACTGTGAGTCCTGGTTAGCCAGAGACCAGGCAAAGTTTCCCGAAACGGAGTGAGGGTGTAAAGTGTACTTAAAAATAATGTTTAATTACAAATCAACTATAAAATGGGGACAAAACACTTAAAAAGGCGTGGAGAGAAACATAACTGTGTGGGGCCAGTACGCTCAGAGACATACTGTAAGTGACTGGTGAACCGCAGGGTAAGTATCTATGGCTTCAGGGGAATAACAGTACTCATAGGGGTACGGGTCCCCAGACAAAGCTAGGATTATCAGGGCTGTCAGTCTGCGGAGTCTATTTTAAGGCTCTACACTCATGCCCCTCGTTACACATCTCAGCAGTAGTTTCTCACTATACACCAGCCCGACTCTTGTGTTTTACTCAAAGATGTCTTCTGTCTACCTGCAACAGGACCTTAACCCCTGTCTAAAAGGGCTTCAAAAGAAAGCCTGCATTGGTCTGAGGAATCCAGCAGGGAGCTGGTTAATTGCAACTAGAGACAATTAACCAATCTTTAACCAGTCAGACAGATAGAAAAACCTCCTGCTTGAACTGCAGATCTTTTGAGCACAGAAGGACTGTGCTGCCAGCAAGACACTATAAAACCAAACCCTACATCCAGGGTGCAGCGGACCCTCGAACCCGCCAGAGGGTGGCCCCTCAAGGGACACAACCCAGAGAGTGACAGAAAGAGCCCCCTGCTTACAGGTACCTCTTTGGACTTAGGGGTCATAGGTTGGTAAGAGGCCTATCCTCCCAGCCCTGCAGATAGGGCCTGGGAACATGAGTTAGCCCATACACAGGGGGAGCAAGTTTGTATATATGTGCGATTCCTTAAAATGTATTGTTTAAAGCTACGGGCTGAATAAAAGCCATGGTTTATTTTCCCCAAATAGGTCTCCTTGGTTGTACCTCTGCACATGTCTCTCACTACCATTTTTGCATCTAAAGCCCTCTCCCACATAAAACCTCTCCCTCACTGCCCCACGCCTCTGGAATGTCCTTCCCCTCAATATCAGACGGTCATCCTCTCTCTCCACCTTTCGGACTGTTCTTAAAACACACCATATGGGTAGCTACCCTGGCTGATACTATACACCTCAGATGCACCGACCTTTCCCCCTTGCAGCCGCACGTACCAGAACAGCCTCCTACAGTCTCTAAATTCTCCCTATTTACCACTCAGATTGTAAGCTCTTCGGGGCAGGGACTCCCTTTCCTATTGTTACTTTTCTGTCTGAAGCGCTTCTTCCCATTATGTAATACAAAAGAGATTATAAGTGGCACACCACTGTTTAAAGAAATAATTTCTCAAGGTGTTTACATTTGGTGCTCACCTTCCGTTGATCCTGGCGTCCCAAAGCTGGATCCAAAGTAATAGCAAGGTAGGAGAAAGGAAGAGGCACACAAACTGTAGTGGAATCAAATGATTTCAAATGTATTAGTGCATCAGAGCTAACAATGGTAACGTTTCAGGACAAGCAGTCCCTTCCTGAGGTGTTTGGTCTGAGGAAGGGACTGCTTGTCCTGAAACGTTACCATTGTTAGCTCTGATGCATTAATACATTTGAAATCATTTGATTCCACTACAATTTGTGTGCCTCTTCCTTTCTCCTTTCTTGCTATTCCCATTATGTGTTATATTATGATGTCATGTGTTACAGTGTAGTACTGTGACGCGCTGTGTGCATGGATGGCGCTATATCAATGAAGATATACATACTGTACAGTAAAATGCTATATTCACCATTTTTACACTTCAACAGAGGTCATATTTGTTCAATGTTCATACGCTCCCATAGCGGTCTTCTGGCGCTGGAAGGTATTTTTATAAGACGTAGCACTGCTTAGTATCTGTGGCCCATAATATTCTAAAAGATTCAATAACAGCAACCATCATTATCCCCCTCCCCCCCCCCAATAAAGGGCCAGCATGGGGCAGGGTTCAACTGGGGCAAAACTAAAAACATACCCTGCCCTTAACCCTGTAATGCCCGGGCCCCTCTGGCAGCAAAAAGATTAAGTCGCCCCAGCCCGTTACAATAGAGACACCGAGACACAGAGGACCGCAACGAGAGCCATCGCACACACCGAAAATGTGCTGATTACCCAACACAAGCGACACGTGTATTAACCCCTTCACTGCCAGGGGAGCCTTCAATCCATTGGCAGGGGTTGAGATGCATTTAATTATTATTTGAATGTAGCCCCAAGAGGTTAAGAGAGATAATACCCGGCCCGTGGCGGAGAAGATGCAGTGCGCATGCTGTGAAATGTAGCTGCAAACATCTATAGCGAGAACCAGTCGTTATTTCTTGGCGAGTTAATGGCCGTTTCCTGTCTGGCTCTTTAATGTTTCACAGCCCCCACGGAATCATTAGGGAAGACGAGTATTATTTCTGACTTTAAAGCATACAGAAAGATAAGGACTTAATCACCAAACCCGCCTTCCCGCCAACTTGTGACACAGCACAAGCCCCTTTCTCCAATTGAAAAAAGCCCATAATTAATAACGAAAATAGCAAAGAAGGGTTTTCACGCCTTCGCAAGAGACGTTAAACCGCTAGTGTTTATTATCTGCTCATTTACACCAGGAAGAAGAGAGAAATACACATCGGTTCAGTGGCAGTACCACGCAGCTGGTAAGAAAGATACACATACATACACACGTGGGGTGGCCAACTCCAGTCCTCAACACCCCCAAACAGGTCAGGTTTATAGGATATCCCCGTTTCCGAACAGGTTTTGAGCCACCTGTGCTGAAGCTGGGACTGATTGAGCCACCTGTGCTGAAGCAGGGATATCCTGAAAACCTGACCTGTTGGTGGCCCTTGAGGAACGGAGTTGGCTCCGCCTGATACACACACACACACACACACAAAGTTGTCAACTCGACTGGCTTACTTAGAAATACCTTACCATCTGTGACATTTGTGCGGATTTGTGTCCAGTGCAAGCAAATGCAAAGTTTTTATTTTCATCGGGTCCCCTGGACGTCATTTTCAGAGACTTGTTATCTTCCAATTTTAATTGATTTATGACGACATCTTAACTACTTTACATTACAGAGAAAAACAGTGACAATTTTGATGCAGCTTCAAAGCTGTCCATGTGCAGAGAGAAGTTAACGATCGTACAAAAGACCCCAACAACATTTGAGGGACGGTCAAAAGGCTTATGCAGTTATCTGTAATACTTCACATTATTTACCAAATGTTCCATCACATTTCTTTAGAAAATATCCTATTCAAACGGGATGTTGACCTAACAATGTTTCATGAAAGATGCCCCTCTCCTCCTTGGTCCCTAACAATTTGGGTGATGTAATTGTCTTTAAGCACCCCCAAAACCCTGTTTCCTTTCGTTGTAATGCTAATAATCTCATTGCCCCAGTCTATGTCTGCATAATTAAGATCACCCATTATGCAAACATGACCTAGTTTTGTTGCCGTCCCTATTTGCAGAAGTATTTTGGCTGCCTCTATCTACCCCGATATTTGGTGGTTTATAGCATATCCCTACAAACATTTTCTTTCTACTTTTACCTCCACTGACCATTTCTATTCACAAGGTCTCTACATTTTCACAATAGGTTTTAGATCCAGTATAACATATAAGCATACTCCACCTCCTCTTCTATGGGCTGTTCTATAGAGGGCGCGCTTGCTGCGCCGTGCGCGCGCGGCAGTTATAGTTGGCTGAGGTTAGTCAGCCATCCTATAATAGGACCGCGCGCGCGTGGCAGTGAGCGAGGAGCCGGCCGACAGGGGAGAGGATGGGGAAAATAAAGATTGCGCGCTGCTCCCGCTGCTGAAATGTATGTGTGTGTGTGTATGTGTATATGTATGTATGTGTGTGTGTGTGTGTGTGTGTGTGTGTGTGTGTGTGTGTGTGTGTGTGTGTGTATATATGCAGTGTTCGACAAACCTATACATTTGCTCGCCCTGGGCGAGTGGATTTAACCCCCGGGCGAGTAAATATTGGCCCAAGCAGCACACGTTTGGTACCAGGTGGCGAGTAGATTTTTTTGAGTGGCGAGTAGATTTTTTGGTGATTTTTTGGCACGGCCGCGCACACTATATTATTATTATTATATTATTATTATTATATTATTATTATTATATTATTATTATCCCTTGTAGCTATTCATTCAACCTCCCCCACTTTATCCGTCAGGCTTCTTGCATTAGCAAGCATGCATTAAAACATTTTCAGTCTGTACTACGCCAATTGAATTTAGTCTTTAGAAGTTTTCTAGTATTATCTGTATTTAATACGGGTGTCTCGCTGCTTGCCAAACTCCCACTTGCCCCCATTCTACCTTCTTGACCCTTTGTTATTTCCCCTTCCCTATCTATTCAGTTAATTATCACGTCCGTCGTGAGTGCACCTTCCCCTGGGTGATGTTAATATCCGAAATGACAGAGACTGCCAAGTACATTATGTGCAGAGGGTCCGTGACCCTGGAGATGAACATCTCTTGGCATTGAAATGGTTACAGATTACCTCCAACATCGGGAGCTCAAGTGACAGACGATCGTGTCCATCAATTATATGCCAAGGTCCTAATTCACAAAGCAGTCATAGTTACAAGGCATACTCATTAAAGTTGCACTTGTTCTCAGTACCAAAAGGGGTCATTGGCAGAGAGATGCTTTAGGAGTTGAAACTGGTTGACCTTTTCATCATATCACTGCAAAACCCATTTACAAATATTATATCAATCTTGGTTTGGAATCATAGTAACAAGAAACTTGGAAGGGTTTCACTGCCTTTAGTAACTCTCTGCCCTTTCAGCAGAACACTGAAGAAAATGTTTACACTTGACTAAGCCGAAGGCATCTACCACCAGGTTCACTGAAGATACCCCTAACATTGGATCACTGTGGCTGTCCTGGAATCTCTCTGTATGTTTGTTTTCCCTGTTCTGAGGCAGCTCTACTCCTCAGTATGAGATTGCTACAAATGTAGCCTTCCCTTAGCTTCTAGTCTGTTGCCCTGGCAACCCTCCAGCATTTCTTAGTTAGTTGAGATGTGCCTGCCTCCCCTGCTGGTTGGCACAGTCTGACTGAATGTCCTGTTAGTCCAGGCTAGCATGCTTTCTTTTAGATCCAGCAGCCATTGTGGATGGTCATAACTTGTCTGTCACTTGGTAAACTTATTGCAATTTACCTCTCCCTTACTTTTGCCACCTGCCCAGTTCCCCCCTTTTTGTTATTGTTGGGTTTACAATAAAAGTACACAAGAAAGAAGGACTCCATCTACGGGGATTGAGTTAAACTGCCTGACTCTACTCACTTGCCACAGTAAGCTTGGGTTAGAAAACAGGCGCTCAAAGAAACTGTGCCTTTAACAGCAAGGGTCATCTGAATGAATATGTATTTCTTCTGGTAGCTAAAGACTGGAGAACTCACACTGGAACAGCAAGTCAGAGAGAAAAAGGCGTTCCTATTTATACATCACTAACTCTGTTCTGGACGGGCAATGTTAGCATCAGCCACACAAACTCCATGCATACGAAGGCTGTGAACACTTACGTGAGCTACTGTACAAATGCAGCGGATAATACTTTATACCGAGTCTGGACTTCATGATGAGAACCTGTCTGTGGTAATGAGTTAAAATAATCTGACAATGGATCAACAGACAATTGACAATGGTCCATGATGGGATGGAAACGTCAATCCGCATTCCCCATCATCTTTTAAAATATATTTTCGAAGCCCTCTGGAGCGCCGTTTTGTTTCATAGATCTATATGCTATACTGCACATTGCTGGGGGTTCTCAGAGCAGCCGTGGCCGATTACCGCTGAGTATGTGAGTGCACCTACCGTCCATCTAATGGTGCAACAGACAAAAGGAATGTTGTGTACTTTTGCTTTGGGTACATCTGCGTTGCCCCAAAGGCAGACAGCCTGATGGGGCTCCTCAAGAGCTGCTCCTCTCTGCACAGGACCAGCGTACTAAGGGTTAACATTTGCTTGTACTTTCAACCCCACCCACTGGAATGTTAATGAGCCAAGAGGACACAAAGAACTTTGTGTTCACAGCTGCATTGAATCTCAACCACCCCAGTGTACATCTGCGTTGCCCCAAAGGGTGACAGCCTTTGGCGCAGCTGAAGGGCAGCCAAAGGGTGTGAGCCGTTTGCTGATGTTTGGTGATGTTAAAGCGGCTCTATTTCAATCTGAAAGTCACATGCCCTTTATCCACTGTACCCAATACTCCTACTCCCTGTCCATGAAATGCCTGTGAATTGGCTGCATAACCTTGTACATTTAATGTAACCATGTATTTGTCATTATAACTCTGTGCCCAGGACATACATGAAAACGAGAGGACAACTCTCAATGTATTACTGCCTGGTAAAACATTTTTATAAATAAATAAATCTGCAAGCTCCAAAGCAGATTGATTAGAAAATGTGGTGCCTCTCTAGGCTGGAAAACCACATTGCAAAAACACTATCACCAGGCACGTGGGAATCTGCAAACTGGATAAAATAACGTTATCCGGCTTTAGTCTTACACTTTCCTACGCTGCAACTGCAAACGCTTTGAATTACAAGTGAGATTTAGGTGTACAAAGACAAAACCTCCCCCTGAATCTGCCCAAGATCCACATGTCAGTAAATAGCGGAGTTACACACACTTTCTTGAAGACCCAGTCCTTCACAGGCCTCAGGATTAACAAGGCGAAGGAGTTCATGCAGAAACCACAGAAAACGTGGGTTATTGGTTAAAAGATGCATCATTTCTTCAAAGCATGCTCCAGTGCACACAGGCTTAATCACTACTTATCCGGACTTAGGCCCAGCCTAACAAGCATAGTTGGAATTGCTGTTCCCATCTCCCCGGTTAGAGCCGGACCCGAAGCTTTCAATGTCACACTGCGGAACACCGACATGAACGCACGCAGCATTCACATCCTACTCACCGGCATTCTGGAATGGGGGTCTGTAGCTCCCTAAGGAGGAAGATGCACAATTCAGTGACATGGTCAGCCAAAGCACAGAGGAAACTGCTCCACTTCTATTGACCTCATAGGGTATATGTTGCCTGGTATGCCCCTTGCATATGTTATTTGTGACTTAACCCATTTCCAACCCTATAGATGTGTACATCCAAACCCGCGCATTTCTGAGGACAAAGGAACAACCTATATTGAATCCCTTTGCAACATCTGGAAGTCCTCTCTTTTCTCATGTTGGACACACACACACACACACACCAAAAATGCAATTGTTCCCTTAAATTGCATGTTAAGGGAACACTGAAGTGCGCTCATATGAAAAGGACTGACTATGGCAGGCTTAATTTGCCGCATTTAAATGCTGTATTGCACTAATGGACCAACTATAACAAAGGCTGTCTCCCTGTTTACGGCACCTAATGTCCTTACACTTGCTGCTATACCTGTGTGTGCTGCCCCTAATTTACCAACTACGGAGAAAGGGTGAGAGGGAGGGGGGAGAAAGGGCGAGAGGGAGGGGGGAGAAAGGGCGAGAGGGAGAAAGGGCGAGAGGGAGGGGGGAGAAAGGGCGAGAGGTAGGGGGAAGGGCAAGAGGGAAGGGCAAGAGGGAAGGAGGGAAGGGCAAGAGGAAAGGAGGGAAGGGCAAGAGGAAAGAGGGAAGGGCAAGAGGAAAGAAGGGAAGGGCAAGAGGAAAGGAGGGAAGGGCAAGAGGAAAGGAGGGAAGGGCAAGAGGAAAGGAGGGAAGGGCAAGAGGAAAGGAGGGAAGGGCAAGAGGAGAGGAGGGAAGGGCAAGAGGAAAGGAGGGAAGGGCAAGAGGAAAGGAGGGAAGGGCAAGAGGAAAGGAGGGAAGGGCAAGAGGAAAGGAGGGAAGGGCAAGAGGAAAGGAGGGAAGGGCAAGAGGAAAGGAGGGAAGGGCAAGAGGAAAGGAGGGAAGGGCAAGAGGAAAGGAGTGTTGGAAGGGTGAGAGGGAGGTGGGGAAGGGCGAGAGGGAGGGGGGAAGGGCGAGAGGATGGGAGGAGAAGAGCGAGAGGAGGGGGGAAGGTCAAGAAGAGCAGAGCTGAGAGAGGGGAAGGGATGGAGGGGGCCGAAAAGGGAGGAGGGGGGGCCGAAAAGGGAGGAGGGGGGGGAAAAAGGGGGGAAAAAGGGAGGAGGGGGCCGAGAAAGGAGGAGGGGGGGCCGAAAATGGAGATGGGGGGGCAGAGATGGGAGGAAAGGGGGAGACAGAGAAGGAAGGAGAGGGGCCAGAGACAGCAGGAACGGGGGGAACAGAGACTGGAGGAGAGGGGGGGGAACAGAGTCGGGAGGACAGGGGGAGGAACAGAGACGGGAGGAACACAGATGGGAGGAAACAGGGGGGGAACAGACGAGCGGGGGGGACAGAGACGGGAGGAGGGGGGGACAGAGACGGGAGGAGGGGGGCCGAAAAGGGAGGAAAGGGGCCAGAGACAGCAGGAACGGGGGGAAAAGAGACTGGGGGTGAGGGGGGGGAACAGAGTCGGGAGGATAGGGGGAGGAACAGAGACGGGAAGAACAGAGATGGGAGGAAACAGGGGGGGCGAACAGAGACGGGAGGAGGAGGGGGGGACAGAGAAGGGAGGAGGGGGGACAGAGACGGGAGGAAGGGGGGACAGAGACGGGAGGAGGGGGGAGGACAGAGACAGGAGGAGGGGGGGACAGAGACGGGAGGAGGGGGGGACCGAGACGGGAGGAGGGGGGGACCGAGACGGGAGGAGAAGGGACAGACGGGAGGAGGGGGGGACTGAGACGGGAGGAAGGGAGGACAAAGACGGGAGGAGGGGGGGACAGAGACGGGAGGATGGGGGGGACAGAGACGGGAGGAGGAGGGAGACAGAAACGGGAGGAGGGGGAGGCAGAGACGGGAGGAGGGGGGGACAGAGACGGGAGGAGAGGGGGGGACAGAGACGGGAGGAGAGGGGGAGACAGACAGGAGAAGGGCGTTCAGAGACGCAAGGAAAGGGGCGGGGTAGAGACTCAAGGAAGGGGCGGGGCAGAGACTCAAGGAAGGGGCGGGGCAGAGATGCATGAAAGGGGCGGGACAGAGACTCAAGGAAGGGGCGGGGCAGAGATGCATGAAAGGGGTGGGGCAGAGATGCAAGGAAAGGGGATAGATGCAAGGAGAGAGGGGCAGACATGCAAGAGTTTGCTTTGTGAATAACACAGCTCCACCCCCTTATAACGCTGTGCTTGGGGTCCAAAGAATCACATCGCGCTATAAGCGGATCGCGTTAGAAATAATGTACAATTGTACGCATTGTACAATAAAGTATTTAAGGTACCAACAATCGTGTTGTAAAGTATTCATAAATACGAAAACTGGGAGCCACGCTTGCATCGCGTTATAAGCGGATTCGCGTTGTAACGGATCGCGCTATAACGGGGATGAGCTGTATACTACAGACTCTGGGTCATTTTAAATGCAAAATGTGGAACCTGCTTGAAAAGGCATAACACCGAGCTCACTTCCAAAACAGATCACGTAGGGGGAAATGCACAGTAAAGTACCCCCGTTCAGGAGAGACGGGACTGGCCCGGCTCACCACCTCTAAAAGTAGTACTGGGACTATGTTTACGTGTAGTAATAGTGTCCTGTAGTGCTGCTGGCAAACTCCCGTGTAACCGAAACATAACTTCCCTTCCCCGGGGGCCAGAAGTGAAAGAGAGGTCATCGAGACACAAGACCAACAAGAGGATTACAGGGGAGTACCAACACCAAGCCCAGAAGAGAGCGGCAGCTACCTGTGTTTACCTAGCACTTCCTGCCGGAGTTATCAGTGGGAGCGGCAGCTACCTGTGTTTACCTAGCACTTCCTGCCGGAGTTACCAGTGGGAGCGGCAGCTGCCTGTGTTTACCTAGCACTTCCTGCCGGAGTTACCAGTGGGAGCGGCAGCTACCTGTGTTTACATAGCACTTCCTGCCGGAGTTACCAGTGGGAGCGGCAGCAACCTGTGTTTACCTAGCACTTCCTGCCGGAGTTACCAGTGGGAGCGGCAGCTACCTGTGTTTACCTAGCACTTCCTGCCGGAGTTACCAGTGGGAGCGGCAGCTGCCTGTGTTTACCTAGCACTTCCTGCCGGAGTTACTAGTGGGAGCGGCAGCTACCTGTGTTTACCTAGCACTTCCTGCCGGAGTTACCAGTGGGAGCGGCAGCTACCTGTGTTTACCTAGCACTTCCTGCCGGAGTTACCAGTGGGAGCGGCAGCTACCTGTGTTTACCTACAGTAGCACTTCCTGCCGGAGTTACCAGTGGGAGCGGCAGCTGCCTGTGTTTACCTAGCACTTCCTGCCGGAGTTACCAGTGGGAGCGGCAGCTACCTGTGTTTATCTAGCACTTCCTGCCGGAGTTACCAGTGGGAGCGGCAGCTACCTGTGTTTACCTAGCACTTCCTGCCGGAGTTACCAGTGGGAGCGGCAGCTACCTGTGTTTATCTAGCACTTCCTGCCGGAGTTACCAGTGGGAGCGGCAGCTGCCTGTGTTTACCTAGCACTTCCTGCCGGAGTTACCAGTGGGAGCGGCAGCTACCTGTGTTAACCTAGCACTTCCTGCCGGAGTTACCAGTGGGAGCGGCAGCTACCTGTGTTTACCTAGCACTTCCTGCCGGAGTTACCAGTGGGAGCGGCAGCTACCTGTGTTTACCTAGCACTTCCTGCCGGAGTTACCAGTGGGAGCGGCAGCTGCCTGTGTTTACCTAGCACTTCCTGCCGGAGTTACCAGTAGGAGCGGCAGCTGCCTGTGTTTACCTAGCACTTCCTGCCGGAGTTACCAGTGGGAGCGGCAGCTACCTGTGTTTACCTAGCACTTCCTGCCGGAGTTACCAGTGGGAGCGGCAGCTACCTGTGTTTACCTAGCACTTCCTGCCGGAGTTACCAGTGGGAGCGGCAGCTACCTGTGTTTACCTAGCACTTCCTGCCGGAGTTACCAGTGGGAGCGGCAGCTACCTGTGTTTACCTAGCACTTCCTGCCGGAGTTACCAGTGGGAGCGGCAGCTGCCTGTGTTTACCTAGCACTTCCTGCCGGAGTTACCAGTGGGAGCGGCAGCTACCTGTGTTTATCTAGCACTTCCTGCCGGAGTTACCAGTGGGAGCGGCAGCTACCTGTGTTTACCTAGCACTTCCTGCCGGAGTTACCAGTGGGAGCGGCAGCTACCTGTGTTTACCTAGCACTTCCTGCCGGAGTTACCAGTGGGAGCGGCAGCTACCTGTGTTTACCTAGCACTTCCTGCCGGAGTTACCAGTGGGAGCGGCAGCTACCTGTGTTTACCTAGCACTTCCTGCCGGAGTTACCAGTGGGAGCGGCAGCTACCTGTGTTTACCTACAGTAGCACTTCCTGCCGGAGTTACCAGTGGGAGCGGCAGCTACCTGTGTTTACCTAGTACATCCTGCCGGAGTTACCAGTGGGAGCGGCAGCTACCTGTGTTTATCTAGCACTTCCTGCCGGAGTTACCAGTGGGAGCGGCAGCTACCTGTGTTTACCTAGCACTTCCTGCCGGAGTTACCAGTGGGAGCGGCAGCTACCTGTGTTTACCTAGTACTTCCTGCCGGAGTTACCAGTGGGAGCGGCAGCTACCTGTGTTTACCTAGCACTTCCTGCCGGAGTTACCAGTGGGAGCGGCAGCTACCTGTGTTTACCTACAGTAGCACTTCCTGCCGGAGTTACCTGTGGGAGCGGCAGCTACCTGTGTTTACCTAGCACTTCCTGCCGGAGTTACCAGTGGGAGCGGCAGCTACCTGTGTTTACCTAGCACTTCCTGCCGGAGTTACCAGTGGGAGCGGCAGCTGCCTGTGTTTACCTAGCACTTCCTGCCGGAGTTACCAGTGGGAGCGGCAGCTGCCTGTGTTTACCTAGCACTTCCTGCCGGAGTTACCAGTGGGAGCGGCAGCTACCTGTGTTTACCTAGTACTTCCTGCCGGAGTTACCAGTGGGAGCGGCAGCTGCCTGTGTTTACCTAGCACTTCCTGCCGGAGTTACCAGTGGGAGCGGCAGCTACCTGTGTTTACCTAGCACTTCCTGCCGGAGTTACCAGTGGGAGCGGCAGCTACCTGTGTTTACCTAGCACTTCCTGCCGGAGTTAGCAGTGGGAGCGGCAGCTGCCTGTGTTTACCTAGCACTTCCTGCCGGAGTTACCAGTGGGAGCGGCAGCTACCTGTGTTTACCTAGCACTTCCTGCCGGAGTTACCAGTGGGAGCGGCAGCTGCCTGTGTTTACCTAGCACTTCCTGCCGGAGTTACCAGTGGGAGCGGCAGCTACCTGTGTTTACCTAGCACTTCCTGCCGGAGTTACCAGTGGGAGCGGCAGCTGGTAACCTTGCCAGACCGCCTTGTTTCCCAGTCCGAGGTCTGGGAGCATTAAAGCCCCTTTTCCCTGTGGTTAGTGGGGGACACTTAAGCTCCCACTGGCTTTCCCCCCCCTCATGTCGGCCGGTGAATGAACTTCTCGTTTTTACAGGGTGAGGCTAGAAGATAAGGAGGGGGCAAGATGGGAAACCAGGACTGGACAAGCCCGTCCTGGAGCTGGCTGACAAGCATGCTAATGAATGGGCAATAATGGAGAGAATGGACTAGTTAGCGATTGACCAGTATAGCCAGCCAGACTCCGTGTCATTATCAGCTGCTCACCCAGCACATTTTATTCGTCTCGTTATCTCGTTTCCCAGGCTTGTCCTTACAGTAGAGACTTTGAAAACCAGGACTTGACAGCATTTTTCTGATGACGTGGAGTTGTCAATATGGCCGTCCTCTATATGCACCTGCCTATACGCACCCTATATGCATGACTGTAAATCAAACTGAAGAAATTAAAAATGATTCTGCCGGAAAGACCAGCAATGCAAACTTAACACCTTAACGCAGGGGTGCGCAAACTTTTCTGTTTGCGTCGCCCCCGTCAGCTCTCCCCCCTGCTCGCGGCCCTCTTCCCGGCTCAGAGCTTTGCGGCGTCATGACGTCACATCGCGTCGCGCTGGCACGGCGATACATCGCCGGAGAGGCAGCTCAGACCAGGTAAGGGAGATTTACAGAGACCTCGCGCCTCCCCGGCATTTCATTTAAATGCCTTGGGGAAGAGCGCGGGGCCCCTGTAACCACCGCACCCCCCCCCCTGCCCCCCAGAAAATGTCACCGCGCCCCCCACTTTGCGCACCTCTGCCTTAAAGGAGCAAAACATTCAATATCCAACATGTGTTTTTTTGTGTTTTTTAAATAAATCAGTTCTGTAGTATTAGATAATAATCACTGCATTAAAAAAAATCAACTCAATGCCATTTTTAATGACTTTTAACATATTGAGCATCCTTTGATTTCTATAGCAGGTTTAGCCACCTCCCCAGCAGTGCAAGATCTTTGTAACACTTTCCTGTTTGTGATCATTTGTTACCAATGTTCCCAGCAGTTTGAGCTGCAAACTGTAACAATAGATGTTACCTTCGTAATATAAGGATACATTGTAGCTGCTGAGTAACACCTACTGAAGGATTGATTGAAACTGACCTTTGCCGATCAATCGGCAACATGGGTAATTAGCCCCCCTTAAAAGTTAATCAACGCTGCATATATTAAACCCATTTTGAAGTGCCGGCAGCAATGACATGGAGGTTGGAACCAAGAGCGCTGCGTCTCTCTCCCTCCCCCCACAATCACGGAGTATACGTGTTTACAATATGGTACCGTATGTACAGTTCTCAGGTGCACAGCTCCCCTCCCGAACTAGTTCAAACACCACATTGCTCTCCTGCTTAAACAATCCAAGTAAATGGTTCCACTGCGTCAATGCCACGTATGTGACGGCCTCGCTGCCCCGAGTCCCCTTACTTTCACCCCCTCTCGGATTCAGAAAACAGCTTTGATTTATATGCAGGGGAAGTGTCAGATGAATCACTCTGGGTGAACGTTATGTAGCCCTCCCAGTCACCCCGTCCTTTGCGTCGGAAAACTGTACGGATACAGTTACCATGTTTTCCCTGAAAGATATTGGCTGCTTTGCATTGGGTTTCTCAAGTGGTGCAACTATGGTCCGAATCTTTACAGAATTCAACCCCAGACTAAAAACATGCCATGGGCTCCTCTCCCGGGAAACATGCTACTGTATTAGTATATGGAGTGTAAGGTGCAAGCTCAGCTGGCCCTAAATGTAAAGGTTTTGGGATTTCCGCACTAGAGCATGGCCATCCGATAACACGCGAGCCACCAAATGGAGACTATTCGATTCTTCTGCAAACTCTATGCCAGGCTGCTGTGTCCGTTCACATTTTATTTAACTCCTTAGTTGGCAGAAGTGCCAGCAACATACTGGTGTGTGCATATATTGGTGTGTGCACATACTGGTGTGCGCACATATTGGTGTGCGCACATATTGGTGTGCGCACATATTGGTGTGCGCACATATTGGTGTGCGCACATATTGGTGTGCGCACATACTGGTGTGCGCACATATTGGTGTGTGCACATATTGGTGTGTGCACATACTGGTGTGCGCACATATTGGTGTGCGCACATATTGGTGTGCGCACATACTGGTGTGCGCACATACTGGTGTATGTACATACTGGTGTGCGCACATATTGGTGTGGGCACATACTGGTGTGCGCACATATTGGTGTATGTACATACTGGTGTGCGCACATATTGGTGTGCGCACATATTGGTGTGCGCACATACTGGTGTGCGCACATATTGGTGTGCGCACATATTGGTGTGCGCACATATTGGTGTGCGCACATATTGGTGTGCGCACATATTGGTGTGCGCACATATTGGTGTGCGCACATACTGGTGTGCGCACATATTGGTGTGTGCACATACTGGTGTGCGCACATATTGGTGTGCGCACATATTGGTGTGTGCACATACTGGTGTGCGCACATATTGGTGTATGTACATACTGGTGTGCGCACATATTGGTGTGGGCACATACTGGTGTGCGCACATATTGGTGTATGTACTTACTGGTGTGCGCACATATTGGTGTATGTACATACTGGTGTGCGCACATATTGGTGTATGTACATACTGGTGTGCGCACATATTGGTGTGCGCACATACTGGTGTGTGCACATACTGGTGTGCGCACATATTGGTGTGCGCACATATTGGTGTGCGCACATATTGGTGTGTGCACATATTGGTGTATGTACATACTGGTGTGTGCACATATTGGTGTGTGCACATATTGGTGTGTGTACATATTGGTTGGTCAACTAACACGGTTGTTGACCCGAGTTTATTTTAGGATACTAGAGCCTGTGTGTTTTTATAGAGCGCCTGTGATAATATAGAATATACCTGTACAACGCAGGGTTAGTAACTAAATCAGGGACGTATGCCGAGTGATTCCAATGATGCCAGGTCACTTGTGAAGCCCTTTTGGGAACTGCAGACTGGTAGCAGCATATTTGGGGCTAGTTATAAAAGGACGGGGTATAACTTCCCAAAGCAGAGAACCACTGGAGGACTTCACTGTAAAGTGTGTGAAAAAGGAAGAGCAAACACAATGATATATTTGTGGCCTAAAACTAAAACGTTTCATCATATTGTGCATCTTTCCTTCTCATGGGAAGAAAACTGGCTTTGACCCACAGGGAATAAGACCATTGCTAGAAGTCTTATTATACACACACCAACTTTCAGGAGACTTTAGACCAGTCCTGGTTTTTAGACTCACATTCTCTGTAGACTAGAATGACCCCGCACAAGAGCGCAGAACCCCCGCGAGCTCACTAAGTAAATCCCAGTACGTTACTTACAGGCAGGTGGGTGAACACGGCGAAGGTGCTGTTCAGGAAGGCGACCAGGTCCACCAGGTAGTCGCTGGCCCGGCTGCTGGACTCGGAGGCCATCCAGTTATAATCAGCCAGCTGCAGGAACTGGTCTATTTTCTGGTTCAGGTTGGTGTAGATCTCCTCCTCGGCAGCTTGTCGGGCGTCCTACAGGAACGGGGAGCACACAGTGATACACAGGGTCAGCGAGAATGATGGCAGTGGCTGGCCCATCTGAAAGGGCTCTTAAGGGGATCTTATGTCATTAAAAAATACAAAATAAATTATTTAACTTTTTATAGTGATCTGATTATATTTTGCAGGACAATTAAATCTTTCTGCAGAGAGCATTTGTAACCTCTGTCTAAGTGATTTCTAGCCTTTTTTTTACACGGTTTACCTCCTGCTAGAAAATATTTGTTCCATGGACCCCTAATGAATAAATCTTATTGCCTATTGCCAACAAAACTGTGAGCGCTCCCAGGCAGTGTAGTGTTCTGAGCTTGTGGGGGGCACACACGCCCCAAACTGCACCTCAGTGGGTCAGACAGCATGGGAGGTATAGCTGTTAATCACTGCAGGAGCTTCCAAAGTCACGTCCCACAATTCCTTGGCTTTGTGGGGAGTGACTTTGGAAGTGACAGCTCTGCCACCCACGCTAAGGTACCGTTTGGGGCCTTACTAAGTGCGCAGTCCCCACACGGGCTCAGGAACCCGCTATACTGCCTGGGATCCATCACGCCATATTTGTTTTGGCAAACCCCTTGGACATCACGAACCCTTAGGGGTTCTCAAGCCTCCTCTTTGGAATCACTGCTTGATCCCTTAGGATCTCTAACGTACCCCAGTAAAATCTCTTAAACTACTAAATGCAAAAACTAAATGCAGCCAAGACAAACTAGAAACATGTGCTCGCTCGTGATTTTGGTTTTCTTCAAAATAAACTCATTACATGTTGTATGAATCATAATGTGCTCTGATATCACCCTGAATTATTTTCTTTGCCAATACAGAAGTTTCCAGCATGCTGTTCAAATCTACATCATTGTCCAGTCTCAGCCGCTGAAAGGACTCAGAGCGCTGCAGGTCGGTGTGCGGCAAGGCGGTGTGTGGCAGGGCGGCGTGCGTGTGGCAGGGCGGTGTGCGTGAGGCAGGGTGGCGTGCGTGAGGCAGGGCGGCGTGCGTGAGGCAGGGCGGCGTGCGTGAGGCAGGGTGGCGTGCGTGTGGCAGGGTGGCGTGCGTGCGGCAGGGCGGCGTGCGTGCGGCAGGGTGGCGTGCGTGAGGCAGGGTGGCGTGCGTGCGGCAGGGCGGCGTGCGTGCGGCAGGGCGGCGTGCGTGCGGCAGGGCGGCGTGCGTGCGGCAGGGCGGCGTGCGTGCGGCAGGGCGGCGTGCGTGTGGCAGGGCGGTGTGCGTGAGGCAGGGTGGCGTGCGTGAGGCAGGGCAACGTGCGTAAGGCAGGGCGGCGTGCGTGAGGCAGGGTGGCGTGCGTGCGGCAGGGCGGCGTGCGTGCGGCAGGGCGGCGTGCGTGCGGCAGGGCGGCGTGCGTGCGGCAGGGCGGCGTGCGTGCGGCAGGGCGGCGTGCGTGAGGCAGGGCGGCGTGCGTGAGGCAGGGCGGCGTGCGTGAGGCAGGGCGGCGTGCGTGAGGCAGGGCGGCGTGCGTGCGGCAGGGCGGCGTGCGTGCGGCAGGGCGGCGTGCGTGCGGCAGGGCGGCGTGCGTGCGGCAGGGCGGCGTGCGTGCGGCAGGGCGGCGTGCGTGCGGCAGGGCGGCGTGCGTGCGGCAGGGCGGCGTGCGTGCGGCAGGGCGGCGTGCGTGCGGCAGGGCGGCGTGCGTGCGGCAGGGCGGCGTGCGTGGCAGGGCGGTGTGCGTGTGGCAGGGCGGCGTGCGTGCGGCAGGGCGGTGTGCGTGTGGCAGGGCGGTGTGCGTGGCAGGGCGGTGTGTGTGTGGCAGGGCCCGGCGGCTGCGGGGGAGAACAGGCGGTGCTGGAAGCTGGGGCCGGCCAGAGGTCAGGCCCAACTTGTGCATCCAGCTGTCAGATCTCTGTTGGCTGCCGGGCCCCAGCTCTCCCCAGTTGCGGCCCCGGCCTTCCCCTCCCCCACGCACGCACGCTACTCGGCCATGGAATCTGGGCCTGCCCAAAAGTCAGGCCCAACTACCGCATCCGCCTGCGGGATTGGCGCGGCACCAGAGGCCTCCCCCCAAGGTAAACTGACTGTGTGTATTGAGGTGAGGGGATGGGGAGCCAGGGGGACGTATTGAGTGTGTGGGGAGGAGGGATGTGCGGGGTATTGAGCGTGGGGATGATGTGGTATTGAGAGTGGGGAGGAAGGTGGTATTGAGAGTGGGGAGGAAGGTGGTATTGAATGTGAGGATGGATGGGGGTGGTATTGAGTGTGAGGAGGGGAGGAATTAGAGATATGGGAGGGGGAAATTGAGTGTGGGGGGATCGAGTGTGAGGGGAAAATGGGATTTGAGGGAGTGGGTTTGTATGGGAGCAGGGGGCATTGATAGGAGGGGGGAACTGAGTGAGCGATTGAGGGGGTAAAAGAGAGGGAGGGGGAGCAGAGTGTAAGAGAGCGAGGGCAAGAATAAGAGAGGGGGAGTAAATAAGAAAGAGGGAGGGGGAGATTTGGGGTGTAAGAGGGAGAGTTGGGGTGTAAGAGGGAGGGGGAGGAAGGGAGCGGGAGGAAGGGAGCGGGAGGAAGAAACGGGGAGGAAGAGACGGGGAGGAAGAGACAGGGTGGAAGAGAGCACGAGAGGTGGGTGTGAGAAGGGGGAGAGAAATAGAGGGGGTGAGAGCGGGGATGTGCATGAGAGGAGGGCAGTGTAAGAGAAATAGGGGGGAGTTTGCAAAGCCACCGACACGGGGAGCATGGTGGAAACTCCAGTCCCGGGTCCGGAGAAATCTGTCGGCGGCCCTGGTGACAGACACCAATCATTTCACCACATATTTTATCATTCCTTAAAGATGGTTTGTATACATGGAAAACGGGCGTTTGGAATAGATTTGACTGTTTATGATTAAGATGACCATGTTTATCAGGATCTGCCGTTCCTATCTTCAGGTAAAATGCCCTCCCCTCCAACTGACTGGCTCACACACATTTAGCTTTTCAAAGTCTCAGCCAAATACTCCCAACACACGCACGCACGCACACTATAAAAGCCAGTGGCTACTTGCATGTATGAGCCGGGCCCTTATCAGCCTCTGTAACTCTTTGCGCAGGTCTTTCCTTACTTGTATGTCATTCTGTTTTATGTAATTTATGCCACTCTGTACCCCCACTGTACCGCGCTGTGGAATACGTTGGTGCTACAAATATACGACGATAATAATAATGTACAGATGCAGCCACCAGCATCCGATCACTTGCCTGGGTAAAAACTAAGGCATCTCACAGTAAATGCCTCAACATGTCTGTGAGATTCCTAATGGCCTATCGGATTAACACAACAGGGGTCCCTGCGGTCACATTCAGTTTGAAATTCAGTTTGACAGGCTTTGTGTGTGTGTGTGCATGTGGGTATATGTGTGTGTGTGTGTGTGTGTGTGTGTGTGTGTGTGTGTGTATGTGGGTATATGTGTGTGTGTGTGTGTGTGTGTGTGTGTGTGTATGTGGGTATATGTGTGTGTGTGTGTGTGTGTGTGTGTATGTGGGTATATGTGTGTGTGTGTGTGTGTGTATATATATATATGTGTGTATCCAGATTTACTGTCCCCCAGAGCAGCGGGATGAAACGTAAACGCCATGGCCCTGGGGACAGTAAAAAGCCCGTGGAGGGAAGTGGGGGGGCATTCTTCAGAATTTTCCACGGCCGGCGGGCACCGCAATAAGGATTCTGCGGTTTCCCCCAGCAGTGAGAACATGAAGTCTGCCTATATATGCACATACATTATACACACAAGCATTTAATGCCACCTAACCCTGATGAAGTAATCGTGCCTTAGCGTCACAAAAACCTCTTACTGTAAGATGACCTGTGGCTACAGATGGTGCCGAAACATTCGGCCATCGCTGGGGACTTCTCACCTTGAACGTGGTCAGGCCGTAGAGTTTGGCGGTGTGAACGGTCTCTGGCAGCACGTTGGTAATATTGGTGATAAATTCTTCCAGGAACTTGCATGAAATCTCCAGGTGGGTGGTGTTGATGATAATCTGTACAAGCTACGAAGAGAAAAACCCGACATGTTTCAAGCGGTTTGCCTCAACGTGCAAGAGAACACGGGCAGGTCTCACGTCCCTTATCACTTACAAAATAACAACGTGGTATATTACAGTGGCTTTCAAAGTGCGTTCTCTGGAACCCTTGGGAGGTTATCCGAGAACAATTCTCCAACGACGTATAGTCAGACGTTTTACTGGTATTACTTACAAAATGGGGACGCGACCAGCAATATTGTTTGCGTTGCCTCATTGTTGGGGTAAATCAGATTTATTCAACCCCGTGTGTGTCAAATGAATAGAAGAAAAAAAAAAAGATGGGGGTGTGAGAGGTTCCTGGTAACATCCCACTGTATTATTCTACGAAGTGGTTCACAAGGTACACATGTGGTCTCCTGTCTCATTCTTAAGTAAAAACCTGAGTTGAGAAGCCAGTGTAAAATATACTCGCATCCACTGAAAATATACAATCAAAACCAGGTGCACCTGCTACTGTGCCCACCTCTCAAACAGAACAAGCCTCCAACTCTTTGGCCTGCACTGTATCCCTGAGGCTTGCTACCCACTTGCCATGAACCTATAGCAGCCTACTGGAAGTACCCTTACCTCCAAGACTAGCTTTACGCTAGAAGTACCAAGTGTAAAATTATTTAACTTACTTGGATTTCAAAACCACTGTCACGACATTAGATAAGAAGTACAGTATTAAAGGGCATGGCAACGTCAAAACACGCACTAAGCGAAGCGACCCGCAAATGCAGTGCAACGTGTGGAGCTTACGAGTAAAGGAGCTCCCTGCTGGGAGGCCGGTGAGCTTTATTACTGAATGCCAAACGGCAGTAGTTAAACATATGTCAAGTTACATCAACTGGGCTGTGGCAGGAATGCACACCATGAATAGACCAATAACAGACGTGGACAAAGGACTGGATAAAACCCCGACAAGTCTGGGCAGCCACCAAAAAGGCTCATTGCTCTCCTGGAAGTCGACAAGCTACGCTTTGTTTCTTGCCAGGCAAGTCACCTCCGAAGATCCACCCACTCTCCACTGCAAACGCATGGCAGCCAAAGTCGTATAACCAAGGAAATTCCCCACTGTCCTTCTAACAGTTGGACTGACTAAGAGGGGAGCTTGTCCTTTAGTGTCATGGCGCAGATGTATGTAGTCCTTTGCCTTCCATTGTGAAATGCGTGTATGCATCTTGGGCTTCATGGCTCAGCTGTGGCTTTAGCTGTGGTGCTAGCACAATAGTGTTTTACTTTACTTAGTGCCTGAAAGTCTTTACATTTTTGCAACTAGTTTTTTTTAGATCCCATTATTTAAACAGATGTATTTATTTATTTTCCGCATTCTCAATAGAAATGAAACAAGTAGTCATTAAGTTTGAGCACCACAAAAAGGAAAGAACACTGTTTAAAAAATGGAAATTAAATTGTATTTGGGAAACAAGAATAAACTGTCGACTTACAGTACACATTAAATGGGGATAAATTGGGGGATTCCTTGATGGAGAAGGATTTAGGAGTGTTTGTAGACAGCAGGCTTAGCAATAGTGCTCAAAGTCATGCAGTAGCTGCAAAGGCAACAAGATCTTATCTTGCATCAAACGGGCAATGGATGGAAGGGAAGTAAACATAATTATGCCCCCTTACAAAGCATTAGTAAGACCACACCTTGAATATGGAGTACAATTTTGGGCACCAATCCTTAGAAAAGACATTATGGAACTAGAGAGAGTGCAGAGAAGAGCCACCAAATTAATAAAGGGGATGGACATTCTAACTTATGAGGAGAGGCTAGCTAAATTAGATTTATTTACATTAGAAAAGAGGCGTCTAAGAGGGGATATGATAACTATATACAAATATATTCGGGGACAATACAAGGAGCTTTCAAAAGAAGTATTGATCCAAAGGGCAGTACAAAGGAAAGGGTTCTTTACAGTAAGGGCAGTTACAGTGTGGGATTCCTTACCCATGGAGACTGATGGCAGATACAATAGATTTGTTAAAAAAAAAAGTTGGACATCTTTTTAGAAAGGAAAGGTATACAGGGATATACCAAATAAGTATACATTATTTATAAAATATTTTACCAGGAAGTAATACATTGAGAGTTACCTCTCGTTTTCAAGGAACATGGGAAGGATGTTGATCCAGGGAGTAATCCGATTGCCAATTCTTGGACTCGGGAAGGAATTTATTTTCCCCCTTATGAAATATTATTAGATGATGTGTCACTGGGGTTTTTTGTTTGCCTTCCTCTGGATCAACATACTGTAAGTACGGATATAGGATAAATTAAATTTAGCATAGGTTGAACTTGATGGACGTATGTCTTTTTTCAACCTCATCCACAATGTAACTATGTAACCATTAGCTCTGCCATGCATGCTGACCCCCTTTAGCAATAAACTGGTGGAAGATGTGGGGGGACAGGTGGGGGAAGAGCAGCTCCTTACAGGACACAGAAACCAAAGCACAAACAGGACGCCTCCTCCAGGCAGTGAGATCCTCAGCTTGGTATCACAAGCTCCCCTATCACCCTATCCCTATTCGTGAACAATTCAAACAGCAACTATTTTGCTTGTCTTTTCATAGGAAAAAAGGCCACTTCGAGCTATGCAGAGAATCTGGCCCAGTCTCGTCTTCTGCAAACACCCGCTAAACACACATCGCGAGTCGTATTTCTAGTGTATTGCCAGGAAGCTTCCAAGCATTCAAGCAGGGCCGTTGCCTGAATGCCTGACCGAGATCCCTATGTGGCCGTCTGCCTGCAGAATACACATACACGCTTGTGTGGTCATGAAACACACGGGAGAACAAAAACCCGGGGATGGCTGTGCACACCCCACGCTATCCCCAGCCTGCCTGGGTATTTCTCATTCTTTCAGCACGTTAATTACAACCGACAGGTCAGGTTTGCTGCTGTAGGTGGAACGAATATTGATATTGCCCATGCAGGTCAACTTTCATGACTGGAAGATGCACTGGTGTCTTCTATTAACCCAAATGTTGCACAATATTGCACATTGCCCCAATAACGGTGTGGAAATAAAAAAAAATTCTGCAAAAATAAATAAAAAGATGTCCGTAAGCGGGAGATTCAGAGGTATTAGAAGGCCAGACCTTTAACAGAATTACCATTAGGGTGTGCATTAGAACCGGAACTAGGTTTTATAATGCTGGTAAAATAAAATTCACTGTCATTAATAAATCTTATTCAAGCCTCCTTTATAAAATACAGCACTTTTGAAAGAATTTAGACTAGGGAGTTACTGGCTTTGACTAAGCATTCGGGGTTAAAAGAATGTGTTTTGACATTGTGTTTTTTGTTGCTTGTGATATTGGCCATTTGGCGTGATCTGTTGTGATATACTGCAGAGCCAACTTTAATACTTGTGCCTATAGAACGACGTATGATATCCGGAGTTCTGTCACGATATTGCTGTGGCCAGTGGCAGAGGATACACATCTGTATGTCTATAAATATTGTAATGTTTAAATGGAGTGTGTGTACCAGGAGAGCTCGTCAGACAAACGATGGAATCCGAAGCCACCCCAACCCACAAAGAAGTAGTAGTGAGCAGCAGAAGTGTGCAGCGGAAGTGTGCAGCGGTAGTGTGCAGCGGTAGTGTGCAGCGGTAGTGTGCAGCGGTAGTGTGCAGCGGTAGTGTGCAGCGGTAGTGTGCAGCGGTAGTGTGCAGCGGTAGTGTGCAGCGGTAGTGTGCAGCGGTAGTGTGCAGCGGTAGTGTGCAGCGGTAGTGTGCAGCGGTAGTGTGCAGCGGTAGTGTGCAGCGGTAGTGTGCAGCGGTAGTGTGCAGCGGTAGTGTGCAGCGGTAGTGTGCAGCTGTAGTGAAGGTAGCTGCAAAGTGACCCGTTAGCTTACCTCGGTCAGGCCAATGTTTTTTCTCTTGATGACCCCCTGCAGACAGTTATTTAGGGTGCGAGTGAGCAACAAGTTTGTAGACTTCCGGATCATGTCGTCTACTTCTGTGGAACTAAAACCAAACGAAACAAATAAATGAAGAGTATTTTTCATGGATCCAGGCTGAACTCGTTATACATGCCATATACATGCCATATACATCAAGTGGGAACTACTACGAAGTTGCTCTAGAAAATGAAAGGTTGCACAATGTAGTGTGTAACTCTCTTAACAGTTCGGGATGTGCTCCCCATGTTTCAGCCTAAGGGAGACGCGCATCTTGTTGGTCTCTTAAAGACAGGGACCCTTGTACAACACCAACCCAGTTACGTGTACGCCGAGATCAAAAGTGCAAAACTGTCCTGGCTAAGAGTTGTTGGTTCAAAATGTCCTTAATCCAGATATGGCGGTACCAGCTAAACTAATGCTTTATGGATACAACTTTAAACTAAGAAAGGGACAGACTTGCGGGTACAGTCACTCAAGTGAAACGTTATTAATCGCTACAATGCATTAACAACTGATAATTCAAGTATCACACAAATGGCGGTTAATCGATATTGGTATCACACTTTAGTGATCGTATGGCATACTAATGCTGCTATTTGGCATGGCTGTCGGTAGCATGTGTTTTGTAGAAAGAATAATACAGTTGACATTTCCGCTGGCGTGCCTATGCAAACAGCAGTGCAAGGATGCAACATGAAACTAAAGGGATCTGTAACATTCTAAACAAAGTCTTCAAAGCTCGCAACTAGTAACTGCTTCAGTGAAGAACTGAGAACCCACCGAATGCTACAAAGGCAAATTAGCAACCGGCATCCCTTTACAAAAGGACAGATGCAGAAGAGATTAAACGGAAAGGGCCTCAACGCAACTTGTCCGCCAAGAGACACAATTCTCAGTTTCACAAACGAAGGTGTAGGATATGGGATGAGTTTCTACGTCAAAGTCAAAACAGCTTAAAAGCCGCAATCAGCGGGACTGTAAAATACCCTATAATTACCATCTGGGAAACAGGGCCAAGAATGTCATCCCGTGCCCAATCACTGTAAGAGCTATATGGAATTGACGATAATCGTGCTCCTCTATACCCCCCCTCTTACCCCCACAACCTCTCCAAACTAAGTGTAATATCACTGCATTTCCAAGCAGGGTTTGGAAAGGCTGTGAAATGTAAGCTCCTTTGATCTGTCAGCAGCAGCATATAAGGTCCCAAAGGACAGGCGGCTTTATCTCCTGGGGCGGCAGGAGAGATGGATGCGGGTTAACAGAAAATTCAGCTTAGTGAGGTTCAAAAGCATTAATAAGGTAAGCAGGGGCCCCCGGGTCAATTAACTTCAGTGACCTTTTCACTCCTAATCCCTTTTTCACCTGACAAATGCGAGAGATTAAGGAGCCGAACAAGACATGGTAAACAAAGAAAAGAAAGAAAGCCTTCTCCTCTTATCTACATCCACTTAGTGTTCATTGCTGAGATATCTGACATGTGAGCTACTGGAGGAATGGGCTAAAGGGGGCCAGGCCCTACTAGCGCCAAAGTGAACTAATGTCAGGGACATATATATATATATATATATATATATATATATGTGTATGTATATATATATATATATATATATATATATATATACATACAGTGTTCGACAAACCTATACATTTGCTCGCCCCGGGCGAGTGGATTTAACATCGTGGCGAGCTCCTATTGGCCCAAGCAGCACACGTTTGGTATTAGGTGGCGAGTAGATTTTTTTGTGTGGCGAGTAGATTTTTTGGTGATTTGTCGACCACTATATTATATATATATATATATATATATATACACACACACACATATATATATATATATGTGTGTGTGTGTGTGTGTGTATATATATATATATATATATGTGTATATATATATATATATAAACACACATACATACATATATATTTATACATACATATATATACACACACACACACACACACACACACACACAGTGGTGTGAAAAAGAAAGTACACCCTCTTTGAATTCTATGGTTTTACATATGACATAATAACAATCATCTGTTCCTTAGCAGGTCGTAAAATTAGGTAAATACAACCTCAGATGAACAACACCACATGACATATTACACCATGTCTGATTTAACAAAAATAAAGCCAAAATGGAGAAGCCATGTGTGAAAAACTAAGTATACCTTAAGATTAAATAGCTTATAGAACCACCTTTAGCCGCAATAACTTGAAGTAATCGTTTTCTGTATGACTTTATCAGTCTCTCACATCATTGTGGAGGAATTTTGGCCAACTCTTCTTTACAACGTTGCTTCAGTTCATTGAGGTTTGTGAGCATTTGTTTATGCACAGCTCTCTTAAGGTCCCGCAACAGCATTTCAATCAGGTTGAGGTTTGGACTTTGACTGGGCCATTGCAACACCTTGATCCTTTTCTTTTTCAGCCATTGTGTTGTAGATTTGCTGGTGTGCTTGGGATCATTGTCCTGTTGCATGACCCAATTTCGGCCAAGCTTTAGCTGTCGGACAGATGGCCTCACATTTGACTCTAGAATAGTTTGGTATACAGAGGAGTACATGGTCAACTCAATGACTTCAAGGTTCCCAGGTCCTGTGGCAGCAAAACAAGCCCAAATCATCACCTCTCCATCACCGTGCTTGACAGTTGGTATGAGGTGTTTGTGCCGATATGCTGTGTTTGGTTTTCGCCAAACGTGGCGCTGTGCATTATGGCCAAACATCTCCACTTTGGTCTCGTCTGTCCAAAGGGCATTATTCCAGAAGTCTT